>NW_020664409.1:5705785-5842807 GCF_002925995.2 Terrapene triunguis
CACCCCACACCCCTCCTGCACCCCACACCCCAATTCCCTGCCCTGAGACCCCTGCTGCACACCTCAACTCCCTGCCCTGAGCCCCCATCACACCCCACACCCCTCCTGCACCCTAACCCCCTGTCTGGAGCCCCTGTCACATCCCACACCCTCCCGCACCCCAACTCCCTGCTGCACCCCTCACCCCTCCTGCACCCCACACCCCAATTCCCTGCCCTGAGCCCCTGCTGTATCCTGCACCTCAACTCCCTACCCTGAGCCCCCATCACACCCCACACCCCTCCTGCACCGCCTGGGGGCAGAGAGGGGGCAGAGTTGGGGTGAGGACTTCGGGGAAGGGGTTGGAATGGGGGCAGGGAAGAGGTGGGGCAGGGGCGGGGCCTCATGGAAGGGGTGGAGTGGGGGCGGGGCCGGGGCAGCAAGGGGTAGGTGTCAGTGATGCGGCCCTCGGGCCAATGCACTAGTCCTCATGCGGCCCTCGTGGTCATTTGAGTTTGAGACCCCTGATCTAGTGGGAAGACACTCCTCTGCTGGTTTCCTCCTAGCTTGACACCTACTCCCCCTATTCTCCCTAATGTGTCCTTGCCCTACTACTGTCTCCTGCCCTCTCTGCTCCATCTGTCTCTTTCTCCTTGCCTACTCAATCGCAGTCTCTATTCCTTGGGCTTCTCATCCCAGTCCCATTCTCCTTGCCCAGCCAGTGCTACTCTTCCTCCTCCAGGTGTGCTGTACAAGTCCTAGTCTCCCCCATGATTTCTAGTTTCTCCTCCCCACACCTAAGCTCAGTCTTCTTGCCCACCCAGAGTTTCCCCCCTCCTGACTCCTTGTCTGATCTGCCTCTGTCCCACGCCACTGGCTCCCAGTCCCAATTTCCCTCCCTGGGCTCCTCATCCAATTTCAGTTTTCTCTTCTCTTGCTGCTCCTTGTGCCAGGCATTCTTCCCAGTCTGTCACTCTGTGGGGATGGTGCATGCACAGTGCAGTCATACATAAGATCCCTGAGGGGATGGAGCATGCTCAGTGAGGATGGACTCATCAGAGATTTTAGCTGAGAAGCTCTAGCAAGTCTCTACTGAGCATATGTGATCTGCAATTTTTCCGAGGCATATAACTTGGCCACATTTGGACATATTTTCACAGGAATGGCAAAAGGCCCATCCCTGACACAAAAACCAACTCCTTGCTAAATTTCAAGTCCCTGCTCCAAAGTATAGGGGCACTAGCACATTTCAAAGAAAAGTTCTTAAGTATTTTTTTAACATGGGTAAAACAATGTTTTTGTCCCTAGCCTTGTTCTCAGAAATGGCTGAACCATTTTGGCTGAAATTTCCCAGAACACCCAGCATGGTATATTTCAGCCCAAATGGTTAAAGTTGGCAAAGTTATAAGCAACTGAAAACAGGGTCTTATAATGGGAAGTTTTAAGCAACTTTAATAGGCAGTGGTCCCAGCTCCTCCTATAAGTGAAAAACTACATTCCTTTTACAGCAGTTCTCAAACTGTGGGTCGGGACCCCATTTTAATGGGGTTATCAGGCCTGGCTCAGATTTGCTGGGGCCCAGGGCTGAGGTTACAGGCTGCCTGCTTGGGACTGAAGCCCTTGGTCTTTGGCTCTGGTCCCCCCACCCAGGGCGGCGGGGCCGGGCAGGCTCAGTTTCGGTCCTCCCTCCTGGGGCCATGCAGTAATTTTTTTCATAAGAAGGGGGTCGCAGTGCAATGACGTTTCAGAACCCCTTTTAATATATAAAATCTTCCATGTCTTCCCTTCTGTAAAAAGTCATTTTATTTTATGTATTCTATCAGTTGGTAAAGCGCTATCATCCATTTTGCTGTCACACAGGTTCACAGGGCAAACAAAAAACATATGCAAACAAAAATGAGGGGTCAGTATGTAATGTCCCACATTATATCTGACTGGAAACTACTCCAAAAGCCAAACATATGCAAGTAGTTAAATTGTGGTTTGCATTTCCTCTTAGTCCAGGGCTCCAATTTTCTCAAAGACAAACATTCCCAAACAGACCATCTGTTGTTGAAGAGAGCACTTTGAGGAGGAGCAGATTCTTTCCATCTCACTTATTTCTTGGTACCCATTCCATTTTCTGTTTAGGCCTCTTCCGTAAGTAATGAATGGCTTTGCATTTATTTGGTGCAGTTGCTAAAATGCTTTATATATAATATAAACTTCCTTATACGTGGAATATGTGACTTGGGATGGAAACCACCATAAGTTAAAAATTGAAAAGCTCTTAGATAGAATATATGAAATGTCTATTTACAGTTTGCTTTTAAAAGGAAAGGGACATATGAATAATCACTAAAATACTAATGTCAGAACAAATGTACATATTAGAAAAGTGAGGCCAAATATCAATGATGATAGTCAATATTCATACAGGGCTAAACCTGGTGGCTTTAAACCACTGCCCCATTGCTCTAGGAGGCATTGTGCTTGAGGCAGGTACAATGCCTCTGCGGACACAGGAGTGTCACTGCTGCTACACCTTTGGAAAGGAAACAGCATGTACTTGCCTCGGCGTGGAGTCTGTTCCATGGGCTGACATGGAAGGATGGGCCCTCTCCTATTTTGCAAAACTAGTGTTACTATGGCTGCTAGTGGCAGCAGTCTCTATGGTGCTGATTTTCAAAGGCGCTGAGCACTCTCAGCCTCCACAGTGACTTTACATGGGGCTGCAGGGGCCCAGCTCTTCTGATAACCAGAGTCTATAGGCAGGAGCTTAAACAAGGGCTGCACTGACTTTTACCAGGATGGCAAGCAAATTCAAAGTGTGGGACAATGCTGCAAAAAGCTTCTGTCTCCATGTTCCCTATTCTTTCCCAGCTTTAGAGCCCAGGCCCTCTGCTATGTCCGTAAAGCTGCTTCCATGAGGTTAGAGGGGAGTATCCCATGGAGGTGATGCTCCTGTTTGCTTGCCCCACATTTGCTTTGTTCGCCCCTCCACTCAGGTGAGGAGCATGTGGTGCTCTGGTTGCAGCTCATTCCATACTCCCAATTCTAACAACAATCTGCCTAAAGGAAAAGAGCTCGAGTGCTGTGAATTCCAGTAGACCAGGATCACTCAAGCTTTGCCCAGCTGAGGGCCACATTAGCAACTGGCTCAGAGCTCAAGGGCTACAGCGCCTCATTTTCATAAAATGGAGCATTATACATCTGTACTCAATTTTAACATTGATGTGCTGCCTGCAGAGCCTGGCTGCTCAGATCAAGATGGAAGCATTGCATGCTGGGACTTTATAATAATGCAGCCCACAGAGACTTAATCATATTGTTATTTGGCTACTGTTGTTGGTTGTTACATATTTACACAGGAATTGTGCCGTTGGGGCCTATTGTACTAGGTCTATACCACATATACAAAGATGTGTCTGGGCCTGATCCTTATATATTCACACAAAGGCCTCTTTACACCACTCTGAGAGTATTACAGGACCTCAAATGGACATTAATATAACAGCCACTTTAAGACCCTTTTCCGTGGCTGGAGCAGTGTAAAGGAACTTTAGTGTAAATAAGAATCAAGGCTGTTTGTATAAAATATCAGAACCACAGTGGGCCACATTTTTCTCTATTTCTACAGTAGAACATAGTGCTCAAAAGTAGCTGAACTTATTGTCCGTACCCTAACTAATATCCATGTAAAGGGTTAAGAATCCTGTTTTCTAGCCCCAAGCAAGATTCTTAAAAGAAATGCTTTCGTTTCAAAGAAACAAATAAATGCAAGCAAATAAACAAAGCCAGTTCACCCATTCCGAGCGCTCTTTTCAAACTTGAAAAATCAGATTCTCTTGGGAGACCACAACCCTTTTCAGGGGATACAGAAAGAAGCCCTGGGGAAATGAAAAAAAACCACACATTACCTCATTCTTCTTCAGTGCACACACAACACGGGAAGAGTTAGGGTTGCCAGGTATCCGGTTTTGGACCAGAACGCCCGGTCAAAAAGGGACCCTGGTGACTCCGGTCCGCACCGTCGACCAGGCCATTAAAAGTCCAGTCGGCAGTGCAACGGGGGCCCAGGGCTAAGGCAGGCTAAGGAAGCTGCCACAAGATCCTTGCAGCCCCTAGGCGCATGGGTGGCCAGGGAGGCTCCACGCGCTGCCCCCGCACGACTGCTGGCTCCGCAGCTCGTATTGGCCAGGAACTGCAACCAATGAGAGCTGCGGGGGTGGCGCCTGCGGGCACGAGGGCAGCGCGCAGAGCCTCCCTGGCCGCCCATTTGTCTATGGGCTGTAGGGACCTGACAGCTGCTTCCTGGGAGCCGCAGTAAGCTCTGCGGGGACCCCGCACCCTAAAACCCCTCCCGCACCCCAACCCCCAGCCCGGAGTCCCTTCCCACACCCAAACTCCCTCCTGGAGCCCGCACCACACCACCACCCCTGTCCCAGCCCTGAGCCCCCTCCTGCACCCCAAACAACTGAGCCCCGGCCCCACCCAGAGCCCACATCCCCAGTGATGCCTGAACCCCCACCACACTCCAAACCCCTTGGCCCCAGCCTGGAGCCCCCTCCTGCACTCAAACCCCTTATCCCCAGCCCCACCCCAGAGCCCGCACCCCCAGATGGAGCCCTCACCCCCTCCTGCACCCCGACTCCCTGCCCTAGCTCAGTGAAAGTGAGTGAGGACGGGGGAGTGCGAGCGACGGCTGGAGGGGGGCTGCAGTGTGTGGGGGTGGGGCCTCAGAGAAGGGGTGGGGCAGGGGGCGGGGCAAGGGTGTTCAGTTTTGTGCAATTAGAAAGTTGGCAACCCTAACCCAACTGTCTGTGGTGATCTTGCCCCAATTGTGGGTGAATGGGGCAAGTTGGCCAAGGAAGATGATGGGTGGTGAAGTGGCTGGCATCAGAGGTGGTTTGCAGTTCTCGATCTGGATGTCAAAAACGACCCTTCTTGGCCTATGCCTGGGAGAGGGTCGAGGAGGTGACAGTGGCAGGGGCTGGGAATTGGGGCCTTTGGGACTTCTGGCATTTCCGTGGGGACTCCAGTGGATGCTGGTAGTATGATGGGTAGGTCGGATGAGGCTGGGGTCAAAAGGGCTATCTCTGGTGCTTGAGCTTGGGAGCTGTGGTGTAGATTTCCAGGGATCGCAGCATGAACTGCAAATCTTTCAGAGAGTGCAGGCACTTGTCCATCTTCTCGTGGAAGAGGATGGTCTTGTGGAAAGGGATGTCCTTGATGGTATTTTGGACCTCCCTGGGGAAGCCGAAGGATTGCAGACATGAGTACCTGCGCATTACGAGGCTGGTGGCTAGCGAGCTGGAAGCAGTGTCAGCTGCGTCCACTGCAGCCTGAAGGGCTACCTTTGCCACTAATTGTCCTTCACCCATGAAGGTCTGAAACAGTGCCTGGTTATCAACAGGGAGCTTGTCCTTGAACTCTGGGATTGTCCTTGAAGCCTGTTATAGGTATTAAAATCATACTTGGCTTGCAGAGCCGGAGTGTTCACAATGTGGAACTGTAGTCCAGCCGATGAGAAGGCCTTCCTGCCCAGGAGGTCTAGTTCTCTTGGAAGCCTTGTCAGGTGGGGTGGACTTTTGTGGCTGCTGTTGAGCCTGTTCTGCAAACCCCTGGATGACCAGAGATTGGGGGTTGGGTGTGTAAATAAAAAAATCGGCCCCTTTGGCCAGCATGAAGTAGCATCTCTCAGCCCTCTTTGGTGTGGGGGCTCATGAGGCTGACATGTATCACGCTGTTCAGGCAGGTGATTGGCTGGCATTGTTTGTCAGGAGAGCCACTCTGGAAGGTCTTTGTGGATGTAGAATGTCCAGGAGGTGATGATGTGGATCTTGCACTTCTGCCAAGGGAATCTGTAGATACTGCTGCTGATCATCAGGGGGAGAGAGTGGGAGGGGAATGATTGCTTCATCCGGTGATGAGGAGGCTCCAGTTGGGACCAGTGGTGCCAGTGATAGTGACTTGACGTCTTCCTCTTCGTACACCAACAGTGGAGGAGGGTGCACAGGAGGAAGTACAGCAGGACCCTTGCAATGGCTCCAGACATCTCTGGCATGAGTCACACAGGCTCCAGTAGGGCCAGAACGAGGGTTCCACTGGTCAGGGAAGGTCCCAGGGGAAGCAGTACCAGGCTTCCCTAGGTGGGTCATAGGAAGGAAGGTAAGGGTGCCTGGGCCGTGTGTCTGGGCTCCTACACTGCTACGTCTGAGGACTCTTCAGAGTCAGAAGACAGTTCTGTCAGAAGCAGTGGGACCATCAGTACTGGAGGGCTGTGGAGTGGTGCATGGAAGAGGAGGCCTCTCCTGCATCAGGTGTAGAGGTTCATCCTTGGGTGTGGGGACATCACAGAGAAGAGTCAGGCCCAAGAGGAGTGGAGATTGCGGATATGGCAGAATGACCTCCTTCATGGTAAGGAACATTTCCATGTGGCCAGGGGTCTGTGGGGTGCCCATAGATATGGCAGTGGGGCCCGGTGGAGTAGTTGGGGTCAGTCAGTCCAGATGGTGGTGAGGCAATACCGGCAGAATAGTTGGACTCATGCTTGCAATCGGAGCAGTCAGACTTTTGATATTGGGCTCACCGTCGATACCGATGGATCCTGCTTCCTCTTGGCTTTACCCTCAAGCTGGGGTGGGGGTCTTTGGCGCTGGTCCCATGGGATCTGCATGCAACATCTCATCTGACCGGGCACAGCTTGGGGAGGAAACACTGCTTTTATGAGCAGTTCACTGCGGGGACCTGCTCTTGTCCCTGTGAGAGAGTTTCTTACTCTCATGATGCGGCTTGTCTAGGCTTCGGTGCCAGCAGTTCCACACTATGAGTGGTGCTCGGAGGGGTGCTCACAGTTGGCAGTGACCATTGTACTGGGGAGAGGGGTGTCCCTGGCCAGCATCTGACTGTGCTCAGGGCTTCATTGCCTCCTCCATGAGGTACTTGCAGAGGTGGCGTTCATGGTCCTCTCTGGTACTGAGCGGAAAGGACTTACAGATAGTGCAAGTCACCGAGATGTGTGCCTCACCCATACAGTAGAGGCACTGTTGGTGCTCATCACTCGTACAGAAGGAATGAGGACAGGAGACACTGTTTCTGAAGCCTGGGATCCTGACCATAGTGCCCGGGTGGTGAGGGGATGAACTCCCGGACAGAGAACTTATATACTACTTTACACTAATCTATACTATCTCTATAAACTATGATAAACTACAAACTATCTACAAGCCGAGGAACAACTCTTAGGGTACTAAAAGCAAAGAAGGAGCAAAGGTTCTGACTCAGGCCATAGGGTGGCAAGAGGGAACTGGATTGGTGTCTACCCGCACTGCCCCTTATACCTTCGGTCGAGAGCACAAGGAGACATACTACACATGTGTGGGTCAATGGATACTGCTTGGAAACACTTCCAGACTCGGGTGCATGTTGCGCATCCGCACCCACATGTGGAATACATTTAGGGACCATCACTTGAAGAAGAATAATCTGAAAGTAATCATCAGTTCCCTTGTGGTTGAGGTTTGGATCAGGGGCGTGGCTGTGGCAGACTGGCTTGTTTGTTGGTTTTTTTTACATGGCTATAAGTAGGAAGACACACATATGATGCGGTTCTCTTAATATTTAATAAAAACACAGCCCAATACATTGGCCTGCTGAGGAAACTTGCCTTTCACCTTCCTCTTATCCTTCTATAGTCATTTGTTCCCCTGTAGCTTGAGGAGAAGATGCTTTTCGAAATGAGTGTTACAGCTGTGCTGTTCCTATGCCATTGGTCAGCCTGTCCCCTGTATGCCATGCTAAACTGTATCTGCCTGCTGCCACACAGCTTCCTGCCACTCAGACAGCAAATGTCATGTGGGGTAGTGAGCTGAGTGAGTCATGGCAGCTGGATCAGGAGGACTAATGCTGGCAGGAGTGGATCAACAGTTGTAATTAAACATTTTTAAATTTTAGTTTCAGAATCTTGCTGATGTTTTTTCCAGAGGTCCCAGCAAGTGGCAGTGGATCAGAATCCATCAGGATTTAGAAGGGAGCCAGCAGACAGTGCAAGGGCTAGATCAAGGCAGGATAGGGTTGCCAATTTTCTAATGGCACAAAACTGAACACCCCAGCCCCACCTCCAAGCCTGAGGCCCAGCCCCTTCCCCCTGCTCACTCCATTCCCCCCTCCCTCCATCCCTCGCACTCCCCAACCCTCACTCACTTTCACCAGCCTGGGGCAGGGGGTTGGAGTGCGGGAAGGGGGTGCGGGCTCTGGGGTGTGTCCAGGGATGAGGGGTTTGGGGTGCAGGAGGGGGCTCCAGGCTGGGGCAGGAGGTTGGGGTGAAGGGATGGGGTGCGGGGGGGGGGTTCTGTGAGAGGACTCCAGGCTGGGGCAGGGGGTTGGGGTACGGGAGGGGTTGCAGGGTCCCAGTGGCGCTTACTATGGTTCCCAGGTAGCAGTTGCCAGATCACTGCAGCCCCTAGGTGCATGGGTGGCCAGGGAGGCCCTGTGCGCTGCCCTCATGCCCACAGGTGCCACCCCCACAGCTCCCATTGGTCACGGTTCCCAGCCAATGGGAGATGTGGAGCCAGCACTTGGGGCAGGGGCAGTGTGCAGAGTCTCCCTGGCTTTCCCATGTGCCTAGGGGCCATAGGGACCTGGCAGCCACTTCTGAGAGCTGCAGGGAGCCTGCCTTAGCCCTGGGCCCCCGCTGAGCCACTGACCAGACTTTTAATGGCCCAGACAGCAGTGCCGACCAGAGCCACCAGGTTCCCTTTTTGACTGGGGGTTCTGGTAAAAAACCGGACACCTTGCAACCCTAGGTCAGGAGGGCAGAAACAGGATCTGGATCTTAGGCAGGAGTCAACACGTAGGGTAGGCAAGAAAGGGAATTTGGATTAGGTCTGGTGGCAGCAGCAGAAAGGGGCACTTAAGGGGAATCCTTCACTTCAGCTGGCAAAAAATTGAAGTTAAACTTGTCCAATCTGTTTCTGTGATTCCATCTCTTTTTGTTAAGAGCTCAGTATGTTGAGATGGGGAAACTGACATTTCTCTTCTTCTTTCATAGACTGTCTGTGTTATGTTCTGGATGGTTTTATAATTGGGGGTGAATGTGAGTGCTTGTGAAATGTGTCATAGTGGTAGCACTGGCAGTTCTGTTTCAAAACAGAACAGGCAGCAGTATGGTAAGGTTGCTAACAGTGTCCGCCCAATGCAGTGTGCTAGAGGGACCAGCTCAAAGAGGAAAAAACCTGTGCCATCTTCATGACATTCAGTCCTTCTTGGCTTTCAGCTCAGACTGCCCACAAGGATCCCAGTGCTCATATGGCCACTTGTCTCTTGGAAACCAGACAAACTACCCAAGAGCCATCCAACAGAAACAATGTTTGGTCCTCATCAACCTGGAATGGATTCAGTTAAGACTGTATCCCAATCTCCAAAGCCATCCAATCCCCCAAGTTCTCCCTTCTAAAAAGCCAAATGTTCTGCCTAAGATAGTGTTTGCTTTAACTGAGAAGCAGAGATTTGGAAATGTCTTGATTCAACCCTGCTTCTGACACCACTTCATAGGATAGATCATAGATTATAAAGCCAGAAAGGACCAGTGTGATCTAAACTGACATACCACATAACACGTGCCATAAGACTTTCCTGAATTAAGACCTGTTTGAACTAGACCATACCTCTTAAAAACCATCCAATCTTGATTTTAAAATTTCCAGTGATGGAGAATCCACCACAACTCTTGTTAAATGAGTGATAACCCTCCATGTTAAAAATGTGGACCTTATTTCTATTCTGAATTGTCTAGTTTCAACTTCCAGCCATTAGATCGTGTTATAACCCACACAAGCCTTCTCAATAGAAAAATGACTATAACTATGAAAGCATTTATCATTCAGTATCGCTGCAAAAATCTAATAAAACCCAGTTATGGGCAATTCATTTTGAGATACTGTTTGGAATGAGGTTCTGGCAGGCTAGAAGCTTTGTCCTTGGCTTCAGAGTCAGAAGTACAAATTACTTTCTTGTTCCCAAAGTCGGCACACTTATCATAGAATATGAAAGGAAGAATTGAAGTCCACCGATGTCAGTCCCTTGCAATCAGGGGCAATAGATTTCTTGGGCTTCCCAATGGCCATTTTCAAATGTATCCCTGTCCTAGTAGATGATCCCTGCTCCATGTTCCAAAGGAAGGTGGGGGGAAAAGAAACGCCTTCCTAATTCCCCATATTTGATGACTTGTTCAATTCCACACATGTAAGCAAGAATCTAGTTGAGTAAATTAAGCCTCTAATCATGTGTGTGTGTGTGTATATATATATAAAGTGTGTGTATAGATATATCCCAAGAGGTCATTGATATTCATGTAATTATCTTTTTTTATTCTTTAATTCTAGTAAGGTAAATTCAGCCAATTCTTTCCTCTTGTAGCTATTTCTGCAGTAGATTCCAGCAACCTCTAGGTGGTGGTAAGGATCTCAGGCAACCAGTCTGAAAAGGTTCCAGAGCTAGTCCACAAACAGGTATCGCCTCAGGGTGAGTTGAACTGGAATGCAGGCCACTAATTGTCTCAGTGATCATGTGAAGTTGAGTCATTTCTTTGTTTTTAATATCCCTATTTGTAGCATAGTTAAGCTTTCTCTTTTACTATTGGGCAATTTAAAGCAAGACAATGAAAGGTGATTTCTGTGATCAAAAAAGTGTCCTTTTTCAACAGAAGGAGACTATTCTGGGGAGCAAATTGATGAATGGACTCCCCAGAGGTTTGAACGTTAGGACAGATTTTCCCCTTCCTCAAATTTTGGCTGCTTAGTCAAATCTCTTGAGTCACGTCTGTCCTTTTCCCATCTGTTTCCCACCCGCCTTCCAAACCAACTAAATCTTGTTCCTCAGTTTTTCTATCTGATCCATAAATCTGCTCTCTCAATTTGGACCCACAGCCTGTACCCAGTGATTTTCTCCTCTTGTAGCGCTCCACTTTCCTCCTCTGGTTCCCCAAAACAGGAACTTCACTAGCCTTTCCCTAGGTGAACCAGCAAATGTCCACCCCTACCAGCCTGCAAGCACCCACACAAGCAATGACTCAAAGTCTAGCTGGTCTAGTTGAGCCTTTAGAGTAAAAATCTGTCCCAGCTAAACACATCACTATTTTCACTATTGTGTGTTACTACGGAAAACTGAGAGTGAAGGTCAAGAACAGTAGTTGACTGCATATTACTTGAAGTAAGCTCTGACAATTGATAGTTCCAAGAATGTACATAAATGAAATATAGAGTTTCTTGTTTCTGGCTTAAAACTATATTTAAGAAATCTTATTTGCAAATATTTCTTTTGCAGAGATAGGACCCTTCTGTCTCTATGATCAGTGTGCCCATGTATTGCTTGGCTGTGAATTGAGAGAAATAGATGCAGCCTGAGGGAAATGCAGGCTGACAGATGAGAATTGTCCCTAAGGGTGTTTTATTGAGAACATAAAACTGTCCTGATATATCACAGAAAAACAAATCTCAAAATCTATGTCCGCTACTTTCATGTGGCCAGTTGTTTTGAATGTGGTTTCATAGAGCACAGGAGAGAAACCAAGGGAAACCTAAGCTTATAGGTCATCTTAACTACATCACTTAGGGGTGTGAAAATTTTCACGCCCTGTGTGATGTAATTAAACAGCATAAGCCCGGGTTAGTTGACAGAAGAATTCGTCCACTGACCTAGCAACCACCTCTCAGGGTGGTGGAGTTACTACAGTGATGGAAGAACCCCTTCCATGCCTGAAGTGTTTACACTACAGCACTGCAATGGCATAGCTGCAGCACTGCAGCTGTGCCCTGGCTCCGCGTCCCTCCCGCTCGTAGGCACAGGGGCAGCCAGGGGGCTCCGAGGGCCGGCCCCACAGCTCCCATTGCCCGGGAACCATGGCTAATGGGAGCTGCGGGGCTGTGCCTGTGTACAGGGGCAATGCGCAGAGCCACCTGGCCGGGCCTCCATCTAGGAGCGAGGGGGACATGCTGGTCGCTTCCGGGAGCCGCCTGAGGTACGCGCTGCCTGGACCCCACACCTTGAACCCCTCCTGTAGCCCTACCCCCTACTCGATCCCACACCCCAACCCTGAGCTCCTCCTGCACTCTGAACCCCTCTGCTCCAGCCCTGAGCCCCCTGCCACACCCAAACTCCCTCCCAAAGCCCACCCCCCACCCCCCCACCCCAAATCCCTCATCCCCAGACCCACCCCAGAGCCTGCCCCCAGCCCCTCTGCTGAAGCCCTCACCCACCCCCCAATCGCCTGCTCCAGCCCAGTGAAAATGAACTAGTGAGCAAGGGTGGGGGAGAGCAAGTGACGGAGTGAGCAGGGGCAGGATGTCAGGCCAGGGGGCAGGGCAAGGGTGTTTGATTGTCTGCAGTCAGAAAGTTGGCAACCCTATCTTTTGGTCTGGGACCTGTTACTTCTCCGGCTGATCACTGCTATGTTTTCGGGAGGACTAGAAGAGAGAGCACGTGGTCACTATTAATGCTGTACTATTAATTGTCAGGTAGGAGGCGATACAGAGCAATATGGTTTGTGATTCATCAAATAAGCAAGCATGCTAGCCCATTGCTGGTGCTTTTCTCCTCTAGTCAGTTAGTTTTACTTGTAGCAAAACTTGAGGCTGTAGCCTTTAAAATAATATGTTGCATGTCACTAGGCCCACTGAATATTTCACACAATGTTCATTATGTGTATGTAGGGAATGTGGCTTAATGGATAGAGCACTGGACTGGAAGTCAGGAGGCCGGGGGGAAGAGTTGTGACTGTCACTAACCTGCCAAATGATCTTGTGTAAGTGACGTCACTGTTCTGTGCCTCAGTTTCCCCATCTGTACAAGGGGGATAATGACACTGATGACATTGTAATGTGCTTGAAATTAAAAGTGCTACATAGGTATTATTTCTATAAGTTAGCCCAAATATACTTTTTTGCATTGGAATGGAGTTAGGCAGACTTCTTTGGGAGTTTTAGGTGCACAAGGGATACAGGATCATTGTTGTATAAAACTAAAAATTCTGTCTCCAGGCAAGGAGAAAAATGACTACTAAAGAATGTAAATACAGGGGAGGCCCTCTATACTTAAAAAAAAAAAGTACAAATAGTATAAACCTCACTAATTTCAATCAAATTTGCAGTAGTGTTTATTTAAACATCACTTCCATATCTGCTAATATTTAAATTGTGGAAATACTTTTGGAAGGAGAGAAGGCAAAAATTATCAATATTTTCTTGGGAAATAGGGACTGGCCTTCACCATAAAGAACAATTGACATGTACTGCAGCACAGTTTAATTTTGAGATGTTAGCCGGTTTATTTCCTGTTTTTCAATTCTTTAGCCTCCTTCAGCAGATCTCTGCTCCTAGGGGATTGGGTGTAGTGCTCTTCCATGAAATACATACTATTGTCAGAAACCCCCATCATAACCTATCAACTGAACTCTGCATTGTGTGGGTAAGAGAAATTATTTTCATGTGTTGTCAAGTATGTTATTTTAAGCAGGGCTCTTGGGGAAAGCCATGTGAACAAAGCAAATACCTATACATCTTCAACCTTTCTAAGATAGCTTGTGTGGAATCGTGTAGCTTGATTTTTACTTTACCTCCTAAACTTCTGATGAGATTTCAATCTGCAATGTTTAAAAACAAAATAGGTATGTGTTAAGTACCTCTCAAATGAGTAAAGGATTAGACACCAGCTTTTTGCTAACTTTAAATGTACTTCTGATCTCCTCCCTTCTCACTGCAGTCATCAGCTTCTATTTAGTGCTTAGGCACCTTTCTGGCAATATGATACCCAGAAACACTAGAGACTGTAAATTAAGTCCTGAGGAGGCTTTATTTCACACTATAGCATAGTTTCCTAAAACAGTTTTAAAAAAAATTCTATCCCTTACAGCAAAATACTTTTTTTAAACCATCAAAAGATTTGCCCTACACATCCAGCTAGTTTCAGTTGCACAATATGTGATTGAAGTGTGCCAGGGTTTTGTGCTATGAAAGAGGAAGTCAGGGCAGGGGAAGAAAGGCTTGGGGATTTCTGCAATACGTGCCTTGCAAAGAAAAGGAAGGTCTTTTGCCTATCCATATGGAACAATAAAAACCACACTCAAGCAGTTTTTGTTCTACTTTCTAATTACAGCTCACACTCAACAGGCCAGCTCCATGTTCTTTACTTAAATTGTAGCATACTACAGTGAGTAATAGCCATTTTGGTAACAGGACTTTTGGTCTACAGCATGTCTCATATTTTCCACTGTCACTGCTGCGCTATGTAGGCAGCTCCTAGGGGAATGCAGCCACAGAATTACAGTGAATTAGGGCATTCCCATGTAAACTTTCAGTCTGTTACAATGCAAGATCAACTGAAACCCAATTCTTAATTAGGCATTAAGCCCTTTTCCAGCAGTTATAATCCCTCTACATTATCATGTCAAACAAATTGCCTAGTCAATTCAGTACAGGTGCAGTGTAAGTCTTGCTTACCTATTTTAAAATCTGCTTTTGTAGAAAGCCAAACATTTCAAAACATGGGTGCATATTTTGGCCTACCAGCTGTGTAAGCTCAAAAGCTTGTCTCTCTCACCAACAGAAGCTGGTCCGATAAAGATACTACCTCACCCCCTTTGTCAATGTAATCATATCCATGCTAATCAGGATGAATTAAAAATCTCTCAATCTAATTAAAAAAATAAACCTGTTTAAAAAGAAATCTGAATTTAATATAAAGGTCTAAACTTATCTTTTAAAAATTTAAATAAAAACAAATATGCTGAATCACTGAGCCAAAAACTTGATGTTTAAAGGCGGCATTTCTATATAAACAAAGTGTCAGGGGAAAAACAGCCAACTCTTAAGGTCAATTTTTATTACTATGACACTATTAAGGGCTTGCTCCTGTGGGGGAGCCAGGGGCTGTGCTTCTGGATGGAAGAGACTGGCAAAGTCGTCATAGGTGTTGGAACCCAGCCTCTGACTCCAGGGGATACCCTCATGTATCTCATCAAGATCATCCACTAACCCCCCCGCCCCAGGTGGTCTCAGTCCTGTTTTATAGCTTCTTCCTACCTGAACTCTGGCTCAGTTCTCACCTTAAGAATATTTATGACTCACCTTCCCATGGAAATTTAGTCTCCCACTTATGGAAAAACAATCAGGCCAGTAACTACCGGCCCTTGCTTCTGGGCACTTCAAGTAGATGATCTTGCTCTCTCTCCTTGTATGTGTACAGAAAAAGAAATTAGTGGATTTCTGTTAGTGTCAGCCGTCTCAGTCTCTCAAAGAACTGCCCTGTAAAAGGCATGTGGGTTATATAGATGAAGTTTTCAGTGTTGCTGAAACTTCCCCGAGAGGTTGGGGAGTTATGTAACAGGGAAGGCACGAGACACTGTAAAGAAGGGACAACATTCTTCAGAGGGCAGCCTCTAGCATGGGGAACTGCAGGGAAAAACTGCAATGTGTACAGATTGTAAAAAAGACCCTATATGAGAATATTTTCAAGAAAGTCCTGTACCTTTAGTGAAAAAGAAACACTTGCTCAATATAAGCATTGCAACAAAGAGATGCAAGGCCTGGTTGTCAGAATGAAACATTATGAACAATGCTCCTCAGAAGGCAATGAGTTTAACGATAGGGACATGACAACAATCTAGTTCAACTGGTTAATAAACCTAGTTTTGCACCATTCCCTTGGACTGCCTATCATGTCTTACATGCCATTAAATAACTTGGTTTGTCATAAATTTGTGGTTGGGATGGCTTACTTATTAACAAACTCTGTTCAAGATATAATTGGTATGTTTGAAGTATTTATCAATTACATTTTTACCATTACTTCTGAAATTGATAGGATGTTTAATTACATTAAAACTAGGTGAAGATTTCCTGATTAAAAGTAATGTTTTATTAGGCATTTATCTATTCTAGCATTTAATTCTCCCCCCCCCCCACTTACTAGGTATGTTGCTAGAGATAAGCATTTAAAAGATTTAGGTAATAGTTATGATTTTTCATCTTCCCTATAAAACTAGGTTTAGAATAAGTTACACTATCTAAACAATGGTACTTATTTTTAAAGCAGTGCACTGCGTAATTCAGTAAGAGTGCCTCTTTACCATTGTGTTTCATGGTCCAACTTGGACACAAGGGGTTATGAATGTTCATCGCCTGCAACTTAAGCATCATCTGCTGGTTACCACCGGAAGTGCTGCAACAAGGTCTACATCAGACAATAAAATACCAGTATCAAAAAAAAGACTTCATAATCCAGAAAACCCATGGATGAGTTCATAATCAGGACCAGCAAATTCCATCAAGACTCAGATGAAGAGAATGCTCAGTTCATTTATGCAACAAATTCTCCCTTTCATTTTGTTCAGAACAAAACATTTCAATGACATGGTTCAATCCTTATGATGAAGCTATGTTCCATCTGGCTGAGCAGACATTGGAGGAAGGTTTCTGGACAGTATATGAGAAGGAAATCAAACAGCATGCAAAAAGCATTGACAGTAAATGTGTTAATCTGTCTTATTAGTGGATCATTGGCTCCACCTATCATATGCTTGTGTAACAGAAGATGGGGTTGTCTCTTACAGAAACAATTGATACATCAGGAAATGCCCATACAGCAGAATACTTAAAAGTAGCAGTAAAGCTATAACAAACTGAACAAAATTCTAGTGTATTTGAAAACTTCTGCAGACTGACCTAAAATAATCATTCACTATTAATCCTGCTGTTCCTTAAATTATTTAGTAAATTGTAAATGTGAAACAATTTTTGCAAAGTATATCAAACATTTAAGGCAGTTTTGTTTAATAAAAAAAGATATATGCTGTTATGTTTAAAGTAGGGTTGTTGATTAATTGCAGTTAACTCACACAATTAACAAAAAATTAACTGCGATTAAAAAAGTAATCACAATTAATGACACTTAAACAGTAGAATGCCAATTGAAATTTAAATATTTTGGATGTTTTTCTACATTTTCAAATGTATTGATTTCTAGTATAACAGAATACAAAGTGTACAGTGCTCACTTATATTTTTGATCTTTTTACAGTGCAAATATTTGTAAACAAAAGATAGTATTCACCTCATACAAATCTCTTTGAGAAAGTGTAACTTACAAATGTAGATTTGTTTGTTACATAACTGCACTCAAACAAAATAATGCAAGACTTTAGTGCTTACAAGTCCACTCATTCCTACTTGAAATAACATGCAATATATGGCAGAATGTGGATAAAACAGAATAGGAGACATACAATTCTCCCCCAAGGAGTTCAGTCGTAAGTTTAATTAATGCATTTTTTTTTTTAAACAAGCATCGGCATGGAAGCATGTCCTCTGGAATGGTGGCCAAAGCATGAAGGGGCATATGAATGTTTAACATATCTGGCATGTAAATACTTGGCAACGCTGGCTACAAAAGTGCCATGTGAATGCCCACTCATTTTCAGGTGACATTGTAAATAAAAAGCAGTCAGCAGTATCTCCCATAAATGTAAACAAACTTGTTTGTCTGAGCGATTGGCTGAAGTAGGACTGAGTGGACTTGTTTTACATTGTTTTATTTTTAAATGCAGGTTTTTTTGTACCTAATTCTACATTTGTAAGTTCAGCTTTCGTGATAAAGAGAATGCACTACAGTATTTGCAGTAGGTGAATTGAAATATACTTTTTTTTTTACAGTGCAAATATTTGTAATCAAAAATATAAAGTGAGCACTGTACACTTTGTATTCTGTTCTAATTGAAATTAATATATTTGAAAATGTAGAAAACATCCAAAAATATTTAAATAAATGGTATTCTATTGTTAAAAAAACACAATTAATCAGTTAAAAATTGCTTGACAGCCATAGTTTAAAGTCCAGTTAGCATTCTAATGCAGGTTGACACAAATCATGAGCAAAAAGTTAATTGTCTAGTAGCTAAGCAATATTTATCATTCACCATTTTCGAATACTAAAAACGTACGATTAAAATGAAAATATGGCTTAAATTAGTTAGTGTACCTTCCTAGCTCACCAGATATACCAAATCTAGTATAAAGGCTTATTTAGTTGTAAAGTATATGGACTAATGAGAATGCACCTTTCTTTAGAAAGGTAAAATACAAATGGAAAAAGATTACCAATTACTTAAACCACCTTGACTTAAAACAATCAAGCCTGATATTAATTTACAGTTTGGTTATCAGTGTTAGCCAGATTTCTTGTGATACAGGGATTTAGATTCTATCACTTGTCTACAGAACCAACTAGCTACTTGGGGATACCCACTTAGCTGGCAAGTTCTTTGTTTTGGACTTCAGGCTGGTGCAGTACACTATTCTTTCACCTCAAAGATGTAACTAAAGGCAATGAAGAGGATAGCTTGTGTTGTGTATTTGTTTATGTGAATACACTGAAGCTGAGGTAGTGATCATGTTTTATAAATGCAAATGTTTCAATGTTAAGAGTAGGGAAGATCATTTTCTAGTTCAGGGATGACAATACTTTCACTTCAGATACCTATGCTCTTAATAGGGGAAGATGCTTATGTTAAATTAAATGTTTGTTGCTGCATAAAGCCTCATCTTTGGATACTTTTGTCAGTCTATTAGTAAAAGACTTGTGCCCAGAAGCTGAAGTATTTGTATAAAATACTTAGGCCAAGAGATATTTATAACCTAGTGCTTGGGGCCCTCAATCTTTGTGCCAATGATTATTTAGACACACTGGAACAGAGGGTAAATAATTTTGTAGTGCTAACGAGGCCAATTCAATCAAGGTAGATGTGGCCCATTCTCAGCAGTTGACCACTGTTGATACTCACACCTTCTTGTCAACTGTTGGGAATGGGCCACATCCACCTTGACTGAATTGGCCTTGTTGGCACTAACCCCCCCACACTTGGAAAAGATGGGCGTTGCCTTACAAGTGCTGTATACCTGCTTACTGTATTTTCCACTTCATGCATCTGATGAAGTGGGTTATAGCCCACAAAAACTTATGCCCAAATAAAATTGTTAGTCTCTAAAGTGCTAGAAGGACTCCTCATTTTTACTGGAAAAGCTGACAACTTTTATTTGAAGTCAAACAATTCAAGAATATTTTGGATTACACCAACTTTATGGGAACTGCCAGTTAATTGAAAGGTTAGGTATTGGCCCAGCTCTAATTTCTTGAACCGTGTTAACAAGAGCATAGCTTTCTCTCCAATGCTAATTCTTTTAAACTGTTTATAGTTACAGTATCATGCTAAGAAGTGAATAGGCTGTAGTTACTAGTTCCCATAAAACTAAAAGGGTGAATTACCCACTCACTCCAACCATTCATCACGACATTTTCTCCAGAAAGTTTAACAAGGAACAACCTGCAAGAGGGCAGCTAAAAGGAACCAAGTTCCATACAAGAGCCTGAAGTACTTCTACTCCCATACAAACTCTAGTAACTTCTCTCTCCAGTGCAGGAAAAAACCATTTGGACTCCCAAATGCTAGACACCTAAAGAAACAGACCATGACAAGCGAACCTGCTAAACAGAAAAACCTACTCTTCTGCAACACTACAAACATGCATTATCAAGTTTGTTTGGCAAAATACAATTTAACGTAAGAGGACACCCTTTCTGGATAAACTTCCACAAAATACCAGAGCAGAACTTGAGAGATCATGTCAGAAGGGCAACACATGGCAAAGACAACTTTGTAGGCAATTTTAGATGCCTGACATGGCAGCTTATTTGGTGGCCACAGACATTACAATACGCAGAACCTGATTACAGTTCTCATGGTCAGACAACCATCACAGATTTACCATTCAAGTATCGTGAGCTCTTAAGCTTAAATAATGATAAAGCACTCCACACCCTTAAGGATAGTAGAGCTACTCTGCACTCCTTGGTTCTCAAAACTCTAAGTATTAAAAGGAAATCAGTCAGATACCAAGGTCTGGAATATATTTGCCAGTGACTGATGATGCTTTTTGAATTCATCAAAATGAATTTTCCTTGAAAAGAAATGTGAACCTGTCTTTGGAGGAGTGATATGTGCATTATTGATTCAGTCCCATAGATCTAGCTCCAAGCATTTACATCATACTCATCACTGTAGTCTGTGAACCTGATTTACTCCCCTCACAGCTGGGACTGACAACAGTGCAAAGACATACCCTGCTAATATAATCAAGCATCTGGCAACAGAAGATGTACTAGTCCGCAGCAAGGCGGGCCAAAGCCTGACAGCTAGTCTGTGGCAGGCAATGATTTGTGCAGTATCTTCAACCAGCGACAACTGCTACTTCATCTTAAGTAGCAGAAAATGTAGAGGTAGCTCTGAACAACTCTTCAGAGAAGTCTCTTAAGTTCTGCCTCAGCTTTCAAGAGGGACTGTAGTTCTCCTATCCACCCTAACCATAGTGGCCTTTTGGACATATAACTGCTTACAATAAAAGCAAACAGAAGTACAGTGCTTGGTTCAGGCCTGGCCATTCCAAAGTATTTAGAAATGGCCACTATAATTTGCTATACATATTAAAATTCCATGAAGTTACTTTCACCTACTACACTATTTTGAGCTGGAATATCATTGTTTCATTTGCTCTAAGATGACATTAATAGGTTCAAGTAATAAGGTTTCTGGGATTCTCAATTTAAACTGTGTTCAGGTAGAGGCCAAATGTGGAAAGATTTTAGCTTCAATAGGGTAAGTAGTGCTAAATGAAGCCTTCAAAATTGAAGAGTGATATAGCTGATGATTAGTGGCTCAACTTTAAATGTCTACACACTAGTATAAAAAAGGATTTCTGTTAAATGCTTCAGTTGGACTGATGAAACAAAGTTTAAGTTTAAATCTTGAAAGCAGCTTGTTTAGGTCAAACAGTATCTTATTTTTCAGTTTCTAGTCACAGAAACCTTGTATTTCCTCTGAATGTTTCTATAAGAAAAATTAAGGACCCTGCGCCTAGTGAGGTGTTTTAGGCCATATCACTTGAAAGCAAAAGGTAGCTACAACATGAAAAAAAGCTTCCTCCAGTTAGCTCAAGAGAAGAACACAGAAGAGAAGAGTCTGATCCAGAAAGATTTTGAGCACCATTTACCTGAATGGCAGTTACAAATGGTCAGTACCTCTTAGATCAGTACCTCTTAGATCAGTCCCAAAATATGCAGGTTTAGGAAAAAGAATGGGCAATATGCTAACTACAAAAGAATGGGTTAAATTATGTATGACAGCAGGATTTCTCACAACAGAGCTAATAAGCAGACTTCCAAATACTATCAATAATGTAGGAAGACATCTGATTTAAAGTCCTTTATTAACCTGAATATAAAAAGACAGAAGTTGTCTATGATATAGGACAGAGTTCTTGCTTCATGTGGAAACAAAATTTCTTTACAAAGTGAAAAAATAAATACCTCTTGGAGTAAGGTTTATATGCTAATATGTGCGATAAAAAAGTAGAGTTTTAATATTTTGACAAAAGTCTGTGCAAAGAAACAAATGCATACACACACATTACTGCTACATTAAGGCAATATGAAAAGTATACTCAGAAAATCTCAGTAAAGTGACAGTGTAGTTTTCTAGCTTTAATTTAGCTAGTATTGCACCCAAATATGGTCTTCTAGTTTCCTCTAAATCATGGAGAATACACTAGTTGACCGAAGTCCAAAATGCCCAAATGGGGGTGGAAGATAAAAAGTTTTAGCAAGAAAGATAACCAAGCAACTCAAAAGTTAAACTTATGAAAGCACTTAAAAAAATTATACAAAGTTTACACTATTTTAGGCCAAAATGGATTTGATAGTTCAAGCAAAATCAGCCTCCACAGCTAAGGCAGATTTACAGGCTGACAGTTGAATCTGTGACAACCTGGACATAACTTACATCCTTCCTAAGTGGAAATGGTTTTCCCTTTTGATTTGCAAGCAAAGCCCCAGAACATTTCCTCAGTGGAGCATCATTACCAAGCAGGAGAGACTTTCCTGACTAACCTCTCAATATCCAGAAATTAAAATTTGCTTAAAAAAAACTTCCAAAATTATCACTGTCATATGAATTAAGCTTTGATTAGATTGCTGATTTAAATGCAACTGCTTGCTTAAAGCCTTGCAACCTCAGGTTTTTAAAAATACTGATTTTTAAAATAGTTTCCCCTCACTTTAGAACAATTACTAAACACAAACTATAAACATCACACTAAAACTGACGTACAAATTTGTAAAAAACTAGTTTTGCTATTAAAAATAATGGAGTGATCACACTAAAGGAACAAAATAAAAAGAAACGTAAAACCAATTATAAAATGTGTAAAACTACATATTGAATTATCCCTGCTGGGTATATCAAATAGACTTTACACCACATTCCCCAGAATTACCTAGCTTTTGGCAATATTGCCACATTGCAAGCTCATGCATCAAGAAGACCTTTTTCCTCCTTTAGATGACATGAATTTTTTTAGAGTTCTGTTTTCACAAGATGTCCCAAAACCTCTTCTTGGGCATGCTGAACAGATAATATTGACCCCTCTCCGACCCAGAGATGTAGTGGGGTTTATGCTTCTCATTGCAGGCAGGAGCTGGAGTGATTGCCTTTTTCACAATCAATGGCTGTAGTTCATCTTAGTGCAGTTTGTAAAAAGTACATGATGCTTTAGAAGTGTACACAGATCATATCACTGTCAGATTGAGCAGACTGGTGTGGGTTGGCAAATACACATGCTGGACATGCTCTACCCGCGACCTGCAAACTGGGCATGACTGGAGAGAAGAAGAAAGAAAGTATTAGGGAACACTCCATCACAATTTTCTGAGACTCTATATGTCTCATGAGCACAAAGTCATCACCTTAATGAATAAACATTGTTGGTGAGACTGAAGTATTCAGGTCTGTTGTCTCCATATTTCCAACATGACACCACAAGAAACTTTCATGCCACTAGTTCCTAACTTCTCTGCAAAAAATACATTAATTTTCATCAAAAGGAATGACTACATACTATACCAGACCTGAAGATCTCTGTGCAAGCTCAAAAACTTTTCACCAACAGAAACTAGTCCAATAAATTACCTCACCTACATTGTCTTTCTTCACACTACAGCCCCACCTATTTAGCTTATCTAAACATAATGTTCTTGTGAACTAAGACATTATGCAAATTGAATACCAATCAAACTTTGCTGAGTATATTGGTCAAGATCAGTTAATTATACTAGTAAAAAATAAACTGTAAAGTGAAACCAGTGTGGAATGTCCCAAGTGACATTGCAATTACCTGCAACTGGGCAGCACAGGTCTCACAGCATACTGTGTGTCCACAAGGACAAAAGGTTGAATTTATTTCTTCCTCACAACACACCATACATAGCATAGACTCCTTCAGCTTCCGCAACTTCTCTTGAAGAGCTTTTGTTTGCTGGCAGCTGAGACCCTCACAGCTGTCACAGTTCATATTACTTTCTGAAGACTTAAGGGGAGAATTTGGTGGTGTTTGGTCACTTCTTGAAACAAGATCCACAATGCCAGCATTGTAAAGAGTCCTCCTCGCATGATCATAAACCTCCTTTGATGTTCGTTTAATGTCAAAGACATACTTTTTGCCAAGATTAATGTTTTCATTCAGGAACAAGGATGCTAGGTGGCCCTTTAAATCTCGACTGTACTGCATCATGACAGCGCTAGTAACAGTGTCACACCTACAAGACAAACCCATGAGACAAGTGAAAAAATTGATTAGTTAATACTGAAACCTCAATGTATCTTATTTGTTCCCTGAGCTCAGACACCCCCGAAGGATGAAAGATCATCCATAGCATGTTTAGCCTACATCATTTTGTTTCTATATATGACAATTGTGTTTGCAAGCATTTTTAAAAACAGAATTAGAGGAATGAAGCTACAGATTGATGTTTTTAATAAATTATAAACTTATATATGCTAGAAATGAAAACAAGTATCTATTAGAAACTGATTTAGTTTTCATTCTGAGGAAGTGCTATTTATATTGTGATAGTACAGAGAAATATCTTGTTTGCTTATCTTGAATTGTATATTCCCACCCCAGAAAACCTCAGCAATTAGAATCTATCCAGCTCTTGGATGTAACAGAAGCAGAGTAGAACTATGTCTGAATTTTTTTTCATACCACTGCTGCTGTTCCTGGTGTTGTGTGCACAGGAGTAGCAGCAAAAATATGATGGAATTCTGCAGAGGAATATCTAAAATGCAAGGTAGTGTGAGGAAGTGTCAAAGTTTAAATCCTTGACTCAACTGCTGTTGAAAAGGTAAGAAGAGTGATTTACTCCACTAGCAATACAAACCTGTAAAATGCATGTGTCTCTGTTATTGCTCTGTACAGTCCACTTGCTGCTCTGGTACTGATCATCTTAAACAAGAGAACTACGCTATTACCAGACTCGTTGGTGACCGTCAGATACACATTCTTCCCAGACTGGGTTGCCATTTGAACAACAGGATAAGCAATCCTAAATGTGAATAGAAAATGATGAGTAGTGTGTGTGGGGGCGATTATTCTCCCTCTAAAAACTAGGGCAATTTCTACAGCCACTAACATATTGTACTATGAGAAACATCCTTTAAGACTACCCAGAAGAAATTAACAGCTACATTTGCAAACAAAGAGGCCTTTCCAATCTTCTATGTTAGATTGAAAATGCTGCACTGAACAAGTACAGGACAGCTATACCACTAATACAGTCCCCCATGGAAGCACATAACTTATTTGTATAGCCCCAAACACAGTGTTTTACATCATCAATGGTCTCCTGATGAAAAGGCTATCAGAAGTGGATAAATCCCCAGTCACTGCATGGTCCGGCAGCTCTTGCATGGTCCAAACCAGAACAAAGATACAAAAGATTTTAACACAGTTCCTTTAGAACAGTTTTGATTATATACATATAGAACCAAAGTATAGCTCACAGAAAAGTCAGACAATTAGATTCTTTCGCCCCAGGAACTTACCTGTTAATGGGGCTGAAGTCATCTTTACAGATGGAGATGCCCTCAGGCCCAACACCAATAAGAAGTTTCTGCCCTTCACTGTCTCTCACTGAGTGCCACTCTACCCCATAGTTCTCCAGTGTTGACACAATCTGCAGAACCTGGTACTCTGCTGAAGCCTGGCTCAGCCCTTCTAGTTCCTTGTGCTTTGCAGTAATACTGTGGATAAAAAAGATGGATGATAGGTGAACCATTCAGCCATATGCAGTAATCTACAGCAACATCTCATTTTAAACAAGATTCTAAATGATCAAGTTAGGTGGTGCTTATATAAAAGTACTAAATTACTTGGTCTGTTTAGTTATAGCTGGCTACATGTTTCTGATCATTAAAGTGACAACTAATTAAATATTCTTGGACTATTTAAAAGGATCCATGTATTGTATTTACTTGGCAAACATATATATTAAAAAAAATATAAAAGAAAAAGCTGCATGCTATTTTAGAAACTGTATCCCTTGTGTAGAAAGGCTTTCAGACCACAAGTTCCTAGCAGTAAAAAATTCACATGCATGCAGATACAACATTTAGAATTTTTCTCCTTGATGTTCAGATTTTACACTACAAAAATGTGCGCGCGTGTGCAGGGAGTAGTCTTGGGCTTGTTTATAATACAATCTAAGGAAATTAAAATTATGGAGAGTCTAGGTATCTAAAGTCCAAAAATTGTGCCTTTAGACAAATGTAGTCTTCTATATGAAATTCTTGAACTTGATTATATATAGTAACTCCTCACTTAACGTAGTTATGTTCCTGAAAAATGCGACTTTAAGTGAAACTATGTTAAGTGAATCCAATTTCCCCATAAGAATGAATGTAAATGGGGAAGGGGGGGGGGGTGTTAGGTTCCAGGGAAATTTTTTTTTTTGCTGTACAGTACACGTAAACTATCAGCCAACATTTCGCAAGTTCTCTTTCTTTGGGATGTTGATTTTACTTGCATATCCATCAAAAAGCAATAGTTTTGGCTCTCCCTTGAGCAGTGTCCTTACACAGTATGGAGCTGGGCAAGGTAACTGGAATTACCCTGAGCAGACTATTTAGCCTGCCTTTACTTCCGAATCAAGGAAAATTTAAACAGTTACCGCTTTCTATTTCCAAAAAAGGAAACGTACACTACCGTCTACAAACGCAGCAGATATGTAGGGCCATTTTCATTAAAAACATTCTGGTTAGAGTTTGGTTTCCTTTCAAAGAATAGCTGACTAACACTAGCTTTGATTTTTTTTTTTGCAACACTACTTACACTTAAATTTTAGCACCAAATAACCAGACATCATCATTTACTAATTTAAATTCTTAAACAACTTTTGTCACTGGTTGTTCGAGTAGTTACAGCAGTTACTTACCTTTCTAAGGTGGCAGTAGTGAGCTCCTTTGCACACAACTCTTCATAGCTGTACTTGGCAGTATTCTGGTTATAATCCCCAAACTTCATGTGAGCCAACAATGCACTAAGTTCAATGGCATGCTCTGAAGAACACTGAAGATTACCGGCCAAAAGATCCTCCCTTATATGCAAGAAAAACATATGCCTGCAAGAGAATTATTTTATTTTTAAAAAGTTTGACTAGCATAGAAGTCAATAATTGTTTGAGACTCTAGAATGGTCACTGAGCATATTAAATACCAAATAGTTCTGGCATCAGAGCTAGAAAACTGACTTGGTTTTGTTAACAATTATGCTATCTTTTCAAAAGCCAGCCTACATTAAAAAATGAGTCTTTCAGCAGCTTCATTTAAATACTGAACTGTCCAGCAAATCCAAAAAGAGCAAATACTTTAATATCTTAAGGCCATTAAAAAATTCTCACTATCAGTGAACATCTGAAATGTTACATTCATCAAGTGAGAATTACAGATTAAAGAAACAAAGCACTCATATAGCATGTAAAAGGCTACCATGTAGTTATGTTGCTGCACTGTCATTTCTAAATAAATATGCTTTACTTCAGTATGCACTACTATCATTCATAGTTAAATGAAGTGAATATTGTAAAATACTAAGCATAAATCAACAGATGCAGTTCTGTGAAATTACAGTTGAGAAATCTGTGGGAGATTTCCCTGTTTATTCAAAACAAACAGCTCTCCTATAGTACTCCTAGAGAGGTGGTGTGATTTTCCCCAGCCTGAAAGAATCCAGTGAAAAATACTTGAAAAACCCACAAAAGTGCTGTGAAAACATATACTATGTTTACTTTGTAAGCATATTTATTCAGCCAGTTATTGCTGTTCTGGGCTTAACCTCTGACCTTTACATTTGGATTTGTCATGTTGGCTAAACAATTGAAAAAACAGGATGGATAAAAATCAATTTTTTAAAAAATTCAGACTTAAATCAATTTAAATTAAACCAATTTAAAATTGACAACCTATATTTAGACCTAAACTACTTATAAGCTATTAAAATAATTTACAGTACATGAAAATAAACTTCAAGCAGTACATATTTTCAGCTGTTTTAAAAGAAGTCAAACGACTGAACTGGTGGCACTCACTCACTAAGCACCAGGAATCAGTTTGAAATGCTAAAACAGCTTTTGACAGTAGTCTCTTCTGCAGGTGCAGAGACTATTTTCTTCATGTCCGTTTCTTCAACCAGTTCAGTTTAATGACTGGTTTCTCAACTTTGAATAAACTAAAGGGGAATTGAAAAAAAGTAGGAAAGCCTGTTTTAATATTCTGAATTATAAATAAAAATGAGGTGTGAAGATGAGATGTTCTAGTTCTAAAATCTTGAAGAGCCTGATGACCAGAAACCACAATTTCAATTCACTAACAGATACTTCCTTTGTTTAACAAAACAATTTTAAAAGCAAAACACGTTTGATAAACTTTATCTTATGTATCCAGCACACTGAAGGTAGTTTTATAGAATGAATAAAACCAAATTTTAAAAAAAATATTGGGTGTGTGTGTGTAAGCAGAGTCAGGATGAGCTCTACCCTGACATCTGGTGGTGAATTGTGGTGAGTTGTGGAAAAGAACTTCAGGGGCGGATCTTGTTTGCATAGGCACACCCACCCTGTCTAACATGAGCCCAAATAGTCACTTTGGCTGCTGTGGGATACCCAGTTTCTCTGTTATTGGGGCAGGAAGAAAAAAGTGTTACCCTGATTATGTGAATCAAGGACAATGAAACTGTTTTATGACAGAGCGACTCGCCATCAACTAAGTAGCACTCGCTAGACAAGGGACATGGGTTCCAAAACCCAGTGAATTGAGAGGCTGGGGACAGGTATTTGTACCTGATGGTATGGGCCCGAAATACCAACTGCACCTCCTCCTCTCTCCCCCCCTATTGTGGAATATCAGAGCTAATTATAATTCCAATAGGAGTCTAGTTACAGGCTGCTGAGCTGGATTCACTTTGGGCCAATGGTGCACCAGCACTGAGGCTCCCCTACTACAAGCTAAAATCACTAAAGAACTAAAATTACTACGAGCTGAAATCACTGAGTGCTGTGGGGGGGGGGGGGCTGAAGATATGTTGCTGAGCAGCTGGTGGAGCAGAGAAGTTTGCAGGATGACTGGAGCAGCTTGCGGGACAGCTGGTGGAGCAGAGTGGTTGGCAGCGGCTCACGGGATGGCTGGTGGAGCGGCTCACTGTGAAGGCTGCAGCAGAACCCCATGGAGAGGCGGGGCAGTCGGCCTCTGATCACGTAAGGTGCCCCTTAACACCGCTCTCCCCCCAGGCTGGGAGGTAAAACTCCGCAGATAAACTTTTGAACTCTGGGACTGCACTGACCAGGGACAGACTTTTGGGTTGTTGGACTTTTGGGACTTTGGGTGATTTTTTGGGTTGCTGGACTTAAGACCCTAAGGGGAAAAGGACACTGCCAAACTTACTTAGGGGGGATGTCTTTTGCTCATGATTTGTGTTATGAATCCTGTTTGTGGTGTTCCCCAACATAATGCCCCATTGTTTCCCTCCCTTATTAAAAGGATTTTGCTACACTCAGACTCTGTGCTTGTGAGAGGCAAGTATTGCCTTAGAGGCGCCTGGGGGGTGGTCTGTAATTGTCCCAGGTCAAGCCAGTTTTGCACTGTGTTATTGAAACAGAACCCCTAGATACTGAACCCGGCCCTTGTTGCTGCCAACTCAGAAAGGCAGAAGGGTTACATGTGCATTTAATTTAGTTTTCCATCCACGTATAGCTTGAAACAAGTCTCATGTAAAAAAATTAATCAAGTAAATATGAAAATGCTTCACTCATTTTCTAACATAATAAAAATGGAAAAATTAAGAACCCGAACAAATGAATGTTAAGCTCTAACTGCTTAAATGTGTAGATACACTGTATCCATATTGTTAGCAAAAGTACATTTTAACATAAAGGTTACATTTCATTTCAAATCAACATGTTTTAAGGGTTACCAACCAATGAGAATCAACCTTACTTCAGGAAACTAACTATAGAGTACAAATGCAAAACAAGATTAAGAGTCACGGTTTCCTGCTTGCCAACTTAAATCAGTTAAAACTGGTGATGTAAATCAATGTGATCATGGACTAATCTGCCATATTTTGGGTGTTAAAGCAGAGACTCATCCTGAAGTAAGATGCTGAGCCACTCCAAAGTCTGGAACAGGGACTGAAGTGATCATTGTAGTTACATCTCAACAGTGACAAGCATGCTGAAAGTCTTGGGACTTGTCTACACTTGAAACACTACAGCTGCACCACTGTTGCGCTTCAGTGTAGACACTACTATGCCAACAGGAGTTCTCCTGTCAGGGTATGTAATCCAACTGCTCAAGAGGCAGTAGCTAGGTCAACGGAAGAATTCTATCAACCTAACGCTGCGTAAGCCGACCTACCCTCTAGCGTAGCCATGCTGCTGAGGAGTGTGGATTTTTCATATCCCTGAGCAATGTAGTTGGGTCGACTTAACTTTTCAGTGTAGACCAGGCTTTAAGCTATGTCTACACTTACAACACTATGCCACTGTAGCACTTCAGTGTATATACTCTCACTACAGTGACACAAAGGGGTCTCCTGTTGCTGTAGTTAATCCACTTCACTGAGAGGGGTAGCTAGGTGAACTGAAGAATTCTTCCACCCATCTAGCATGGTCTGCACAGGGACTAGGCTGGCTTAACTACATCACTCACAGGTGTGGATTTTTTACACCCCTGAGCAACATAGCTGGGTTGATTTAATTTTACAGTGTAGACCAGACCTTATTTGGGAATCTATATTCTGCTCTTCCATTTCAATAGTGAAAGTTTTATGCAATGGCATATTTGATCTTGAAGAATTAAATATTTTCTGCATTTTGAGATGAACATAAAACCTATCTAATCTTGCTAAACAATTTTTGACCATGTTTATTTTAGACCATTTATTTTAGAAGAATTATCCATTTTCATTACTTCAGCTAATTTGTTCACCAGTTCCCTACCTTTTTAACTTTAGACATGCTGAGTCGGGTAAGTTTTTACGTTTGGTAATCATTACACATTTGCCACCCAATTTGCTGCACGGAGCAGCAGATCTCACATTTGCTACAGTTAGAATGAGAAAGTTATCTAATGAATAAAATATCGTAAAGACTAAAAATAATGTGAGCTAGCCAAGGCCTGAGTGGTGATGAGTTGCAACCTGAGTTGCAGCTCTCTTCCTCCTCCGACCCCCCTCAACGGGGGGACTGAGAAGAGAAGAGATGCTTAGGTCTTCAATCTGACTGTACCATCACACACCAGAGTGAGAATTGATATACCAAATAGTTTTATAAAGCAATCCTTACGCATCATGAAAGAAAAAGCAAAAAATTAATTTTATTTTTGCTTTACAGTTTACCTCGAACAAAAAAACTGAAGCATTATAAAAAAAATTGCAAGATGTTTAACTGTAGGGGTTATATCAAATTGAAATTTTAGCCACATGCATGCAATCTGACAATATATTTAACTTTTTAAGAGCAATTAATGCAGGTTATCTAAATTAAACTACTCAGACTTGCTCTGGCCAAGACAGCTGTCTATCAGTAATCATTTGTTCAACTTTGCCCCCCAGATTAGAAAAATGAAAAGCCTGTTCATACGTTTCTGCATACTACTGCTCTTTGAACATACATAAATCAAAGTATCAGATACATTTAAAGGGATACCGCAAACTTGAAAACATTATCTGCCTGAAAAAATTTACTCCTACTATAGTTGCAAGTGACAAGATTACAACTGAAAAAAGCAAAAAAAATTTCAGTGTGCTTTGTGCAGTTGACAGCACTTTGATTATACAGGAAAAACAGCAAGACAATCTCTACAGTTACTGAAAAGGCCCTACAGACATTAACAGGGAGCTGAAAAAGCTACAAGATTTCTCCAGCAGATAGAAATGAATTAGAGAAGCAACTACAAGAGAGGCAACTGTTCTAGAACCACCTCCACTTTCTCTTGCTAAAGACCTATCAAGCCTAAAAAGTGAAGATGCAGGGAAGATACAGAATTCCAGTGCGACCTTGGGCAAGTCACTTGGCCTCTGTGCCTCAGTTCATCATCTATAAAATGGAGATAACAGTAGTTCCCTAGCTTACAGAGGTGTTGTGAGGTGTTCCGATACCATGGTAATGGGGGCCAGATAAATACTTCAGATAAAAGCCCACTGTAGCTTTTTCACCTTTATTTTTATAAAAGGACACTTGAATGGAACAGAAAGGAAGCAAAATTGGATGGAAAAATTTCTAAAGGCTTTAATTAATCAGTGGTTACAGAGCACTCAGTTTAAAATGCTAATTATTTTGACCAGTGTTCTCTCTTCATACAACCTGTTTCTGTTCACACTCCCCAAAGTCATTTTTATCAGTCAATTTAAATCAATATCTCGGTTCCAGTTGCCTGATACACATGCAACAACCAGAACGACAGAATCTGGTGAAGTCAGTTGATACTACCCAGGGCAGATCACCAAATTAAAATGTTGGTGTGTTACTTAACATGAAGAGTTGTGAACTAGAAGAGCTGTTTTTTCTCCTGGACATATTCAAGGTAAAACTGGAATGTCCCCTTCTGGGAACCTGACTTAACAGCTAGACTCCTAATTCTGCAAAGTTCATCTGCAGGGCTGAATGGACTGCCTGTAGCATTCTTGAGCCATATTATTGAGATTAACTACCAGGAAGCATTTAGCCAAATTTCTGCAAACTACCATAGTTTTGGGGTTTGAGCACACAGCTTTTATTGGATCTCCAAAAGCTAGTGAATAGCTGCCTTCTCAATATCCCAAGTAAGACTCCTTCAAGAATTCCCTGGATAGGCATTCTCAGGTGGCTCTCTAAGGTAAAAAGGTGCTCAATTCTTCATATCAATGCATTCATTTCTAGGACATTCTGTTCAACAAGGCAGAGAGATTCAGCACATTCAGAATACTGACTGGAAAGTCAAGATAAAAATGAAGTGGCAGTCCCAAGGAGCATTCCTGTAATAGTTCAATAATTCAAAAACCGAAGCCTTCTTTAAGTTGGTTTCTATTCAGTTTTTTTAAACAAACTGCACAGATTGCCATAAACTATTTCAGTTCAACCAGTTTAAAACTGAATTAAACAGTCATTGACAGTTTCATGGCTACATTATATTTTAACATTTTAGTTATGCAAGGATACATTAACACTTAGAAACATGCTGGAAAAACACTACTTTAGTCTCATTAGAATTGCTACAAAAAAAGTCAGTACTTTAGGAGTTCTAAGATTCCTGCTTCTCTTGTATCATGTGACTGATTCAAACAAGTAGCTCTTTAATTTGTTTTTCTGAACCAGTTGTACAGTTTCACTTCAACCTTAAAACCTCTATAAAAACCACAGCAAATCTTCATAATGCAAAATTTCACTCTTAAATGAAGTTTTACCATGGTTTGTGTTAATCTTAATATCTCCCAGACATTGGCACACTTCTGACATTACTAAGCCTGTGAAAAACAACAACTCTGAAATCACTTGTATACAGAAAAACTGCTTTCCAGTGCAGTAACAGAAAGTCACCCACACCTTCCTCGAAGGGCTGCCATCTTGGATTCACATAAGGCTGTAACACTAATAGGAAAATATTGAAGTTAAAGAGTTTAATCTTTTACTACTCTGCAGTGCAGGACAAATCCTCCTCTCAAGTTTAGCTGTAGTATTCCTGCATGACAATCATTCAAAATTTCTTGCCTCCAGTGTAATGCACCCAAGATTGTATAGTTTTAGGATATTAAAGCTTGTCTTCCGTTTTGAGTATGAATATTTTTGTTTGAAAATGAAGCCAGGTGCTCCAGGATATTTCTGGATATAAGGTAGACTACCTCAAAATATAATCTACAGAATTACTGTCAGAATTGCAAAGTATCTAAAGGTTTGTCCATAGAGGATAACTCACAAAAGTTAAGAGAATTAACTAAGGGTGAAGTTAAGGTGCATACATTAAAGTGCATTACACCCCAAAGTGGATGCTCTCATTTAGAAGTAAAATGGCCTTAGTTTGCTGTAGCTTGATCCTTGGAATTAAGGCTACTTTACTTCTGAATGCAAGGATCCACACAGGGATTTAATGCACTAATATATGTGCATTAACTTTACACCTTTAGTTAGGTATGCCTACTCATGTAGAGAAGCCCTTAGTCTTCAATTTGACATTTCTAGCTAATTGTAGCCCAGACAGGACTCAGGATTTCCAAGGCTTTTTTGACCAAATAAAGCATTTCAGGCAGATGGAACAACAGTACCAAGTGGCTTCTGGCCAAGCACCTATGACATTAAAATTAGTTGATTTTAATCTTGTCTCTTTTATACTGCCCTAATCTTTTTCATATTATTTTTATTGATGTTTTAGCAGCATACACAAACCCTTAGGGTATGTCTACACTACGAAATTAGGACGACTTTATAGAAGTCGATTTTTAGAAATCGACTGCATATGTCCACACTAAGTGCATTAAATCGGCAGAGTGCGTCCTCACTACCGTGGCTAGCATCGACTTATGGAACGGTGCACTGTGGGTAGCTATCCCCCAGTTCCTGCAGTCTCCGCTGCCCATTGGAATTCTGGGTTGAGCTCTCAATGCCTGATGGGGCAAAAACATTTTCATGGGTGTTTTTGGGTACATGTCATCAGTTGCCCCTCCCTCCGTGAAAGCAACAGCAGACAACCGTTTCGCGCCAGACACCAGGGCGATTAGAAGAGCACAGCAAGGCGCATTGCGCATCAGAGAGGGTTTGAAAACCAGTTTCCTGACTGGCCAGACTTTGGTGTGACAGTTGTGTGTTTCTCCTTGATGCAAACCCACCCCCTTTGTTGATTTTAATTCCCTGTAAGCCAACCACCCTCCCCCCTTCAAAATAAAGTAACTATCATTTTGAAACCATGCATTCTTTATTAATTTAAAAAAGATAATGGACAAGGTAACCTGGGTGGGGTGAGGGAGGAGGGAAGGACAAGGCCACATTGCTTATTGTAGCCACACTAAAAATCAAACTCTTTGAATGACAGCCTTCTGTTGCTTGGGCCATTCTCTGGAGTGGAGTGGCTGGGTGCCTCCCCCCCACATTCTTGGGCATCTGGGTGAGGAGGCTACGGAACATGGGAAGGAGGGTAGGCGGTTATACAGTGGATGCAGCGGGGGTCTGTGCTCGTTGGCTTTCCTGCAGCTCTAACAGATGCTTCATCATGTCCGTTTGCTCCCCCATTAGCCTCAGCATCGCGTCCTGCCTCCACTCTTCGCGCTCCCTTAATTCTTTCCTAGCTTCTGCCACTGAATGCCTCGATGCAGTAGGACTGCATGAGCTTGGAAAACAGGTAATTGAGAGTGCGTTTTTTTTCTCTTTCTAATCTGCGATAACTTCAGGGATGGAGGTGATAGAGGGAGTGTAGAAACATTCTACGCTCTGCGATTCTGGGGGACTACATGGTCACCTGTGCTGCCGAGTTCGCCATGCTGATCAAACAGGAAATGAAATTCAAAATTCCCGAGGCTTTTCCTGTGTACCTGGCTAGTGCATCGGAGTTCAAAGTGCTGTCCAGAGTGGTCACAATGGAGCACTCTGCGATAGCTCCCAGAGGCCAATACCGTCAATTCGCATCCACACTACCCCAAACTCGACCCAGCAAAGTCGATTTTAACGCTACTCCCCTCGTCGGGGAGGAGTACAGAAGTTGATTTTAAGAGCCCTTTAGGTCAACAGAACAGGGTTGGTTGTGTAGACGCGTTCATTTTTAAAATCGACCTAACCCCATAGTGTAGACCAGGCCTTAGAAAAAAATTTCAGAATCAAATGCATACTGGCTTAGATTTTTCTTTTTGATAGCACTTAATTTTTTTCAATGTAAAAAAGCAATACTGATGCAGAAAAGGTGGTCAACATAAGGATTTTTGTATGAATGGTCGACAGTATGAAAATAATTTTAGGGGTACTGAAAACTACCAATCCTAATCACTAACACAAATCTACATGTTGTGCCTACTATTCCTCCCTTAATATGTGATTTATGCAGAGTCCCTGGAGTGACAGCTGTTGCAAACAGAAACAGGTACTTAGGAACCATAATGAAATTTAGACGGGGCAAAATTCAGCAACCCACAGAAAGTATAATTGTACCTATTCCAGATTTTAAGTCCGATTTGAAATTCTACTTTCCCTTCAAGAAAAAAGTTCATACTTAATATGCAAGTTCTGACTTCAAAATATTCCTTTTGCATACAAAGATAATTAAAAATCTTTTTAGTCTAGTAAGGTAAATATGGGAACAGTCCAACAGTGCTATCTTAATCCTTTTCTTGTTCCATGCTCCAGCTGAATGGTGCCTACAAGGAAATGAGGCTGAGGTAGCAAAAAGAAGAGCTGCAATCTCCACTCTGTGGCGGGAGAGGCAACAGATGACCAGTGTTCCCCAAAAACTAGGTGGCACAACCAGGAACATGCATCTCTTGGAACCTCCAGTTACTGTGCTCCTGGTAGAAATACTGCCAGTCCTTTGGTGGCTAAACTGCTCCAGTACCTGGGGGCCCTCTCACGGATACTGAAATGTAATTTGCAGCTCCTTGCATGAGGTGAATTTGAACTATGAAGTCTAATTCTCTCAAAATGGAGTTATTCTGCTGAAAAATCACCACTTGAAAAGCTGAAAAAATAAGGCCCACCTACCCCAACAAGATGACCCAATATAAGTCACCTGATATGAGAAACTAAAATTCTGCACCTGGTGTACTCCTATTATATTTCCCAGTATCGCAATCCTAGTTTGCTCTCTGTAAAAGTAGGTGAAAGGTTACTAACAGCTATTCAACTCAGCTTCAGATAAACAATTAGATGCATTCAACAAACAATGGCAGCAGTTAGCTTTTACTTGCTCTTATAAAATAAGAGAGCAACATATCTAAATCTAAGTCCATGGGCAACCAGTGTTACTATGTAAAATGAGCGAGAAACTGGCCATTTCCTCACTCTACCCCCCCATATAATCAAATGTCTAAAATAGCTATAAATTTACATCAACAAATCAGCCATTCTTACTAAAATTAGCCCATAGGTGCAACTAGGTAATGTGGCAATGAAGCAGTTCACTGTACTGGTCTTTAAACCAGAATCCTTATTTTGCATTTTCCTTCCTGAGTCACTATACATATATTTAAAAAATACACAAGTACACAAAACACTCCTCAATGGAATATGGCAATGCCATATTTTTGAACAAAACAGTTTTCAAGCAAGTAAAACAGAGCTATTTTAAATGCTAATTCATTAGACTTTTCAGTGAAATATGTCAGTTTGACAAAAAGGTGCCAAGAGCTGTATATGAATATCTGATTTTCAACCCAGTCACACAAGTAAATTATATAACCTACTTTGTCTCAGTGTCAGGTTACTGAAATAACATTAATAAAGTTTATTTTAGTCAGGCATTATGTTTCTCGGCTTTCTAGAAAACCTGTTTTAAACAGAAAGCTAACTTTAATAGAAGTGATGGCTTCTGGTCCATTAGGAAACAAAACAACTAATTTACATCAATCTTTGCAGAAAGCTTTCTTAACAAAATTAAGTGTCCATATATTACATAATGGAAAAAAGATGTTGACAGACAAATTACCCCAGAGGAATGGGGTTTGATTTGGAAAAGACCTCAGTAACACAATAAAATTTCTTTCAGATACTGTTCCAACAGTACCTCACATCAGTCAGTTTAAAAATATAAAAAGGAAATAAATGCTGGAGAAATTATGGTGAAAGATTTTATGCTTATCCAGTGGTCAATGTCCAGTCAGAGTACTGGGATGCAATCCATAACCAAATATCACAAATTGTTGGATATTTATTACCAAAGACTCCTTTGGTAATCCCGTTGGGGCTTCCTAGTGGAACTGGTCACACAAAAGGAAAAGAAGAATTGGTCTCATCTGCTAATAGCCGCTCCACTATTGACAGCCTCATACTGGAAAAAGAAAAACAGACAACCACAGAGGAATGGTTCAAAAAAATATGGGAGGTTGTGGTTATGGAAAAATGAACACCAATTAACCCAACAAACAGAGGGCAGACTGATAATTAGATATTTGGTTACCTTTTATTCAATACTCAGACAAAATACACCCATCTTTTTTTTAAATATTAACATTTGATAGACATGCCTTGTCTTAAATAGGTGTATATAGAGATTTCATTCAATTTAATAAAATCACTACAAACAATACAGGTGTTGTGAAAATGCTTACTCTAATATGGTAACACCCTGTTTAATAGAAAGATTTGATGATTAAATTCCTGTATAATGTCTCTATACAAAAGAGAACTGTTGTAATGATAGCTTGGTTTCTGATATTTACCAGGCAAGGATTCGTAAGCTTGTTTAAACCTTCCTAAATAAAGAGCTTAAAAAATAAAAATGAAGCTTGTTTTATGTTATTCAGAATAATCTTTATGTTATTCAGAATAATTAAAATTAATTTTAATGCTATACTTCATAAATAATGCACATTTTGTACATATGGGCTCAAGTTTTGAGTTTATCTTAACAGACTTTTCCTTTTGAAATGTACGGCTTTATTATTTTGTATTACTATTTACTGCAATTTGTCCCTTCACACAGTTTGGCAAACATTGCTTATTGTTATAAAGGTGACAAGTTCCTAGACTTCTTTGCTACTTGTACTTATTTCACAAAGAAACCTTTTAACCACAAAAGCAGAACTTTCTGCCTCGAGACAAGAGTTCTAAGCCAATCAGGAACTGAATGTCTTCAGATCCTGGGCTGTGTTCCAATGCAGCAGTCACTGATTTGTTAGACATGCCTAGTAGCTATTATTCAGGGGTTACTCGCAGTCAATGACCTAAAGTTACATTACCATTACTTTACCATAGGGAGCCATACAGCCGCCTCTGAAGCCTCTCAGTGCTAAAACAAGAACAAAAGAGCCACTCCTAGTCACTTTTGAGGTTTTAAAGTTTAACAAACCCATCTGAAAGTATAAAGCTAAACTTCTTCTGAAGTCTGCCAATCATCTTGGATCACAACTTCAAACCCATTTGCTTCCCTACTCTAAAATCCCATTTGCCTTCTCTTACAGAGAACTGTTTTATAGCAAGTTCTTTGATACAGCAAACACCACTCCTTAAATCCGGATTCCTTCGAATTAAATGGAGCAAGAACCCTGTTAAAGTGATCACTTGACAGCATAGGTTATTCTAATGAACAAACTGCTTTAACAAAGCCTGGACCATCTGTTAAAATGTCTATTTACAAATGCAAAAAAATATTTTGAAAACCACAAAAGATGGAAATGTCTTTTAAACTGTGTTAGAACATAAACTGGTAATGTTTCAGATAAAATGAAAAGGTATTCTCTTTCTCAAAGGAATTTATTTCCTACTCAAAGGACACCTTTGAAGCCTCAGACTGGAAACGTCTATAACATAGGTCTTTGAAATAGGCCTGCTCCTTTCTATAGGTCTGAGAAGACTTGCTTGTGAAATTTGAGTTGCCACAGCATATTATTTCAATAGATCTATGCCTGCATTGATCCATTTTACCTTTTATTTCACTGGATACAAGTTTAGACTGGTTAACTTTGCAGCCATAATTCACCACAACAAAGGATTTAGATTTAAAAACCAGCAGCCAGCCAATAAACTGAAACCCACACTAGAGCACCAATAATAAAAGCAACTTTTTCCCCACTCTTAAAAAGGAAGAAAAAGTTAGTAGGCATAAGATACTTCATGCAACACCTCCACTTACTTAACTAATGGAAGCTGTTTCATGTCCGTAAAGGTTAGACAAATTAACAATCTGCTATGCCCTGGAAAGCCCAGCAATGCAAAGAAAAATAAAGACTGCAGAAAATATTTAAGAGTCACACTATTTTCCACGTAGGCAAAAAAGAGGCTAGTATTCAGCAGTCAAAACAGCTTTCTGCATCTATTTTATAGACGTTGTTTTGAATACTTAACTGACATGAAAATTATAGACACTAAACTAAGCACTCAGACCATGACTACACTACAGCTACAGAGCCACAGTGCAGGCACTTCCTACATCGATGAAAGGGTTTTCTTGATGTACTTAATCCACCCGTCTAAGAAGTGATAGCTAGGTCAATGGAACCTTCCTACATCCACACCAGGGGTTAGGTCGACCTAACTATGGTGCTCAGAGCACCAAATTTTTCACCACCCTGAGCAATGAAGCAAGGTCAAGCTAACTTCTAAGCATTGACCAGGCCTCTAAGTTGAATCATAAGTGTTAGCATACAGAGATCTTTCTAATGAAACAGTAAAATTGTCTATTTGTGTTCTGTCTTTAAAACCATTCAAAAAAGGGGTTTTCAAACACTTTTTTGCAACTGTGTCACTCCGGCTCTTCAATATTGTAGTGTCTAGTAATTTACAGCTAACATGCTTTTGCAATTTAAAAACAATTATGATATTTAGTTAATTTAAGGAAAATCCAGTGCTGTGATCTGCATATGTCATGGTATTGCGGTGTGAAGAACACGGGCTAACTTCAGAGACAGTATGTAATGTGGTACAAACTAGACCTCTTGGCCTTATCTACACTGGAGAATTGTCATGTTAAATGGCCAAAACGGTGGTTGACACCAATAACATTTTTGCATACAAAATCATCATCAACAATGGACAGGTATTTACACAACTGCTTTGAATAAGGCTGACTATCAAGTCATTCATCCCTGTGTTATCTGCCTGGTTGCAATGATCAATGAAGAAACAAGGTATTGCAGTTGTAATGGTACAAATGTTCCTCCAAAAATGCCAGTGCACCTGCTCACTATTCAGTGATAGCTCAGACAAGCTTCTGGCCTGCTCTCCCTCCTCAATGTCCTTCCCTTATTCCATGCAGGCCTGAGAACAACCATGGCATCTGCAGTTTGCGTGTGTAAATGTGTACCAGGCTGTAGCTCCTGGCCTTCACTGCCCACGTGTAGTACTTTCTGCAGGACAGAAATATTGGAATTAACTGAATTAACCCAGAAATGTGACTACAAGAAAAACAGACATTATGCAGTTCAAGGGTGCTGTTGTGCCGTGTATATCCAAAAGAGCATTGCTTAGTATGGCCTATACTGTTGCAGCTTGCACTATTGTAACCCCACCAGTTCAGTTAGTAGTTTAATTATCTAGCGCAGATGCAGCCTAAAAGATCCATTTACCTCAATATGTGAGTGCAAAAAAGTTTGTTTGTGTAAATTACACAACAAAGATAGGTGGTCTCAAGCCTGGTCTAAACCTAAAATTTAGGCTGACCTAGCTACCCCGAGAGACGTAGTTAAGCCAACCTAAGTGCTGATATAGACGCTATGACTTCAATGAAAGAACTCTTCTGTTAACCTAGCTACCGCCTCTCGAGGGGGTGAATTAACGATAAATCAACAGAAAAATCCCTTCCATCACTGTAGCAAGCATCTACACTACTGTATAACAGGCACACAGCTGCAGCGCCATAGCTGGGCCACTAACGTTTGGAGTGTAGACAAGCCCTCAGTTACAACTAAGTTTGTGCATTTTTATTATAAAGGAAGTCTATACATTTTTTCCCGTCTTTTCAACTGGAGAAATATCAAGAACGTCAAGCGAGTTCTTCCCTTGTTATAGAGGACTTCTTGGAGATTCTCAGGCTTTAGGCTGTGAGCTCTCACACCTTAACTGAATACCCAGCAGTATTCTATCTTTATACAAGAGCCTCTTGCTCTCAAATGTTCTTTGGAGTTCAATATGTAAACTAAAGTACCACTCTCAAATGCTTTCCCCTCTCAACTGCTCTACTTTCAGTAAGTTGTCAAGCAGTTTCACTAAATCTCTGGATGACCAAGAATTTCCAAGATAGAAAGGATCTGAATTTCTATTATAAAACAAATTTTTAAAAAGAAAAAAATTCAGGTCTTCATACATCATAAAAAGGAGGAAAGGACATGCCTAATATGTAGTTCTCCTGTGTAATAAGCATTCAGATCAGATCGTCAACCACACTGTACAAATGAATTAGCTGAACATTTTTGGTAAAACAAAGTGAAATCCTGGGATACTCGTGGTCATAAACTTGAATATCACATTAAGACAGTAGATCATAATTTTGTGCTGCTTGTTTTCAGATAGAGTTCATCAGTTTATGGCCCCCATCTAACACTAGAACTTGATGGCTGACAGAAATTAAATATACAAATGCTTTATGTTGCTAGTTCAAAAGGAAGAAAGTTATTGACCCATCAAGTAAAGATGTGACACATTTTCTAGTGTAAATTAAAATCAATAAGACTTCATTACTATTTTTGCAGGAGTTTGGAACTCAAAAGGTTGGCAACTATGCATTTTTCTGAAATGTAATGTATCATCAATTTAGTTATTGTGCTTTGTTAGTAGGTCTTCTACAGGAGAAGCAAAACAGCTGTTCCTTTTGTAGCTTGAGAGAGGACCTATAGCTGTTCGAAAATTATTGTAATATGACACTAGACTAAGAGGAGTTTAGCAAGTTTAGGCATTGTGGTAGAAACAACTTCCTGCACAAGCAGTTTAGAATGACCTGCAGTAACATGCTGGAAGAGAGGTTACTATCGGGCATGCAAACGCAATATAAATATCACATGCTACCTCCTGTATTTTTCTTTCACTTGTAGCATTAAATATGTATGGAATAACGATGCTGTTCTTAGCTCTCATATTTAGCTACATATTATGAATAAGTTACAGTAGCACCCTTCCTCTTCAATATCCAAAAAGACAGAACAATACATTTAAAGTCAGGTTAGGTTTTCACAGCAAGCTATATATACAGCTCAAAAGCAAGTAAGCTGAATATAAGAGGTACTAAATGATTGATACAGACAACATACAGCTACTTTACAGTATTAAATTACAGAACATGAAAATGTGAAATGAAGTTGACTCAAGATTGGATTAATTTTACCTTGTCTGTTCTTGCAAAATAAGATGTGGTTCTACAAAAAACTTGACACGCAGTTTCAATCGGTAAGGAGCTAGTCCATCCATCTGCTGGGAGATCCTATTTCTCAAATTCAGCCATAAACTCTCTCCTTTGCTGCCAGTGAACTGCAGTCCAAAGTAATCAACTTCTATAATCCCCAACCTTCTACATACCTATAAAAAATGGAAGTATTGTACAAGTGGATCTACAACATAGCTAATACCAAAACCATCACCCAAACACAGAAGTGTAGCTTTTTTAAAACTGCTCACATGTTACAAAACCTCAACACTCAAATAATAAAGTTATCTTACTGAATCACTTTTCAGTAAGAAGTCATCAAAACTAAGCAAAGCATTAAAGAAGCTGTTCAGATGGCAACCTACAGATATGTATATGAAATGGCAATAAAAACAGGAATCATCTCTGTTGGTCCAAACACACATCACAGGAGTTACCACTATTTTTTCCCCAAAACTTAGGCACCTAAGTAAGAGTGACTTGATTCTCCATGATGCTGAGTTTGGAAAATAGAGGACTAAGGGGAGATATGACAGATCTATAAAATCAGGAATGGTGAAGAGAAAGTAAATAAGTGTTATTTACCCTCAAAGAACCAGGTTACCCAATGAAATTAGTAGGCAGCAGGTTTAAAAACAAACAAAAGAAAGTATTTCTTCACACAAGGCACAGTCAACCTGTGAAAGTCATTGCCAGGGGATATCATGAAGGCCAACAGGGTTCAACAAAGAATTAGTTAAGTTCACCAAGGATAGCTCTATCAATGGCTATTAGCCAAGATGGTCAGGGAAGCGATCCCATGCTCAGAGCCTAGGTGTCCCTAGCCTCTGTTTACCCAGCTGCTAGAACTGGATAACAGGGAACCCACAGGGAACAGATCACTCAATAACTGCCCTGTTCTGTTCATGCTCTGTAGCGCCTGGCACTGGTCACTGCCTGCACAATAGGATACTGAGCTAGAGGGATCATTGGTCTGACCTAGCACAGCCCTTCTTATGAGCATCAGCAACTCCCAAAAAAGCCAAGGGCACTTCTGAAAACCAGGCCACTTGTTTAGGTGCCCAACACAGGCGGAGTGACCCAGGTCTGGCTATTTTGGGCAACGTGGAGTCAACTGAGCAGGCAGCAGGGTTCAGCTGGGGCAGGGAGGGCGGGCAGATCAGAGACACCCGGGTAGCCCCCTCCCGGCCACGTGTCTAATGCTTAGGGGAATGTTTGCGGTGCCACGCGGGGGGAACCCCGAGCACAAGCCGGGGTCTGGCCTAGGGTGGGTTCCATGCGCAAGGGGGTCCCGCCCCGCCCCCTCACCCCTGCGCCTGGGAAGGACGAATTCGCCGCAAGGGGAGGGGAGACGCGGAGGCCTCTCCCCACCCCGCGGGGTCCCTTCCCGGGGGAGACCGAACATCCGAGGGCGCCGCAGCCTCTGCAGCCAGCATGGAGGAGGAACGGGGAGACGCGCCGCAGGAAAGCAGCAGAAGCACCAGCGGCTCCTCCTACCCCCCCTCTCCCGCGCAGCAACCGCCCCGTCGAGGGCGGTGGGCGCGCCGGGGAACGTTAGCTAAGGGCGCGCGAGCCCCGCGCGGGGCAGCCCCCCCGCCTCGCGAAGGGTCGGGGTGCGGGATTCGGGGTTGGTCGCGTTCTCCGCAACGGCTGCGGCTTCAAGGGCCGTTGAGGAGCCGCGCGGCTGGGAGCCCCCGGGGCGGCGACTCACCTGGTTGAGGCAGTCCTCGCCGTTGGCTTTGGCCTCCACCTCCACCTCCATCACCACCGCGTCCGGCCTGGTCACATAGCACAGCATGGCTGGGGCAGACATCCACCGCCAGCGCGGCCCCCGCCTCGGACACCGGAGCCGCTGCCGACCGAGCCACACACCCTGCCCAGTGCGCCGCGGTCCGCCCCCGGCCACTCGTCCGTTCTAGCCTCCGGTGCCGCCTCTGCCCTGCCCTGCACTCCCGTGGCGCTTCTTTAGTGCCTGCTGCGCTCCGACCGGCCGCCGGCGCGGGCACCCCCCCATATATGCGCTCCGCCTCCCCGCCTCCGCCGCCGACCGGCAACAGCCGGCCAATCACAACGCGTCTCTCATCGCTGCAGACAGTCGCTCTCGCCAATCAGAGTGAGGTTCTCTTGCGACCGCGGTGGCACGGCGGCGGTTTGTTATTGCTGCTCCCTGCTGGGCCACAGAGGGGTGGGGCTTGCTGCGCCCTACGGGGCTCTACCCCACGAGGGAGGGGAAGGAGCTGCCTGGCCCCGCCAATGACAGGCCCTTGAGGTTCTGAGTCTGCACACAGCCAGGCTGTCCTAAACCTCTTCAAAGAGGGAGCAGCCACGCTGAGGCTTGGGCTGCACTTAAACATTGTAGCCGGTTGTATTAGAAGTTTACTCACACCTCTGTTAACCCAGCTGTGCCACCAACCCTCTCGTGTGGATGCAGCTGTCTCAATGGATGTGAGCGTCTCTCGCCAGAGTGAATGTTGCTCTGGGTGGTGGCCTTCCTACATGGACAGAAACCCCCTTCTGGCAGTGTAGGCTGCCTCTACCCTACCTGGCTGTGCCGACACAGCTGGGCTGGCATAGGGTCTGTAGCATAGAGGTAGCCTAAAAGCTTGTCTTCCTGTGAAGTTGCTCTGGAATAGCTAGTTGTGAATAACAGCCTGTGTGGACACTTCTATTCTGGAATAAGAGGGACTTTTCCCCAATTAGTCCAATCCGCTTTAGAGTTCAGTCTGGAGTCTCTGCTGGTGGGTCTGGGAATGTATCTGAACTGGAGGTAGGTGTCTGGCCACAGCCATGCTGTGTAAAGTGACCAGGCTGGATTTGGTGGCAGGCCCGGTGAGAGAACTTTTGGGCTGTAGTACATCATGTTTGCTGTGACCAAATCCCCTCTCATTTCACTTTATTTACTCAGATGCTACTACATTTGGGTGATCCTCTGAGCTTGGGGCCCTAGTACAATTGTTTCCCCTTCCCTCCTGTCAGCACTGCGTGGTAGTGATAGAGGAGGTTGAGGCAAAAGCCAACGGCAAGGACTGTCTCAGAATTATTCATTTAAGAGTACAATATACAATTATGAAAATGTATTTTGGTATCTTATTTCTAGGCTAAAATGACTCATCTGAGTCTGTGAGTGGAAAACAATTTGAAATACCAATATTAAGATTAACACTATTATTTCTGCTATGTCCACCTTTGTTCCTGATTATCCCATTTGTTGCACAGTGCACAAGGCACAGGAGATGGGGCAAACTGTGTGCAAAAGTGGCCACAGACTAAAGTTCACCAACCTCCATCCACTGTGATGCTGCATCTGGGCACAAAGGATAATGGGCTGTTCTCTTTGCATACAGAACTCAGTAGATATGAACTATTGTAATAGACAGTGTGGGCTGGCCAGAGGAAAAACACCTGCACTAGATAATTACCTAAAAGTATGCATTTGACAAAGGCACAGAACATGTGTGAAGTAAAATAGTCTCTAGCTCAGTGGCGGGCAATCTGCGGCCAGTCAGGGTAATCCACTGGCGGGCTGCAAGACAGTTTGTTTACATTGACCGTCCACAGGCATGGCTGCAGTTTGCTGTTCCTGGCTAATGGGAGCTACGGGAAGTAGCACGGGCCACAGGGATGTACTGCAGCACCCATTGGCCGGGAACAGCGAAGCGTGGCCACTGGGAGCTGCTAGCGGCTGTGCCTGTGGACAGTCAATGTAAACAAACTATCTCACAGCCTACCAGCAGATTTCCCTGACGGGCCATGTGCGGCCCGTGGGCCGCAGGTTGCCTACCACTGCTCTAGCTGCTCTAACCTATGTAGGGAGTAATATAAGCCAGTATGAAAGTAAAGGAACACATCAGCAGACAGGGGAGGTCCCAGAAAGAGGTAGCAATCCAGGTGAATAATAGACAGCACAGAGTGAATAGGAACAGGCAGTCTCACAAGAATAAAAGTTGAGAGGGAAAAATGGGGTTCTGGAAAAAAATCTTGAGAATAAAAGGAAAAAGAGTAGAGAACTAACTAGTGGAATGTCACCACATGGATGGACATTAATGTTCTTGCTGCAGTTTACTCTGCATGGCTCATCTGCTTCTGTCTATCTGGGTATTTGTTTTGCATCCATCAGCATAGTGTCTGACCACTATTATTAATTTGTATTTCAGTAACTCCTGGATGCCACCCTGGAAAGGTCCCCATTGTGTTAGGCACTGTACAAATGGAGTAATACACAATCCCTGCCATGAAAAGTTTAAATATATAAGACACATGCAGGGTGAGGGAAAGGAATACAAAATGCAAGTGGAGTGAACAGGCTTGCAAACTACATGTTAGTTCCAGGATTAATTTTTTTAAAATTCTTTAGGAGGAGCTTTGCTTGTATTCGCCATCCTTTCTTCACAGACAGTTTAGGTGGATGCTTGGGCTAAGATTTTTTTCCCCAGGTATTTATACTTCACCATCAGTGTAGTTTCAATAATTTCTGTATCTAACCAAAGTATTCTTGGAATTGTTATTGAGGTAAAGCTTACCCAGGAACATAAGAGCTACCAGTGTGAAGCAGACCAGCAGTCCATTTAATCAGATATCCTCTCTGACAATGGTCAGAGGAAGGTGCAAGAAACCCCTACCTGAGAAGTATGAGAACCTGCCATCAAGAGAACTTTATTCCTAACACTGGGCAGTTAATATTTGTTTATACCTAGGGCCCTACCAAATTTACGGCCATGAAAAACACATCATGGACCACGAAATCTGGTCTTTTGTGTGCTTTTACCCTATAGTATACAGATTTCATGGGGGAGACCAGCGTTTCTCAAATCGGGGGTCCTGACCCAAAAGGGAGTTGCAGAGGGGTTACAAGGTTATTTTAGGGGGCCCGCAGTATTGCCACCCTTATTTCTGCGCTGCCTTCAGAGCTGGGTGGCAAGAAAGCAGAGGCTGGTGGCCGGGCGCCCAGCTCTGAAGGCAGCATCCTGCCAGCAGCAGCACAGAAGTAAGTGTGACAATACCATACCATGCCACCCTTACTTCTGCGCTGCTGCCTTCAGAGCTGGGCAGCCAGAGAGTGGCAGCTGCTAACTGAGGGCCCAGCTCTGCAGGCAGCAGTGGAGATGTAAGGGTGGCAATACCATACCATGCCATCCTTACTTCTGCGCTGCTGCTGGTAGTGGCTCTGCCTTCAGAGCTGGGCTCATGGCCAGCAACTGCCGCTCTCCAGCTGGCTGCCCAGATCTGAAGGCAGCGCCACCGCCAGCAGCAGTGCAGAAGTAAGCGTAGCAGAACCGCAACCCCCCCTACAATAAACTTGTGATTCCCCCCCCCAACTCCTTTTTTGGGTCAGGAGGACCCCTACAACACAGTGAAATTTCAGATTTAAATAGCTGAAATCATGAAATTTACAGTTTTTAAAATCCTATGACTATGAAATTGACCAAAATGGACCATGAATTTGGTAGGGCCCTATTTATATCTGAAGCATAAGAGTTTATTATTATTTGTATTATGGTTACACATAGCGATCCTAATCTTGTCTCAGGGGCATATGGTGGTAGGTACTGTACACATACAAAACAAAAAAACAAAACAAAAAGATCCTTGCCCCAAAGAGCTTACAATCTCTGTAAATATTTATATCCCTTACTGGGGGTTTTTCCTCCCTTTCTTTTAACCTTATTTTATGTACATAACAGCTCCAATACATTAATGTCTAATCCTTTCTAATCCTTTTCTTAAGCATGCTAAGCTCTTGGCCTCAGTAATATCATATAGCAATAGCATGCATAGGTTAATTAAGCATTGTTAAAAAAACCAAGCATTTCTTTATATGTTTATCATTTCCATACTGCCGGCAAAGAAATAAATTTCATTTCATAATCTTTTCTAGGAGTTTTACACATATACTGAGCAAGATGGAGTGTAGAATTGAGCTACACCTCACAAGAGAGAGCTCTCATGGCAGAGATGCAACTGCCTGTTACAACTCTCTGGGATCTTTCTGAGAGGACTCACTAGATTCTGTTCATTGTGACTGCACTCTCCTGCCAGCTCTCTTAGGTGAATCAGCAGCACTCCATGATTTATGGTGTCAACCATTGTTGACTAATCTAGCAGGATGAGCATAGACCCCTTGTCTATGGCAAGAGCAGATCGTTCACCAGCATCAATAGTATTATTGAAGTGCTGTCACAGGCCTGAAGTATGATGATGGGTCTGGGATGGTGGCAGAAGTCAGCCTTTGCTATCTTTTCAATCTACCCTCAGGTGTAATTAAGGTCCTTTACATGGCGTGATGATTTGAATTTCCTTGCCTAACCCCGTAACAACCAAACTTCTCGCACTCTAGTCACCATGTAAGAACTAAGATGTGCCATTGGCACATCCCCAATCTCATACCTCCTGCTTCATAGGCCAGGTACTAGTGAAATTGCTTCATTATCTGTCACTGAGCATGTACCATGGTGAAACCCAAACCTGTTCTTCTCCAACATCCCTTCTGGAACTGCTTGCTACCTGTAGCAGTCAAATTCAAAATACCTTTATTGCTATGACAAACTATACAAGTGTTGCCAAAGGTCCTGGAGTGTCTGTCAGCTAAAACATCTGCCCAGCTTGGGGTTTTAGAGTGTATAAGAGTAAATTCCTGGTGCTCGCTAATATTTGTCTGTATTGTCCATTCCTGATTTGGTGGCAGTCACACAAGAGACATGAGCAGAACAATTCCTGAGCTGTTGTGCTATCCTAGCTATTGGTGGGGGATGGTGCTCTACAAAGGCTGCCAAGCAGGCTCCGGTAATCACAGACACCTTGTCAATTTCTGCATCTCTGTAATAAACAGAAACATTCCCTTTGATGGGCAGGTTGAGTACCAACTGGCTCCTACCTACACTGGTTATACATGATGCAATTTACGATCCATTTGGGGAGGATAATCACATGCATGTGACATACAATGTTTTTTGCATAGTTGTGTGGGTTTTTTTTTTAATTGTCCACTGATCAGAACAATGAAGGCCTCTGTATTGTGCTTCCCCCTCTCTTATCCTATATTTTTTTCTCTCTCTCTCTCCCACTCTGTGTCTCCTGTTCTTATTCCTTGCTCTCTCACTTTCTCAATTTGGCAATGCTTTTAAAGTGCATCGAGATCCTTAAAAGAAAGGCACTACAGAAGTACACTGTACCATCATTATTACTTTAACTCTCCTTTCTTTTGCTCCTCTTTATTTCCTGTATCTGTCTCTTCTTATTCTGGGTCAAACTACCAGCAGCAGCCAAGGATTAACACTGCTACAGAAATAGACTTTACCACCAGATGTGACATGGAATGAAACTGACTGGGATCACATGATTCCAGTCAATTCCTTTTGGCAGCTTCTGCTTGGGTAAAACGCCTTTGTGTGTGAGAACAGTCATAGTGCATGGTGTTTCTCAGAATTGTCTTGATTGCTGGTCATGTTGCTGGTGCACGTCACTCATGTGGAAAGTGGTGTATGAATTGAGACACATGGAGGGAGGCTTAGAATTAGAAGCTAGTCCAACACAGAATCATAGAAATGTAGGGCTGAAAGGGTCTTTGAGAAGTTATCAAGTTCAGTCCCCTGCACTGAGGTAGGACCAAGTAAACCTAGACCATTCCTGACAGGTGCTTGTCCAGCCTGTTCTTAAAAACTGCCAGTGACAGTGATTCCACAACCTCCCTTGGAAGACTATTCCAAAGCCTAACTAGCCTTATAGGTAGAAAGTTTTTCCTAACATCCAACCTAAATCTCCCTTGCCACAGATTAAGCCCAATACTTCTTGTCCTACCTTCAGTGGATGTGGAGAACAATCGATCACAGTCCTCTTTATAAGAGCCCTTAACATATCTAAAAGCTTATCAGGTCCCCCTAAGCCTTCTTTTCCCAAGTCTAAACATGCCCAGTTATTGTACACTTTTCTCATAGGTGAGGTTTTCTAAACCTTTTTATTGTTTTGTTGTTGTTCTCTGGAATCTCTCCAATTTGTCTTCTTTTTTCTTGAAGTATGGCATCCAGAACTGGACACTGTACTCCAGCTGAGGTCTCACCAGTACTGAGTAGAGCAGAACAAATATTTTCCATGTCTAACATAAAACACTCCTGTTAATACACCCCAAACCGATATTAGCCTTTTCCACAACTGCCTCACATTGTTGACTCATTCAGTTTGTGATCCTCTATAACTCTCAGACCCTTTTCAGCAGTATTATCCCCTAAACAGTCCCCCCCCCCAATTTGTGGTTGTGCATTTGTTTTTTTTTTTTCCTTCTTAAGTAAAGTACTGTGCATGTCTTTTTATTGAATTTCATCTTGTTGAATTCAGATCAGTTCTCCAATTTGTCAAGGATGTTTTGAAATTCTAACCCTATCCTCCAAGTTGCTTGCAACTCCTCCCAGCTTGGTGTCATCTACAACTTGTATAAGCATACACTCCACTCTATTATCCAAGTCATTAATGAAAATACTGAACTGATGCTTTGAGGGGCACACTTATCCATCCATATATACACAAATACTCTCTTTTGCACATAAAAGGTCCTTCTAATATTCTCACATATCTCCCTTTTAACTTAAAAAAAATACTCCCAGGCCTGTTGTGCTAAATAAGGTTCTCTGGGGAAGTGAATGTCAATGATTGAAAGATGTTGCTGCTTCCACCAGTGCAGATTTGCCATAACCAACTTAATCATTGCTCTGTAATGAAAACAGAACAGCACATAGCATCTTACAATGAGATGTTTTATGCAGTTATTTGGTTGTCACCTTTCTTTTCTACCAAGCACTATCAGAGAGACGTCTTCACCAAGATTATCAGATGTGACTAGTGATTTTGGATAGCTCAATTTTAGGGTGCCCTACTTGAGATACTGAAAATTAATTCCCTTTAAAGTAAGTTCTGAACAACCAGCCTCTGAAAATTGGGCCCCCTGTATGTGTCTGAAGATGGGGACCCAGAAATGAGGGTTAAATTCAGGAGTGATGTACATGGTGCTATGTCAGTAAGTTGGTCTAAGTGTGTACAAGTGGAGTAATTTACATGGGAGTGGGAGGAGGAGGTTGCAGCAGGTGGATGTAAGAAAGCCCCAGGAGGTTCTTTATTGTATATGTTCTTACACCTCTGTTACTTTTCCTGCTGAAACCACACCCTTCTGATACCAGCTTATAATATGCACCAATTTATAATGATTTACACCAATTTATACTAACGTATCTTTTATCAGATGTATCATCCTTGAATTTGGCCTAAAGATGTTAAGTGACATGCAGAAAGCTATACAACAGTCAGTTGCAGAGTCAGGAATAGCACATACAAGTGCTGACACCTAGTCCCCTTCTCTACATACTGAGATTAGAAGATGTCCCATATTTTTTGTATTTGCTTCCACGTATAAAAGCCAAACATTTTTAATGAGCATTCAATAATTTTTATGCGGTTCTGATGCTCAGATTAACATGCCAGTTATTAAAATGCATTATCATGACTTTTATAGTTTCTGTCTTCTTCCTATATTGATTACTTTATGAAGTAGGATAGTATTCCTTCCTCAGTATCCTTCTCAATTTGAGCCCAGAATTGATCACTGCAAAATTCTATGCAGATGTTGTGACATACAATCTGCTGCTACATGTAGGATCTGCTCCTCTTATGTCATCTTCAACCTTTTTAAAATTCATTGCAGAAAAATATATTCTCCCCCTCTTGCTGCACCTTCAGGAATTCTTAACAGCATGCCACCTTTTAATCTGAGCTTCTTTTCCAGGTCACCAATTTAATTTCTGAGCATTTCACATTCTTTAGTGTTCTCAAAATAGAGCCATCATTGATTATTTTCATGTCTTTAAAATGTTCTTTCATGCTTTAGCAATGCTGAGCCAAAGCTTTCGGATTTCACATCAGTAGCCGTTATTACCCAGATGACAAAAATCTTTCCTAACATTAGTCCTCACTACTGTAAGTCTAACATCATTTGATAAATCAAATCTCTAACCCTCAATCCATGGCTGCTGGGATTTGGGGAACAATATGTTGATACTTAAAGCATACCAAAATTTATTTTTTGGCATAACACAGCATTTATCTTCATCTTCCTGGGAAACCAACAAACACCATTTAGAAAAATCAGGACTGAGGGCATTAAGTTGCCAAAATAATAAAAGTAGGACACACAAAACAAGCAGGCAGCTATTAAAAGTTTTCTGTGATCATGACTGACCAATATGTAATGAACAATAAACCTGATTCTGACACAGTCAACATTTGACATTTACCACACAGTAAATGAGATATAGCTGAAATGACTAGTTTCCCCCCTTATTTAGAATAGAAAATACTTTTGGTAACTGTATGGTCAGCTACCAAATATTGATTTTATAATGACTTCTACTGTATCTCTTAAATTTTTCAAGGGACACAATCAGCATAATCTTTTTAATGCACTATTATTACAAATAACACCTAATAAAGAGATTAGAGAATATAAATATTACTTTGTGCATTTTACTCCACTTTGTCTATAATAATTTTCACTATTTCCCCTGTGAAGTCCATTAATTAGTCATCTTCCCCTTTTGTTTGTTTGAATAAAATCACACTCACTGATAAAAATTAAAAGTGCAAAAATCTGGTGGCAGAGCAGGTTTCATAGCGGCTTGGTGTGGTAATGTAAGAGATGTTTTCAGGAACATGTCAATTACAAAGACTGAGATAGTAATCTCTTTTCTAAGATGAACAAAGGGGAGATATGAGAGAGGTCTGTAAAATCATGAATTGTGTGGAGAAAGTATTTACCCCTTCACATAACATAAGAATCAGGGGTCACCCAATGAAATTAACAGGCAGCAGGTTTAAAACAAACATAAAGAAGTACTTCTTCACACAACACACAGTCAACCAGTGGAACTCATTGCCAGGGGATGTTGTGAAGGCCAAAAGTATAATTGACTTAAAAAAAGAATTAGACAAGTTCATAAAGAAAAATAGGTCCATCAATGGCTATTAGCCAAGACAGTCAGGAATGCAAACCCATGTTCTGGGTGTCCCATAATCCCCGACTGCCAGAAACTGGGACTGGACCACTTGATAATTGCCCTTTTCTATTCATTCCCTTTGAAGCATCTGGCACTGGCCACTGTTGGAAGACAGGATACTGGTCTAGATGGACCACTGGTCTGACCCAGTTTGGCCATTCTTACATTCTACTTTCCTTTTGCTATGTTTTTGCAACATTGGTTTTGATTTTGTGTCTTTTTCTAATGGTGAGGCAGAAGGGAAGGCTTTAGGCTGCAGTTGTGCTTTCATGATATCAGTTAACAGAAAATGGAAAGACACCTACAGTTGTTAAAAATATCCTGGGATCCACTTTCAGCACGACATTGTGTACCTAAACTTTCCAGTAAAGCAGAGCTGGATGTCCCATTTCAATGACCTAGTTTCTATTATAATGCTGATTTATATTGACTTGATATTTCAATGCTGTTGTTTGTGCACTGCTAAAGAACAGTTTTCCAAATAACATTGTTATTTGATTTATTACCTACTTTATAAAGCCCAGATATCATCTTATTAAACTACATTGTAAAGATAACATCATGACAAGTATTGGAGCATCTTAATTTTCTGCTAATAAATACTTCTGTTAACATAATGTATATTTATATCATGTCCATTAAATTCATGGATCTATTTTCCTTTCTTATATAGTTCCATATACTAGCAACAAAACAAACCAAGAAATGAATTTTAAGGTGGTAACTTCACTATCCAGGTCAGTAAAGTCATGTGGCTTTCAGCTTCATTTTATGTAATACTATTACAGCCAGATTGTACTGCTAGTTGTTGTGTTTTATGGCTTAACTACAGTTTTATTATGCTTTGCTGTTGGTTTTATGGGTATGATGCAAAGTTCAACTTACACATGCAAAAACTAGGTTAAAAACTTCATTAAGGCTGAAAAGTCAAGCACTCAAAAGTTAGGAAACGCCAGAATTAAGGTTGCATGTGCAACCCTAATTCGGCCCCTTTGTGTGCATGAATTATGATACAGTCTAACTACATGATCACACACTATTTTTTTCTATAGCCTACGACCCCTGCCTCATTCGGTGCATAGAATGGATGGTGCTCAATGAGTGAGCAACTGTTCAATATATTTATTTTTCTTCATTGTTCTATGTGTGGCCTTGTTTACTGCCTACTTCAAACCTTTCTCTGAAGATAGAATTATTAATTTCCTCACAGGCTTTTTATGGTGCTTATCATTATGGTGTCTAAGAGCTTCACAGACATTAATGAATTTATTTTCACAAGACTCTTGTGAGATTAGGGAATATTATTTTTTCCCCTGAGAGAGTAAGGTCAAAAGTCTATGATTTTGGATGCCAAATTTAAGGTGCCTAGGACCTTATTTTTCAGAGTACTAAGTATTATATGCACTTCATATTTTCAAAGCATAGAACCCAGTGATTTCAGTTGCTGCTGTGGGTGCTCAAGGCTTCTGCAAATTAGACCCCAAGGCCTCATGTCAGGCATCCAGAAAATGAGCAATGCAATTTGTAACCAGCTGTGAAAAGTTTGGTTTAAGTGACCTGATTAGCATCACATAGGAACTCTGTGGCACAGGCAGGGATCACAGCAGTTCTCCAGGGCATCATGCACTTACCTTAGTCAGAGACCATCCTCACTTTTTCAGAAATCTCCTGCCTCATTCACTATACACCTTCCAACTTCTGCAACAAATGAGGCCAGGGTCCTACAGACAATAGTTTCCTTCACTACACAACCCTGATTCATCCCCAGAGCAGGTCCATCCTATGCAATGAATGAGGCATAGGTCCTGTGGGAAGAACACTATGTGATCATGTAATCAAAAACTGTGTCATAATGAGTATACACAAGGGGGCAAATTTAGGTTGTAAGGACAACCTTATTTCTGGCATTTCCTAACTTCGGAGTGCTTGACTTTGCAACCTTAATAATATTGACACCCATATGGGTCATCAGCAGGGTTGGGATTTTTAGCTCCACCACATAATCTTATGCTAACAGTGTTAATGGAGTAACTGATAGCAGTAGTAGGTTGTAATCCTCTCTGTGGACCAGTACTAGAGAGGGCTGAGATACTTTGCCAGTGGGTTTCACAGATATTTGCTGTCAGCAAAGGAATGATGAGACTCAGGAATCCAGAGTTCCATTCCAGACTATGGAAGGGAGTGTGCTCAGGTGGGCACAGGCTCATCTGCTCATTCCTCCTGAGTGTGATCCCTTCTGCACTGTCTCCACCAGCGTATCGCTGTCTTAGTCCTGCCTCTTCCCTAACCCTGGCTCCTCATCCCAGTCCCATTCTCCTCACTTCGTCAGTCCCAGTCTCCACTTCTCAGGTGTCTCATTCCAGTCCCGATGTCCTTACCTACTCTCACATTTCTGAACGTCCTGCCCCAGTTTCCCACCCAATTCCAGTATCCTTGTACCACCATTCCCAGTTCTCCTCCTCTCCCCACCAGCTCTTTGTCCCCAGTCTCCTTGCCTAGCCAATTCCAGCCCCTGCCCCCCACTTGGCTCTTCATCCAATCTGTCTCTCCCCCCTGGGCTGCAGTCTCCCTTTCCTCCCCACCAGCCAGACTCCAGTCCCCCTATATTTCCTCTCCCTGCTTTCCCCACCCATGTTCCCTTTCTTCACTGGCTCCCAGTCCAAATACCCCTCCTCTGGCTTCTCACCTAGTGTCAGTGCCCCCTGCAGCTCTTCATCCCATTTTCTTTGCCAAGTCTGTTGCAGCTCCTCATCTCATCTGTCTCTCTCCTCCATCCGGACCTCCAATTCCCCACTTCACCCCCTGCTGCCCACATTCACTGTCTCCACTGGATCACAGTCCAAATATAACTCCCTGGGTGCCTCATAAAGTCTGTGTTGTCTCCTCGCTCCTCCTAAATGTTAACTTACTGCTTTTTGATTGGATTACATAACTTAAGTGCTTCAGCCAATTAGAAGCCATTTAAACCATAAATGTAGTTTATAGAGACTATGTATGGCTTGTATGGCTAAATTAGCTTCCAACTGGCCCATAAGTAGCAAAATCTTATTTGTTACTAAAGTGAGCTGATATGACACCCAGAGACCTACTGAGCAAGGTGATATTGTTGCAGTCATATTTGTAGCTAGGCAATCACATTTTACTAATATGATGGGTGAGCGGATGATCATTAATTCCCTGATAAAAGTTTTTGTCTCACTCACAAGTAAAAAGACTTATGCTAAAATACCTGGTTTTAGGGTTACAGAGTAATTCGTTCAAAGATTAGGAAATACCAGGATTAAGGGGACAGAATGGAGGTTGCACAGATAACCTTCTGTTCCTTGTACATTCGTGAATTTGTTATGGCAGCTTGTGAGATACAAATGTGAAACCAATAGGTGCCTTTTCTAAAGTTCCTTTTCAGTGTGTAATCAGACTTGGGGCAACAAATATTGTCACCTCCTTGATTTACAGGACAATCTGATCATTGTTGAAACAAGAAGCAGAATTTTTCTTTTGTGTTTGGAACTTGCAGGCGTTGAGACTACTCAGATAGCTAAATACTTGGTATGGCATTATTTGAACAGTGGATACAAAGACAGGAATCATACAGTAAGATGACTTTTACCCTGCATTTTGATTGGATGAAAGGATCCATTTATATTATAATAAAGTCCTTATCCTGCAATAACATTCTATTCTACTGACATGAGAGTTCTAAGAGCCACTTACAAGCTTTCAGAAATACACTTTTAGGTCAAACTCTTCATATCAAATAATATTTTATGTCACACAGAGTGAACTACTCATGAAAAGAAATGGTTATCTTCTGCCATTGAATTCAATAGCAGGAATTCCCTTGACTTCTTTTTTAAATGTTAGTTGTGAGAAAAAATTATGAATATCCAAGTTATACCATTTTCCTCTTTTTTACTTTGTCATTTCCTGTGTAACACATGGTCATCTTGTTAAACACATGAGATGTTTTATCAAGAGCTGTTTCCTCAAAGTGGAGCAAAATACATTTATTTGTATTATATCTAATGTCAAATCTATAATATTTCTTTGATCATATATAACTTAAAACCCAGTAAAAAAGTTAACTTATGCTATTCTTAGTCAGTGCTGAGTACATCAACTGACGTACGAGCATGATCCAAAACAAAATAAGGAAAATTACCTGGTTAATGCATCTCTGTATTTTTCAAATGTGCACAGAGCACTATTGTTTGCTGCATGTCAAATCCACTTAAGGGCTATTAATAATGTTTGAGAAGACACAGCTGTGACATCCTGATCAGGTCATCCAGAATTGTGAGCCATTGTGTTACCGCTTTGCCTCAGCAAGAGTGAGCTTTGCTGCTGCTAAGTTATGTGTCAGCTCCCCTACACACCAGCTTCTCTGCCTTGCCAGCAAACTCTTCAGGTCTCTGCCGGTCCAAACTTTGCATTGCAAGTAACCATCAGTGAACCTCAATTCCCAAGTTCTCCAGAGGCATCTTTCAGCAGTGTCTGTCCCTCTCACTGGACACTCACAGAAGGTCAGTTCACTGCCTTCAAAGAGACAGAGCACTCATCAGCCTGTTAGATTAGCAGCGGACCCACACTTCACTTAAATAAAACAGCACTGAGATGGTTTTGTAATAAATTAATTCTTGTTTTATTAACACAGCACACAGGTTTAAGTAATTTCAAGATATGAAAGGTTACAAACAAAACAATTTTAGTGACTAAAACTTAACTTCAGCAAGTTACAATCTTTGTCTAAGCAGGTTTCTCACCAACAGTCAGTTCCCAGAGAGATCCACCTTTCTCAGATTTTAAGAGCTCTGGCCTCTTGTGTCCCTCAGATGATGGATGCCAAAATGACTTTGTTTCTGCTTATATTTCCCAAAGTCCATTGTCTCTATTTCAAGAGCCAAGAAGGCTTCCTGAGGATCCAGCCTCCATCCCCCGTCATGATCATTAAGTGGACATCTCCCCCATTTGCTAGTTTGATGGCTTTGTTTACCTTCTGTGTAAATGTACATCCATTGTTTCTGGACTCAACTTGCTCAATTTACATTAGAGGCACAGTCAAGCAGGCAAAACAACATTTCTTTGTCTGGGATTGGCAAGCTGTTCATAACCCCAGCCTAACACATTTTAAGAACATATTTCCAGCACACCTCTAGAGTTCTTTATATACCACCTGTACATATATCATGCAATAACATTAGTGATAGTATAAGGTATCATATGCAAACTGATCACACATGACATGTTTTAGATATAGATTATGACAACAGTGAATTGGGGCAATGAGTATGTCAGGCCTGGTGTGAGCTGGCACTGAGGTCACAGGGAGTTGGCTCCCTGGGTCACAACAGCCCTGAAAGACTGCTAGTTATATATGCTCTAAAAGACTCTAGGAATTAATATCCCAGTATTTAGCAAATGAAAGACAAACAAATTCACAAAACACTGATCTGCCTACCTTTGTTATTTTCATAAAGGCATTCTGATACACTCCTACCACGCTACTGACGTTATCTGCAGTCAAGACATTGGAGTGGATTATTCTCAGCCTTAGCTAATAAGACTGCAAAAAAACAACCAAAAAAAAGTGTAACAAAGTCGGTTCCATGCAGTACCAGCATAACCTACTGTCATTAATCTTTTCTGTGAATAGATTTTTACAAAAAACAAAGGGCTTGATTTACTCTTCCTTACACCAGTTTCAGGATGGTGTAATTTTCTAGGTTTACTTGGTCCTGCCACAGCGCAGGGGGCAGGACTTAATAGCTTCTTAAGGTCTCTTCCAGCTCTACATTTCTATAAGTCTCATTCTAACTCCAATGAAGTCACTGTGAACACTTCTGATTTAGACTGGTAAGTAAGAGAAGAATCAGACTCCAGTTTTTACTGGAAAGTGCTCAGATACCATGGTAATACTTGGTGGTAAATTTGTTTGAGGATGTTTTTTGTTTGTTTTTATAATTTGCATTTTTTTTAAAGAAAAAAAGTTCAAATTAACGAATAACATAATTAACCCCTGACAAATTTCCTAGTTGGTCACCAGCCAGAAGTTTGAGCACTAGTGGTCAGTAGAATCAAAGTGTGCATAAAGTATGGGGTAGGTGAGAGAGGGGCAGTTAATGAAGCTTGGAAATGCCATATAAATCAAGGGGTAACATTAAAATAGTTCAGAAACATCTCTGAGTCTCAGTGAAATGAGCAGAAATAGTTCAGACCTCTCAGTGGAAATCTTGCTTCCTCCTCTGTGGCTAAGGATGCCCTCTTGTAGCAGAACTGCTGCAGATTGGCTGTACAGGGGTGCAGGATTTGGGGAGTTAATATAGGGGAGTCAAGTCAAGGGTTCTCCCTCCATGCCACTGTTTATTGAGTGTTTGGTGGTAGAGTCAGTGGTTCTGTCACTATGCAGATCCACCCGCCATTATTATCCATGGAAGGGGAAGGTGCAAGTGATAAACGGGCTACTCCATTCTGGAGGCACAGAGTAGCTCTTCTGCTGTGGAGTGGTCAGGCTTCCCTCGCAGCCCTTGAGCAACACCACAGCACAGAGTCTGGCTGCTCGAACTACGTTATGTTACAGGCAGCATACTTAGCAAAAAAAGTTTAACTACAATATTTATTTTATCACTTAGGTAACGTTTATTTTAAAATATGTGCTTTGCATAATATCATTCTCGGACAGGGAAGGGTTAGTTGATTCACAATGTAATTGGTACAATCGATGGATCAAATTAATTGTTGCATGAAATCAATGAAAAGATTGCTGGTTTCATGAATCCAGTAAAGTGCTATTGATTTTCTGAAACATTTGTCTCAAATTTATACAAGTCAATGAAATAAATACTTATCAGTTTCTCAAATTTGTTATGCTCACATAAGGCTCAGGAAAATTGATTATGCCATCATGGTTAAACATCCAAAATCTCAAGAGAGAGCCATTTAGGGACATGTGTGCATAGTGGGCCATATGGCCACTGCTTCAGCCTATAGGCTGGCGTTGCAGCTCCAGTCCCTCCATGCCACTTGCATTATGTGGTGGTGCCAGCGGATCCCATAGCTCAGACCCATTGCTGCCCCCCCAAGGGGCTTGTGCAAAAACAGTTTCAACAGTTTGCAGAGGTCACTGAGACACCCCTGCATGGCTTCTTTGCTCACAGTTCTGGCTTGAGTGGTACAAAAGGCCTGGCACTGGCCCTTTAGTACCATGGATGAATTTTATCCTTTGTGGATTAGAAGGTCTAGGAGAAAATGGGAGCTGAGATGTAGGTGAAGACAAGATTACACATGACCTTGAAAGCAAAGATAAGGAGCTTGAATTTTTATTTATTTATTTATTTATTTATTTATTGGTGGTGACAGGAAGGATCCCAGGAGAAGGGAATGTGGCCTCCCTTCACAGACTCTTCTATTGTTTATTTCCTCCCCAGACAAAAAAATTTAAAACAGAAACAGAATCCCTCAACCAAACTTACTCAGGAAACTTACCAGAACAGCTAAGTTTAAGAAACCCTCTAAAAGCCTTTGGAAAAAAAACAACTTCAAATAAATTATTTTGTAGATGTAATGATAGAAAACTGGAATCATGAAAAAATATATAAAAAAACATACCTAGAGACTCTCTTTTCATTGGCGAACTTCTGTGCATTAACACAAATGATAGCAATAAAGAATTAAAGTACAATATTATTTCTCAATTCATGATCACTATTGAACTGCTAAAAACCACACTGGAAAGGATTGGGGCCTATCGTATAGCGTCCTTCTCCTGCCAGAGCAGGTTTTGCTGTTGCTGAGCCAGCTCACTCCCTGGGACAATTCTGCCTGAGCTCTCTCAGGGAATCCAGGGAAGCAGTTTCCAGCAGGGGCAGGGGCTTTATTTTAGGCCATTTTCACAAAACAAATAAAAACTTCACAGGCCAAATAGTCCCTTCCCCAAGTCTGCCCCTCAAACCAGTAACTTCAGCAGCCAAAAATTTCTTGATTCTTACCCCACAGCCTGAGGAACCAAGGACTTCACACAGTCTCTCTTTTGTCCATTTGGTTGCTGGAACAATTCCTCTCTGCATTAGCTCCAGGAGCAGTCCATAGGGAGCACAGCCCCTGGCCCAAGGGTTGCCAGGTGTCCAGTTTTCAACCATAATGCCCAGTTGAAAAGGGACCCTGGTGACTCTGGTCAGCACAGCTGACCAGACCGTTAAAAGTCCGGTCAGCAGGGCTAAGGCAGGCTCCCTACCTGCCGTGGTTCCGTGCAGCTCCAGGAAGCAGCGGTATGTCCCCCCTCCAGCTCCTACGTGTAGGGGCAGCCAGGGGGGTCCATATGCTGCTCCCACTGCAAGCGCCGGCTCTGCAGCTCCCATTGGCTGGGGACCGCGGCCAATGGGAGCTGCGGGGGCGGTGCCTGCAGACAGATCAGCGTGCTGAGCCACCTGGCCACGCCTCCACATAGGAGCCAGAGGGGGGACATGCTGCTGCTTCCAGGAGCTGCTTGAGGTAAGCGCCACCTGGTGCCTGCACCCCTCTCTGCACCCCAACCCCCTGCCCCAGCCCCGATCCCCCTCCCACCCTCCAAACCCCTCAGTCCCAGCCTGGAGCACCCTTCTGCACCCAAAACGCCTCATTCCCAGCCCCACCCCACTGCCTGCACCCCCAGCTGGAGTCGTCATTCCTCCCACCCAGCGCCCCAACCCTCTGCCCAGCCCTGATGATGTTGTGGTATCCTCTCACACTGAGGATACCTCTCCCGGGGAGGGAATTCCAGTTATTAGGAAGAGACAGGTATTAGTAATGGGCAATTCAATCATTAGAAACATAGATAGCTGGGTTTGCGTTGACCGGGAGAACCACATGGTGACTTGCTTGCCTGGTGCGAAGGTTGTGGATCTCTCGAGACATCTAGATAGACTTATGTGTAGTGCTGGGGAGGAGCCAGTGGTCGTGATACATTAAATTTAACCTCCCTGTGGCAGGGGAAACACCACAGCAGCCCAACACTGTAGCATTTAATTTCAGAAAGGGGAACTGCACAAAAATGAGGTTAGTGAAACAGAAATTAAAAAGTACAGCACTAAAAGTAAAATCCCCTGCAAGCTGCATGGAAACTTTTTAAAAACACCGTAATAGATGCTCAATTTAAATGTATACCTCAAATTAAAAAAAAAATAGTAAGAGAACCAAAAAAGAACCACCCTGGGTAAACAACAAAGTAAGAGAAGAAGTGAGAGGCAAAAAGGCATCCTTTAAAAAGTGGAAGTTAAATCCTAGTGAGGAAAATAGAAAGGAGCATAAACTCTGGCAAATGAAGTGTAAAAATATAATTAGGAAGGCCAAAAATGAATTTGAAGAACAGCTAGCCAAAGACTCAAAAAGTAGTAGCAAAAATTTTTTTAAGTACATCAGAAGCAGGAAGCCTGCTAAACAACCAGTGGGGCCAGTGGACGATTGAGATGCTAAAGGAGCACTCAAGGATGATAAGGCCATTGCGGAGAAACTAAATTAATTCTTTGCATCGATCTTTACGGCTGAGGATGTGAGGGAGATTCCCAAACCTGAACCATTCTTTTTAGGTGACAAATCTGAGGAACTATCCCAGATTGAGGTGTCATTAGAGGAGGTTTTTGGAACAAACTGATAAAACTAAACTAAGTACACCTCTACCCCGATATAACGCGACTCGATATAACATGAATTTGGATATAACGAGGTAAAGCAGCGCTCTGGGGGGGCGGGGCTGCGCACTCCGGCGGATCAAAGCAAGTTCGATATAATGCGGTTTCACCTATAATGCGGTAAGATTTTTTGGCTCCCGAGGACAGCGTTATATCGGGGTAGAGGTGTAATAAATCACCAGGACTAGATGGTATTCATCCAAGAGTTCTGAAGGAACTCAAATATGAAATTGCAGGACTACTAACTATAGTCTGTAACCTATCATTTAAATTAGCTTCTGTACGAAATGACTGGATGATAGCTAATGTGACGCCAATTTTTAAAAAGGGCTCCAGAGGTGACCCCAGCAATAAAAGGCTGGTAAGCCTGACTACAGTGCCGGGCAAACTGGTTGAAACTATAGTAAAGACCAAAATTGTCAGACACATAGATTAACATAATTTGTTGGGGAATAGTCAACATGGTTTTTGTAAAGGGAAATCATGCCTCACCAATCTACTAGAATTCTTTGAGGGGGTCATATTGCCTCTATATAAATCCATGGTACACCCACATCTTGAATATTGCATACAGATGTGGTCGCCTCATCTCAAAAAAGATATATTGGAATTGGAAAAGGTTCAGAAAAGGGTAACAAAAATGATTAGGGGTATGGAACAGCTTCCATATGAGGAGAGATTAATAAAACGGGGACTTTCCAGCTAGAAAAAAAGACGACCAAGAGGGGATCTGATAGAGGTATATAAAATCATGACGGAAGTGGAGAATGTAAATAAGGAAGTGTTATTTACTCCTTCTCATAACACAAGAACTAAGGGTCACCAAATGAAATTAATAGGCAGCAGGTTTAAAACAAGCAAAAGGAAGTATTTTTTCACACAACGCACAGTCAACCTGTGGAACTCCTTGCCAGAGGATGATGTGAAGGCCTATAACACGGTTCAAAAAAGAACTAGATAAATTCATGGAGGATAGGTCCATCAATGGCTATTAGCCAGGACGGGCAGGGATGGCATTCCTAGCCTCTGTTTGCCAGAAGCTGGGAATGGGTGACAGGGGATGGATCACTTGATGATTACCTGTTCTGTTTATTCCCTCTGGGGCACCTGGCATTGACCACTGTCGGAAGACAGGATACTGGGCTAGATGGACCTTTGGTGTGACCCAGTATGGCCGTTCCTATGTTCGATCACCCTCCGGCCCTCCAAACCCCTCAGTCCCAACCTGGAGCACCCTCCTGGACCCCAAACCCCTCATCCTCATCCCTACCCCAGAGCCCACACTCCCAGCCAGAGCCCTCTTCCCCCCTGCACCCCAACCCCCTTCCCCAGCCCAGAGCCCCCTCCTGTTCCCCAAATCCCTCATCCTTGGCCCCACACCAGAGCCCACACCCCCAGCCGGAGCCCTTAGCCCCCCCAGACCCTAAGCCCCTGCCCCAGCCTGGTGAAAATGAGCGAGTGAGTGAGGGTGGGGAGAGCAAACAACAGAGGGAGGAGGGATGGAGTGAGTGGGGGGGTGGGGCCTCAGAGAAGGAGCGGGGCAGGAGCGGGGCCTTGGAGGAGGGGCGGGGCAGGGGAGCAAGGCTGTTCGTTTTTTTGCGAGTGAAAAGTTGGCAACCCTACCTGGCCCCTCAGACTTCCAGACTTGCATTCCCCCCATCCTGTTGCCCCCCCCTTTTTTTTTATAAATGTCAGCTAATTAAGATCCAGCTCTTTCTTAGGTTTAGCAGACAGGACTAGCCAGCCAGCTAGCTGTAGGCCTCTGATCCCAGAGGAATGGTATCAGTTATACCTTCATGCACACATATCATAGTTATAAAATATATGATGTAATGCAGTACATACTGATTTGATACATACTATGGAAATGTGTAAAACTACAAACATACTACAAAAACATACAAAAACGAATGAATGAGCTGATGGACCAGGATGACAGTTATCTACTAGATCCAAGGATGGTTCTCTTAATTGTCTCTCCTGAAGATGATTTACTTTTCACAAGCAGAAATTGCTGCATCTTCTTTTTTCCTTGTGCAATATTATGCATTGCATGGCAGTGGAAACTAGAAAAAAACAGACTGATTATATAGGCTGAGAAATAAGATGACTTTTTATTTTCATAGAATATCAGGGCTAAAAGGGACTTTAGGAGGTCATCTAGTCCAACCCCCTGCTCAAAGCAAGACTAATCCCCAGACAGATTTTTGCCCCAAGTCCCCCCCTCAAGGATTGAACTCAGAACCCTGGATTTAGCAGGCCAATGCCCAAACCACTGAGCTATTCCTCCCCCCCTCTAGCAGAGCCTCTCTTAAATTTGGAATCCTTGGCCAGGTACAGTGATATAAGAAAGGATTCTTTTCATTGCACTTCCAATTGGCTCTAATTCTGAACTTCTTCTTAAGCTTAGTAGTATTTATTCACACAAGTAATCAAAATTCAATAAGATTGCTCATGTGTATAAATACTACCCAACATGAATAAGGGCTGTAGTATCTGATCTGTGTGATAAACCTTGTATACTCAAGGTTTGTTGTTGTTGTTTTTTTTCAAGACTTCTCTTCTAAATAAATCCAATTCTTCCATGGAGGACAGAGAACTTTCTGCTTCCTATTCCTCCTTTTAATCTTAACGTGAACAAGACTTTGATTCCGGAAGAGTGTTTGAGGATGAAAAAGTTGGCATCATAATTACTCTGAGAATTAATTCTTTAAAGTCAGATTTTGAAATTAATGAGATAACTCATGGGATAAGGTACTGCCCCAAAGTAAATTAGTGGGGCCAAATCTAGCCCTTAAACATTAAGAAGGAAAGGTAAACATGTTCAAAGACTCTCAAAATGACAAAGTCTAAATGGAATCATGTTATTCCTTTATATAAGTCTCTGGTAACTATGGTTGATGTAGAGAATCTTTATCTTGAAAACCAAAAAAACTATAGAGTTTTCCAAAAAAGTTTTAAGAAGCAAAAGTACAAGGCAGATAACTGATCCACAGTAACCAAAACTAATGTCTATATCTTACAGCTTATTAAGAAACCAATCATTTCACTAAAGGTCACTTCAGCTTCTAAGGATCTAGTGAGCAAACAGAAAGAGCATAGTTTAAAGAAAGATTCTGATGCCTTTGTTACAGCTTGTGTGAGTCATGTATTGTTAAAAGTAGGGCCTGTCAGTTGTAGGTTTAATACATGATTAGAGCTAAGGCCAAGGTTAAATGTGTTAAAACTAATCTTAGAAAACTTCAGTCCTTTCCCTTGTGTGTGTAATGGTGTCTCATGATGTCACTTGTTCTTCTAGTTCTGCTTTAGCTAGGAAAATAATTTGCTTCAGAGCTGGGAAGGCAAGGCCTAATGTGATTTCCAAACACACTGCATCTGGATCCTGTAAATGACTAGCACAGAGGTAGGCAACCTGTGGCACGCGTGCCGAAGGCGGCACGCAAGCTGATTTTCAGTGGCACTCACGCTGCCTGGGTTCTGGCCACCGGTCCGGGGGGCTCTGCGTTTTAATTTAAATTTTAAATGAAGCTGCTTAAACATTTTAAAAACCTTATTTACTTTACATACAACAATAGTTTAGTTATATATTATAAACTTATAGAAAGAGACTTTCTAAAAACGTTAAAATGTATTACTGGCACGCAAAACCTTAAATTAGAGTGAATAAATGAAGACTCGGCACACCACTTCTGAAAGGTTGCCGACCCCTGGACTAGCATCTCTTTGGAGACCCTCTCGATAAGACTATTAGATTTGTGACTCACAGCTACCACAAGAGTCTAAAGAAAAATAATAAGTATGCCTACAAGTGCATGCACAACTCTAACGTGCAGCAGCAGAAACATCCATTTCACTGTCTCTGTAACAGGTCCAATAGAATTTTTTCTGCTTACTTAAAGAGATTCAGATCTGAGCTCTCCTCAACTCCGTTAGGCATTTCCATTTACAAAAAAGCATCCATACACTTTTAGTCTGAATAGTTTTTATTTTAGACAAAGGGAAACAACAAAACAAGGAGGAACAAGAGCACAGTGATGCGTCTGTGTGCGACATCAACTTTTCAGGAACCTTCTGGACTTTCAAGATGACTACTTGTGACGGGTTGGGTCACAGAAACCCCCTTGGGACTGCCACCTGATGTGCTGAGACTACCTCTGAGCCCATTTTCCCTGGCAGCTTGGGACTTTTTTTCCACCCAAGGCAGTTCTTCAACCGCCTCCTACAATCATACTTACAATCCATATTTTCTTCCATTTCAGTGAAGATGACATTTCCCCTCCTTCTCCTTGCCCCAAATTATAAGCCAGTGGGCTAACTCACCAGCCAGTACATTGAATAAGGCTCCCCAAAGGAGCAGATTTCCAGTCCCTTTCTTCAGGTTTGTTTATTTATTTATTAGCAAAACTGTTCAATGTCAACTTAAAACACATCTTTCATAGACTGTTGTTCCTTCCCGAAACCCATGACCTGCTGCATGGGCTTTCCTAAAGCCTCATATTATTAACACTTCTGCCCATGCTCCCTGCAGGTATCTCCTACCAGATCCTCCCTCTGGTGTAGATAGCCCTCTTGAGACTCTCTGCACCTCTCTCTGACTGAGCAGGCTCCCTCTTATAGGAAGTGCTGCCTTTGACCTGTCACATGACCCTTGATCAACTGACTGAGCTGGTCAGCCAGACCCTTGAAACAGGATGATGAGTTATGCATGTGTGCTCCAGGACCAATGCACTGCTACACAAACTAAAGAACATCAAGAGAGTTCAGCTAAGATCCCTGGACCTAAGAGGGGCCATTAAGAACTACTCCTTCAAAACAGTCATTTTATAAATCTCACTCTCTTCATTCCCAGTTGCAAGTCTAAAAAGAGATCTAAAACATCAGGGTTGCATCTCTTAGAACAGGGGTTCTCAAAGTGGGAGTCGGGACCCCTCAGGGGGGTCACGAGGTTATTACATGGGGGGTTGAGAGCTGTCAGCCTCCACCCGAAACCCTGCTTTGCCTCCCGCATTTATAATAGTGTTAATATATAAAAAAGTGTTTTTAATTTCTCAAGGTGGTCACACTCAGAGGCTTTCTATGTGAAAGGGGTCACCAGTACAATAGTTTGAGAACCATTGGCTTAAAGCAAAATGGCAATTGAAGTAGCATTTTCCAAATCCAACATGCCAGTCCCCCATGGAATTACCACCCATTCAATCAGAACTTTAGCTAGTTCCTGGACAAATAGAAACAGAGCATCGGACAATGAGATCTGCAAGGCTGATATCTGGGACACTCTAGGCTGCTGGATAAAGTTCTCAGTGAAGATCAGTTTACTAACTAGGATAAAAGTGCTCCAATGTCAAAAAACAAAATGCAAGCAGTGACACTGAAATGGATGTTATTTCTCTTGGAAAATTTTGCAGAATTTGTCTAGTTCTATTGGAACACTCTTTGTGCCCTACAAAATATAGTAAAATGTGTGAAATACTAGTTACTTACTGCAGCAAAGCATGTGCAGTTAAACTTTTAAAGATTTGGACTATTCATCATTCACAATGTAATCACTTTAATATGGCAGTGACAGCAAGATTGCTATGGGACTTTGAGTTTACTTACTACAGATAGCAGAGTTTATCAGGCAGATGAAGTTTTTTGTTTGAAAAAACAAGCTTAAATGGCCTTTTTAATATAAATATTTTATGGTGGTTCCAGATTTGGAGCATTTGTTAGGAATCTGCCAAGCAGAGCAATCTACAGATTATAAAATGCTTGATACTAAACTGCCAGCCTTTGAAAAAGTATTTATTATTTGTATTAACGTAACATCTAGGAACTCCTGTCATGGATCAGGACCCCAACATTCTAGGTGCTTTACAAATACAGATGTTGCCACTCTTTTTTGTTTTGTTTTTTGCATTAAAACTTCAATGGTAGTAAAGTTACTCAATATATATACAAAACCCATCTACCAGAACTTGGGCCTTAAACAAGTTGAAAGTCTTTTGTTTAACATTCTGGAAAGAGATGTCACTGCTACCCATTTCTGTCCCCAGATAGAAATATCTGCACTATCACTGGTGCATCGTTGGAAGATATAGCCTATCTTCAGCACTATATGAATCAAATTTGGTGAGATGCTATCATGGCCTCAATTATATCTGTATTGGGAAAGCCAGGGGGTGATAGATCTGAGCATGGAGGGATACAGAGTTCCTAACTAGAGTGCAGAACATGTGAAAGATAAACAAAAACACATTCTATGTCATGTGTATAATGCTATCCATAGGCCAAAATCATTATAGACACTTCAGTAAGTAAAACTATGCAGTCAGTTTTAAATTAAAATAATAAGCCTTATAGGCACTGTGCTATGTTGGAGGCAGAATGAAATCACCCCTACCATGGAGCTCCCAGAGGCCTCAGCAAGTAGGGAGACTAGTCGGCCAGTAAGAGGATGCAGTGTATGGCATACTCAGCCTGCCAGTGTAGTGAGGAGGGTGGAGCTATGGCACCACCTCATCCCCAGTTGCTTTGGGATACCTAGGAGCTGCTAGCAGTGAGGACTAGACTCACAAAGCGATTTAGACACCTAACTGCCTCTTTAAGCCCAACATTTAGGTGCCACTGACATTCACAAAACCATCACTCAGCTGCCATTTAACCAAGTAGGTGCCTAAAGCCTCATACGTATCTAAGTTTCTGCAAGTAGGTCTGCAAAAGCTACCTAAGTCCCGATGCCACCCCTGCAGCTAACGAGTTGCTTGGAGCCCTCACTCATACCCCAGCCCCTGTGGGATTCTCAGAGTAGGCGTTTCCCTGGTAGATGCATTCTGAGCATGCCTACCCTGCACAAAGGACATCTGGGGACTAGCAGGTCAGGAATCTGGTTGTTGCGCATGCCCCAGAAGACCCAATAGCCCAGTGGTTTGGGCACTCTCCTGCGGGGGCACCCCCAGCAATTTTTCCCAGGACTGTGACCTCTGTGCAACGGGTCACACCACCACTCACTCAATTTCAGCCCCACACCCTCCCTTGTCATGATGGAGGGGTTGTGGGGTCCAAACCTGTGGGCAGTGGGGTGGCTAATGCTGCTCCTCCTTGCCACTGCCTTTGGGAGGGCCCAACACTGATAACTTGGCACCCCTGCCAATGGTATGCACTGTGCAAATGGTTGCAGGTGCCTCTGCTCTCCTCTCCTGGCATGTTCGAATCCCCACTCTGCCTGATTTGAAGGAGGGACTGGAAGACAGATTTTCTATATTCTAGGTGAATGCTCTAACCACCTGGCTATTGAGCTTTCTGGGGTCAGTTGCTCTCAATCTCTCCACTGGAGCTGCTCCACTTTGTATAAATAATGAAGTATCGTTATGCTGAAAGGTACTGGTGAGTGCATGGATCACAAACGTCCTTGAGATTGGGTGTGACGCACTCTCAGCTAACATAACTGTCAGGATGAGTTAATCACAAGCCCCCCACCTAAGATAAAAGGGGGTTGAAAACCCACTCAGGAGACTGGACTGTGTGGGTGAAGAGCTTATGCTGAGTAGTCTGTGTGTGTGAATGGATAAAAGAACACACAGAAGCGGAGGACACAGACAAGCAGAGGCAAAAAGCAAGAAAGCCAAGCAGTAGCTTTGGAGTCTGTTGGCTAAAGAGGCTTGGGGTATAAGCTAAGAAGCTGCTTCTTTTGTTCTTGGTTCCTCCTGCGTTTGGAGAAGCAGGACTTTGTACAATCCTTGTAAATAAACAAGATGGCATCAAAGAAAATACCAGACTCCATCAACTTCTACTTCCAGCTAGAACATCTCCAGGGCCCCAAAGTTTGACTAGCTGCTCAGGTCAAAAAAAAAAAAAAAAAGGACAACAATTTCAAATGGAGCAGGGACTTGAACCTGATCCTCCCCCCACCCTATGTGAGTGCCCTAACCACCAGATTAGAGAGTCATTCTCACTCACGCTTTCTCTCTGGCCCAATTAATATGTAATTATACAAGATGGCGCCGCTTCAACTGGAGAGATGGAGAAAGCCTTAGAATACCCAAGAGTCTGGTAGGTCAGGCACTAACCTGGAGTGTGGGACACCTAGGTTCAAGTCTCTGCTCATAATCGGGGATTTGATCTCAGGTGAGTACACTCACCACTGGGCTCTTAACTATGATGGGGTGGGGAGGGTCGTCTTTGGGAATCTAGCCCTAAGTCCTTCCAGGACTGTGATTATATTCAATCCTGGCACTGAGGCTTATTGGCGAAGAAAGCTCCTTAAACTCTCCTCTCAAAATATCCATTTAAAACATAAATTAAAAGATGAGTCATGCTGACTTGAACTTGAGTCCATAATACAGTGCAAGTCATGCATATGGAGACAGAGGAGTTAAACTGATGTGAAGGCCAAAGAGCTGAATAATAACAACTACATTGGGATAAGTAAAATGCTACTTGAGAAAAGTAAGGTTTGGGGCCAAATTCTGTCTTCAGACTGTGCAGCAAACTGGAAGGAGTGTAATATTCAGAAGAAAAATAATTTGGGCGTTACAGCGGGAGATTACTGTAATCAAACAATATGGGAGAGAAAAAGAAGGGAAATACCTGAGACAGAGAAATAGTTATGGATTATAACGGGGGAAAAGACAGAACAATATGAAATGGAAAGAGATAAGAGATATAACCATATAAACATCCTGCTGAGAGTTAGGGATTGAAAGGACATATACTGCATGAAAATGGAGAATGACATGATAAATGGGGAAAATATTCTTGATTGCCTTCGTTTTACTAACCTATCAGTCCAAATCAGCAGTTTGGTCATCAGGAATAAGAAACATCTGGTGTGTGTCCCATAGGAATATTGTATCTTGCCAACAATTTCCACTTTCCACATAGTTCTCAATTTCTCTTCAGTGAGCCAGAGTGTTGTGTATACCAGTTGCTTTTCAGTTCCAATATGTCTTACATGGGTTGAGGGAATTGTTCAGAGGTGTGTGGTTTGAGGTTGCTCTGGTCATCTGTCACCTTTACACTGCATTTGTGGAAAAGTGTATAATAAGATTTATGTCCTCCACAGCTGAATATGATTTTTATTGTCTTGAACTACAATTGCGTGTGAGCTCTCCAGTTAATTCAGTGATTCCAGACAGAGAATGCTTGACAACCAATTGGGGATCTTAAGATAGAAGGCACTACCAAAGTACAAAGTATTCTTATTATTAACCATCGTCTAGAACTTCAGCTAGTGTAAATTAGTAGATCTCCACTGAAGTCAATGGCATAAATGAAACAATGTCAATTTTTCAGCTAACGAGGATTTGATCCAAAATGTTTCAACATCATTGGGGCATCTTCAAAGCAATTTAGTGGTGATTTTTCTTAATATTGTTTGTTTTTAAAAGAAACTAGAGGAAAATAAATGCAAAAAACTAATGTTAGTGCAGTGTTAATGTTGAGAAATCCATTCATAGTAAAATAATTCAAAAACTGAGAATTCTATTGGAATGGTATTTCAACCATATATGGGGGAGAGAGTGTAATATATATATTTTCTATTACTGTTTTCCTTGTGCAAATGTAGAGATGTGCAGTGAATCATTTTTATCTCAGCTATGACAATCTAGTTCTGGAGTATCTCCAGTGATATACAAAGCTGTAACGGAGATCAAAGTCTGGCCCATAATGTTTTAAATGCTCTCTAGTGATAATGTCTCATTATGAGGAAGAATTTGTTGGATTATGTTACCAAGGTATTCTTATTAATAACTTGGCTGTGATTGTTATCAGAGTGAAAAAATCCTGGTGGATTATTAACAGCACCAAAGAGTTCCTTCACATGTACAATAAACAATGCTATGCTTGTTAGATGTAAACTTTCGAGTATTATCCTTTATTATTAACCTTAACACTGCATTAATATTAGTTATTTCATTTAACATCACTGATTTTGTTTTATAAAATAAAATGCAGGCTTTAGAGTACAGTATTTCATATTATGGAGGGTGCAGTGTACCATGTGGTGATCAAAAATGAAATGATAAAACCCCACGCAATAGGTCTAAATGAAAACATTTTTGGGATCAAACATCTCTTATCCACAGTCAGTAGTGATTACTATCTGGAAAATACCCACAATTTTAAAAGAATGGATCATATTTTTAAAAAGTAAGTTTCTAAAACAATCACTTAAAATCTGTACACTCTGCCTTATGTAATAGCTATAGCCAGGCGCTCTGTCTGCAAATAGCAGACATAACATCATGTTTCTACAAAAAAAAAAACAAGGAGTCCTTGTGGCACCTTAGAGACTAACAAATTTATTTGGGCATAAGCTTACATGGGCTAAAACCCACACCCACTTCCTCGTTGTTTTTGCTGATACAGCCTAACACGGATACCACTCTGAAACCTGTCATCATGTTTCTAGTAATTTCATTTCAACCACAATGCAAACGAATTGAGGGCAATGACATGGAGGAAGAGGGAGGTCAGAAGAAGAGATGGAGGCATGATACCTTGGAAATGGTAACAATTTGCCATTCAGTTCCCAAGGACAGCAAAACCAAGAAGATGACAAGGGAGAAAGGAAATAAGGATGTCACAATCCTATTCCTCAACATGAGCTGTTCAAAAAGCAGCAGCAGCAGGTGAAGAGGCAGAGAAGAGGATTACTCATATTGTGTATTAATATTTTGTACTTCTAGAGCATCTCCCACCGCAACAATCTCTAAGAGGTTTATATACAGACTTAGAACATCCCTATGAAGTAGGGAATGTACTATTAACCTCATTTTACTGAAGGGGGAAACTGAGACACAGAGAGGCTACCTGACTTACTAAAGTTCACAAGGCAAGTCAGTGGCAAAACTGCAAGTAGAACCTGGATACCTTCTCTATTAGGCCTGTGCTTTATCCTGGAGAAAATGCTTGCTCTTGCTAGTAAACCATATTTCCTCCAAATACCTAAAATAGCCAGCTATCTACAGTAGTTGCTGTTGCAGCAGTGACATTTTATGTCTGCTGTGAACTCTAATGAAAGTAATAACATTGTACTTTTTAAATAAGTGTGATCTTTAAATCAAATTTCTATATGGATAACCACAGTATCTAAAATAACTATCTGGCATATCTCTATTGTGCTGTCACATTGTATGACTGCAATTATTCTTCATCTCAACTGCCACTTAAATGTTTCACACACACAAAAGAATATTGAACCTGATAAGTGGTGAAAAGTGAGACATGGAATTAATGGCTGCCAAATAGGTTGAATTTAACAAATCCAGAGAGAATTTGATTTCTTGGATCACAAAGCCTCCAAGGCCACATTGGCAGAAGCATGTCATTTTCATGGCCACAGCTAGTGGAAAAACCCACAGTGAGGAAGCCAGCGAGACGTGGACAGGGCTTGCTGCCCTGCATCACTGGTTAAAATGATATAGAAAGCTTACTTTGCAGCTCCAGCCCCTCCTATGCCACCTATCCCTTTGCTTCAGAAGGCTCAGCTTCTTCAGCACTAAGGAGGTAGATAGGGGAGTTCTGGCTGGGTAGCAAATCACACAGGGTATCTGCCAATTTTGGGCCAGAAGTAGAAGGTTCTACTGATCTCTCATCTACATGCACTTTTGAAACTTGGAAGTGAGGATTTGAGCCATTATGATTTGCACAAATCTCATCCCTCTTAGGATCACATAGAAGAAAAGTATCACTTTACTTGGTATGCTGGATATGGAGAAATAATGATATTACATTGCATATTTACATTGCTGTACAAAAGATACACACGGGTATTATCACCCACCTCTGAAATTCAGTCACCTCTGGGTGAAGTGTGCAACTGTTTTACACTGCATTACAATACTCCATACCAGATCAGATGAGTTTAGAAACTAAACACATTTTTTCCCAATAGAAACTATAAAGGAAATTTAGATAGGTAAAATGTAATTGGTAGAATTGGAACTTGGCCAATATAACAGAGTTAACACCACTACTCTCAAAAAAAATATCATAGGATCTTTAATTCCCAGAGGTGCGGAGAACTACGGTTTTAAGGCTCATCCAGAAGGAGAGAGGAGGTGGAACAACACAGTGATAAAATCCCTGGCTTTTTTCCTTTTCCTATACTTAAGTAATATTCATTAATTTGCCTGATTTTTATTAATAAATTATTGCTATATAATTATGTTTGTCGTTCCAACACACTTGAATGTACAGTTGCCAAAAAATCCAATCCTACCATGATTGTCCACTTGGAACACAATGGAATTTTTGTGTGCACAAGAGGTCTGTAGAATCAGATGGCAAAATACTTGATAAACTCTCATTTTGGAGTAGCTAAACTTACTATAACAAACTGAGTGTGAATTTCATGACAATTAGTATGCGCTTATATTCTGGTACAAATTAGGGAACACCATGTTTGAATTCTGAGGACTTTGTCCTTATCTTTAATCCAATTTAATTCCATTCATGGGACTGCATGTGTCCCCCTTTTATTTGTTTGGTTTTGCTTGGTTACAGACCCTAAGGAAGGTATAGGTGAAGGTGACTGGTGTAGAGAGAACTGTCGGTTCATGTCATGTTGGAGTTGATTTTTCACTTAAAAGACTTGTTTTTATGGCATGGAGTACAGATTAATTTTCATCACTTATATTTCTAAACAATATGAAAAAGTAGCGATGCCTGATCAAAGCATTGATCATCCTCTGAACTACAGTGGCAATAGTTTGATAGGTGAATAATTTAGGATAATAAAATATTGTACAGAAAGTTAAAGATTTATTGTTGAAATATGAAAGGTATGAATCTGAAAAAAGGAGTCTTACAAAATAAGCTGATTTTAATTTTTTTTTTTAAATATCATTTTATGGGGAATAAAAAATATAATATCCCTTTGGTTAGGTTCACAATGGGAAACGTTAGAGGAAGTAATTTTTCATTTTGCTTTTGTGATCTAGTGCGTCTGAAGTTATTTTGTCTATTCACACTCTCAAGGCTAAGATGACAGACTACTTCTCTAGCTTTAAAAATTGGTCAGATTTTTTTTTTAAAAATCGCAGTTAGTTTCCACAAGGAAAAAAGCAGGAGGATTAGACTTTTGTGGTGATCAGGGGAAGCTGTGCAAATCTTTTGTGATGAAACCCAATGCTAAAGATGGGGCCAAATTGCAGAGCTGATCCTGCAATGAACTCATTGCAGACAGAAGGGTTAATATGTATGAAGCTCACTGCAGGATCAGGGCCTCAACTGCCAGATGCTGTGTTACACCGACAGACGCTGGTTGACGCTGGTTGTCGGTGGGCGGGATCAAACCCGGGACCTCAGTTCATGAGCCTCTACTGCAGTTGCAGAGGGATGAGGGTGCGGAGGGGGTTTGGGACGGGGACAGATGCAGTGATGGGGGTGCGGAGGGGGTTTGGGACGGGGATGGATGCAGTGACGGGGGATGGAGGTGCACGGGGGTTGGGACGGGGAGGGATGCAGTGACGGGGAATGGGTGTGGGGTGGGTTTGGGACGGGGAGGGATGCAGTGACGAGGAATGGGGTGCAGGGGTGGGACAGGGAGGAATGCAGTGAGGGGGATGGGGGTGTAAGGGGGTTGGGACGGGGAGGGATGCAATGACAGGGGGATGGGTGTGTGGAGGGTTGGGACAGGGAGGGATGCAGTGGGGGGGGATGGGGTGTGGGGGATGCAGTGACGGGGGGATGGGGGCACGGGGGTAGGACAGGGAGAAATGCAGTGAAGGGGATGGGCGTGTGGGGGGGTTGGGATGGGGAGGGATGTAGTGAGGGGGGTGGGGGTGCAGCCCCATTCCCAGCACTCGGAGCCGGGGATACGCATACCTCCAACTCCTGGGTGCCGGCGAGGTTCACAGTTCACCGCAGTTCACAGCAGGGCACATGCTGCAGCTCGAGCCCAGCCACATGAGAAGCGTGAGGAGAAGAGAGCTGGGCAGCAGCGGGAGAAGCGCACTCCACATGACCTCTCAACAGCCACCTGCTGAGCGCTCGCGACTGGCGCTAGTTCCTCCCCTGCCCTGACCCAGCCAATGGGAGCTGCGCCTGTGGATGGGGCAGCATGAGGACTCCCCTTGGCAGCCCCTAAGGCTAGGAGCCGGACATGCTGGCTGTTTCCCAGCCCAGGAGCCACACTGTGTGGCGGCTAGCAGGGAGCCTGCCAGCCCCAGTGTGCGATGCCACGAACCAGACAGTCAACAGCCTGGTCAGCGGTGCTGACCGGAACCACCAGGATCCCTTTTCGACTGGGTGTTCTGGTCCAAAACTGAACACTTGGTCACCCTATTAGCTATTAAGCACTTTGGGTCAGGAACCTTGCCTCCATATTTGTCTGTATAGCATTTAGCACACCGTGTGGGGAATACAAATAAACAATTACCAAAACCCAGAAATTCAGGAGCACTGAACTTTGGGAGGTTCAAAGTGTAAGTTATTCATTCTGCTATTGCTATTTTACAGCCTGAGACTGTGTTAGGTGCTTCATAGCCCAAACAAAAACAGATACATGACCTGTCTTGAAGGATTATGGGGGAGATTTTCAAAGGCACATAGAGGAGTTAGATGCCCAACTCATATTGAAAGTTGGTCACCTAAATTGCCTTTGTGCCTTTGAAAATCTCCCTCTACTATCTGATTTTAGACTTTACACACTGAGAGGGGGTAACAAACTCTAGGGAGGGAAGTGTTACAGAAATAAAGTCCCGATATTACTTATTTTAGACATGGGCACATCTTGGTGGTTCAATTAAAAGTATGGGGCCAAATATCAAGCAAACCTTGAGCCATTGTTTTGATTTGCGATTGAAAGCATATGAAACATGGGAGCTTCACGTTGTTTTTTCCAAACCAGGAAATACTTGGTAGTTTTGGCCGAGTTTTGTTTTGTTTTTGTTCATCAAAATCTGAAACTCAAAGTGAAACTTGGATGGGGGCAAAGGCTATGGGAAGTGAACAGGAGAAAAATGGATCACAAGGAGTCTGGCAAACCAAAATGAATTTCACAGAACTCATTCAAGATCTATGGTGAAAACTAAGCACTAGTGAAGTCAAAAGGAAGTCTGCCATTGATTTCACTAGAACCAGGGTTTCACCCTCAAACCTAAACCTCAAGGGCCAATTCTATTCTCAAACAGATGCAACTCCCACTGATTTCACCTGATTTGGCCTTAGAGTAATAAGTCTGTATTATTGTATGTGGTTATGTAAGTGGTCTCTTGGTTGCTTATTTTAATGAAAGTTTGTAAACCCAGGATTCCTAGTATCTAATCATTTTGACTTATACATACTTCCATCAGAATGAAGTTCCTATCCCGTGTTCTAAGAGCTAACTGACAATTCTTAAATATACAGCCACGAACTAGACCACTCTTGAAACCTGCCTTCAACTGGTAGTCAGCACACTAGTATAATATAAAGGATTAGGGAGTAGAACTGGGTGACATTTTTTGGCTGAAACTTTTTTTGGCAAAAAAATGCAGATTCACTACCTCCACCACCAGGGTTTGTGACTTTGTGTCACTTTCGACTAATTGTTCATTTCGGAAAAAAATCTGAATATTTTATTTTGACATTTTCAAAACAATTTTTTCGGTTGACAACTTTTTGCTTCAAAATTTTCTTTAATGTTATTTTTTTTAAAGTGTAAGAATGATCAAAATTGAAATGAAAGGCTTTCATTTTGTCAAAACAAAATATTTAGTTTGACCTGAAACAATTTTTTTAAACTTTTCAATTTGTCAAAAAAATTTATTTTCAGTCCAAACCATTTTGTTTAAACTTTTTGAAATTCCCAAGGAACAGAACAAAACAAAACAAAATCCATTCTTCACCCAGCTGTATTGGGAAGTCTGTTTCTTTGTTCAGCACTGACCACCCTGCATTAGAAGTCATGTATTTTTGAATATTTTTGTAAAGAAGGAAATGTTGTAGTTGACTTGCTTTGCTAGCAGTAATGTGAAAGGCATCACTTCAAGGGCTGCTGTAATTTTCATGCAGGGGAGGAAAAAGCAATGTAGAAATCTGCTAAGCAATTGCCCAGAGGTCAGGTCTGAGCCTACAACAGGCTGCTCAACCTGATCACGACAACAGACTTTGCACTAATGCTCACAAGCAAGAGTTCATAGCAGAGTAGACAGAAAACTGAACCTAGCTCAAAAGAATAACATGTCAAGATTGCTTACCTTTAGAACATGTCTTACTAAGCATAGCAGTTTAAAGGTTTCCTATATACTCTAACCACAGAGACAGAAAGAGAGAGAGCACACCACAGAGCAGTTAGGAATTCAGCTGCCACTTTGCTTAAAGATTATAGTAACTAAAAATTCATCAAGCCCTTTCCCAAAACTGTGCCTCATGTAATATTACTTGCATTTTCTCTCCTATCAGATAAGATATTATTGGAGATGAGAGAGGAATCTAGCAAGACCTGCCCTATCCCCCACACTCCAGGCCATATGTGGGATTTATAATAATGCATAGTCAGAGGATGCCATTCAGTTCTTCATTTCCTTTCCCCCTCACCCCTCTTCCTTAGAGTCACCAAAGGATGAGAACCACAATGGAAACAGTTGGATCGCAAAGAACTTTTTGATACTGGGAACACTGAATTGTTGACTGCTGCATTGCTAGGCAGTCCGTCAAAATGAATGACAAACCACAACACCCCTCTCCCGCCCACTGTACTCTAAAGTAGTCCTGTGGCACACAGGCTTTGGACAGCTTGTCAAGATTTTTCTTTACATGTGTTTATTTTTGAGACTGTGGGATCCTAACGCTGCAGTTAGGATCAGAGGCCTGGCTTATAGACACTGTAAACTAAATATAAGATAGGGTCTAGATCAGTTTTTAGATTTCTTTCTTTAAATCTTTATGGAAGTACAGCTCAAATTCACAGTGGATGCGAGATCACCAGTAAACAGAACTTGAAGTATTGTTGGGCATTTACGTATGAAAATATATATACAAAGTAGGGCTGTCAATTAATTGCAGTTAAGTTACGTGATTAACTCAAAAAAATTAATCGTGATTAATCGCACTGTTAAACAATAGAATACCAATTGAAATTTATTAAATATTTTTGGATGTTTTTCTACATTTTTGAATATATTGATTTATATTACAACACAGAATACAAAGCATACAGTGCTCACTTTATATTATTATTTTTATTACAAATATTTGCACTGTAAAAATGATAAACAAAATAAATAGTATTTTTCAATTCACCTCATACAAGTACTGTAGTGCAATCTCTTTATCATGAAAGTGCAACTTACAAATATAGATTTTTTGTTACATAATTGCTCTCAATAACAAAACAATGTAAAACTTTAGAGCCTACAAGTCCACGGTCCTACTTCTTGTTCAGCCAATCGCTAAGACAAACAAGTTTTACATTTACAGGAGATGCTGCTGCCTGCTTCTTGTTTACAATGTTTACAAGTTTGTTTACATTTACAGAAGATAATGCTGTCCTCTTCTTATTTACAATGTCACCTGAAAGTGAGAACTGGTGTTCGCAAGGCACTTTTGTAGCCAGCATTGCAAGGTATTTATGTTCCAGATATGCTAAACATTCGTATGCCCCTTCATGCTTCGGCCACCGTTCCAGAGGATATGCTTCCATGATGATGATGCTTGTTAAAAAATAATGCATTAATTAAATTTGTGACTGAACTCCTTGGGAGAGAACTGTATGTCCTTGGCTCTGTTTTACCCACATTCTGCCATATATTTCATGTTATAGCAGTCTCAGATAATGACCCAGCACATGTTCGTTTTAAGAACACTTTCACAGCAGATTTGACAAAATGCAAAGAAGATACCAATGTGAGATTTCTAAAAATAGCTACAGCACTCGACCCAAGGTTTAAGAATCAGAAGTACCTTCCAAAATCTGAGAGGGACGAGGTGTGGAGCATGTTTTCAGAAGTATTAAAAGAGCAACACTCAGATGCAGAAACTACAGAACCCGAACCACCAAAAAAGAAAATCAATCTTCTGCTGGTGGCATCTGACTCAGATTATGAAAATGAACATGCATCGGTCCACTCTGCTTTGGATCATTATCGAGCAGAACCCATCATCAGCATGGATGCATGTCCTATGGAATGGTGGTTGAAGATGAAGGGACCTATGAATCTTTAGTGCATCTGGCATGTAAATATCTTGCGATGCTGGCTACAACAGTGCCATACAAATGCCTGTTCTCACTTTCAGGTGACATTGTAAACAAGAAGCGGGCAGCATTATCTCCTGCAAACTGTAACCAAGTTTGTTTGTCTGAGCGATTGGCTGAAGTAGGACTGAGTGGACTTGTAGGCTCTAAAGTTTTACATTGTTTTATTTTTCAATGCAATTTTTTGTACAGAATTCTACATTTGTAGGTTCAACTTTCATGATAAAGAGATTGCACTACAGTACTTGTATGAGGTGAATTGAAAAATACTATTTCTTTTGTTTTTTACAGTGTAAATATTTGTAATCAAAAATAAATATAGTGAGCACTATACACTTTGTATTCTGTGTTGTAATTGAAATCAATATATTTGAAAATGTAGAAAACATCAAAAATATTTCAATAAATGGTATTCTATTGTTGTTTAACAACACGATTAATTGTGCAATTAATCACGATTAATTTTTTTAATCGCGTGATTAATTGTGATTAATTTTTTTAACCGCTTGACAGCCCTAATAAAAAGGTGTGTGTGAACTCCAAAGCAATGCATGAAAACCTTTAATATCTTCAATTTTCATATGTAACAACCATCTGTCTATCTAAGGTTCTTATATGGTCCCCATTATCACAGTATCTGAGTGCCTTACAATCCGTAATGAATTTCGCCTCAAAACATCCCTGTGATGATGGTAAGTACTATGTCTGATGTTGGCAGACCAGGTGCAAACTCTTGCCAAGTCTCTAGGTGTCAGCTGAGCACAGACAAATTCATAGCTGGAAACCAGATCAGCTCACCGGTATGTTAGTATTGTTCGAGATAGGTGTTAGACTTGTAAGGATGTGTTTAGGGTTTAGACGTTATAAAATGCTTGTAAGTTCCTGCCTGCATTAATCTTACTTGTAATATCTGTATCCCATGATGTAAGGGAATATGAAAGTTTTGCTTTATAGTTGTAAAAATGCGTGCTCTGAGCTTGTGAACTCAGACACGAGGACTGGTTCCCCCCAGCCATCAAGGACTATCAAAACTAAACGGGCCATTGTAGGACAAAAATTTTGTTGATTGCTCCATCCAGTCATGAAGAAATTACGCGTGCTTCTGCTCATCCCATCCATTTGAACTGTGGGGGAAGGGCGTATAAAGATGCTCATGAGAAGAAATACTTAAATTTTTGCTGTTTGGACTCTCACAAGGGCTGGAGCTAGGAAACTAAAGCAGAGATCCCCAAGGTCAAGCTGGGTTAGCCCTAAAAGACATTCTGTGGAGAGATTAATACATCTGTCACCTTTTGGATTCATAGACTGTAACTCATTTGTGCTTATATGTTGCCTGCTTTCACCTGTAAATAACTCATTTCTTTACCCTAATTAATAAATCCCTAGTTAGTTTACTATGGGATTGGCTACCAGCATTGTTTCTGGTGTGAGATCTAAGGTACAAATTGATCTAGGGCAAGTGACTGGTCTCTTTGGACCTGAAGCAACCTGAATATTTGGTGATTTTTCGTGTAAGTGGCCAATCACTAAGTCCAGCTTGCCTGGGTGGCCAAATAGACTGGAGTGCCCAAGGTGAGTGTCTGTGACTCCATGGTAAGACTGGTATAGTGCTTCAGGAGTTCACATTTATTACTGGTTTGATGAAATTGAATTATAGAACATACCACCAGTTTGGGGTGTGTGACAAAGTTCCTCCTCTATCTTGGTGGGGCCTGCGCTTATTGGCGGATTTTCTTGCCTCAGAGTTTCACCATGTGGGTTGGGGAACAGCCCAGAGACCTTCCCCTCTGGAAGAACCCACAGTCCAGGTCAATTGGGAGGTTTGGGGGGAACCCGGGCCCGCCCTCTACTCCGGGTTCCAGCCCAGGGCCCTGTGGACTGCAGCTGTCTATAGTGGCTCCTGTAACAGCTGCATGACAGCTACAACTCCCTGGGCTACTTCCCCATGGCCTCCTCCAAACACCTTCCTTATTCTCACCACAGGACCTTCCTCCTGGCGTCTGATAACGCTTGTGCTCCTCAGTCCTCCAGCAGCACACCCTCTCACTCTCAGCTCCTTGCGCCTCTTGCTCCCAGCTCCTCACACTCACACCACAAACTGAAGTGAGCTCCTTTTTAAAACCCAGGTGCCCTGATTAGCCTGCCTTAATTGATTCTAGCAGCTTCTTCTTAATTGGCTCCAGGTGTCCTAATTAGCCTGCCTGCCTTAACTGGTTCTAGCAGGTTCCTGATTACTCTAGTGCAGCCCCTGCTCTGGTCACTCAGGGAACAGAAAACTACTCATCCAGTGACCAGTATATTTGCCCTCTACCAGACTCCTGTACCCCACTGGTCTGGGTCTGTCACAGGTGTCTGACCTGCTTTTTGATAGTTTGCCCTGAGGTAGGCATTCACAGTCATGAACCACTCCAGACAGCGTGACACTATGATCCCCATTGCACAGATGGGGAACTGAAGCACAGACAGATTAAATGACTTTCATTGGTTAGGGCATTAGTCTGCGACGCTGTAGAAGCAGGTTCAGTTCTTTGCTTCCCCATAAAACAAACCCTTTTGTTTGTACTGAAAAAGCATACAATAAGACTGAAGGGTACTGAAAGGATGTAAGAACCCTGTTCTGACATATACTTTTTGAAAAAACACAGAAGGGATATATTTTATTTTTGCACTATGTGCAAATATTTCTGCAGATTATTGTAAACTAGTTAAGAAAAAGACATTATTGACTTAAAGTTCATACATCTGGATAAACTTTGAGTGCCAACAAATTTTAATAGGATGCAATATGCCTTATTAATTGGCAAGGAGGATTCTTTGTCCATAGTTGGATGTTGGGCCATGACATTGAAAGCATAATGATTGATCCAGATAAGAAATCCATCTTTAAGCAGTGTGCATCCTGCCTCCCTAGAGGCTGAAATCAGATGACCATATTTGCTGCTTCATCTGTCTAGGAAATGGCCATTCCCTGGTTCAGTGCTCCATTCGGATGTGCGTCATGCTTTGCGCCCAAAGGAAAGCACAGGCTCGCTTCAAGCTTTCTTTCATAAATGTCACAGATATGCAGATTCCAAGGCTAGAAGGCAGCACTGTGATCATCTAGTCTGACCTGCTATATAACACACACACTAGGACTTCCCTGAATTAATTTCTGCTTCAAGTCCATTAGCTGTGGTTGAACTAGAAAAAAACATCCAAACTTGATTTAAAGATTACCAGTGATGGAGAATCCACCACAACCCTTGGTAAGTTTTTCTAAATGTTAATTACCCCCACTGTTAAAAACTTGTGCCTTATTGAAAGACACCCTTATGGGCTAAACTCCAGGATGAGTGCTCTTTGGAGTGAAATTATTCCAACCAAAGGACTAGGTGGGCTCTCACCAGATTAGAAATATGGAATGACTACAGATAGGCTTCTCTCAGCACTGCAAAGCATTCTCCATTCCAAAGACATCCACGACTACTTTTTTCATCTGTCTGAGTCTTATGTAAAGACTAACACCATCCAGGTATATTTGGCAGCTCTCTCGGTCTAGCATGAATTAGTTGAAAGAGGACCAGTAGATTCTGCAGCCTCTTATTGTCAGGTTCATGCACAGCTAGACCCTTCTGGACCTTCCCATTAAGAAACCTGTGTCTTGGAATATTAATGGGGGTCTTGATAGAGCTAATGAAAGCTCCTTCTGAACCACTCAATCCCTATGAGATTAGGTTTCTGACAGAGAAAATAATTTTTCTGGTGATAGTGTCTTCACTTCACAGCATACCACTCAGAAGTACTTCATTTGTAGGGATGTCATTCATTTTAGTCCCAAAGGCCCAGATCTCCAAAGGTATTTAGGTTCCTAATATCCACTGAAATGAAAGTTAGAACCCTAAAATCCTTTGAGGTTCTGGGCCAAAGTTACTTATATTCCATACAAATTTGTTGTTCCCTCACTTCTGGTTGAAAGTCATGGACAACAGAAATAAAAAATGTATTAAACTGATTGTGCTTCTTTGAGTGTCCTCTGTATATTTCTACTTATGGAATGCTACTGAGAATGCCTTGCCTGATACATCCTAGGATCCTATTTGCCTTTTTTCACAGTCACATCACACAGCCATCCTGTGATCGACCCACACACCAAGCTCTCTCTCCTCTTCTGTCGTTTCCAACTGCTGAACCCTCAGCTAGTAGCAGAAATTCTTATTAGACCCTAAGTGCATGACCTTGCACTTTGTACTGTTGAATTTTATCCCATTTCTGTCACTCTGGGCTTCAAGGTCATCCAGATATTCCTGTACAATATTCCAATCCTCCTCTGTAGAGATGATACCTCCCAACTTTGTATCATCAGCACATTTCATTGGCACATTCCTAGTGTTTGTGCCAAGGTCATTAGTAAATATCCCAAGACCGATCCTTGAGGAACTCCACTAGTAACCTCCCTCCAATCCAATTATTCACCTTTCACCACAACCGTTGCCTTCTCCCTTTTAGCCAGTCCCTTATCCACCTTACAATTCTTGTACTGATCTCCATCTTCCCTAATATAGCTAATAATTTCACATGTGGTACCATGTCAAATGCTTTACTGAAGTCCAAGTTTGTTAGATTTACTGCACTTCCCTTATCTAAAAAATCAGTTATTTTCTCAAAGAAGGAAATCAAGTTAGTCTGGCATGATCTATCTTTGGTAAATCCATATTATATTCCATGCCATTTACCTCCATACATTTAATTATTCTTTCCTTCACAATTTGTTCTAAAGCCTTCCATACTACTGAGGTCAGACTAACAGATCTGTAATTGCTTGGATTACTTTTTTTCCTTTTCTTAAATGCAGGTACAATGTTAGCAGTCATATGGTACTATCCACAAATAGAGAGATATATTAAAAATCCTCGATACCGGACTAGCAAACTCATACTTCAGAATTCTGGGATGGAAATTAGCCTGTCCCCCTGATTTGATCACATTAAGCCCTTTATGTTTTGTTTCAACCTCAGATGTGGCAATTTCCATTTCTAGACACTCATTTCCATCAGCCATACTGCCTTCGTGCACATTTGAGATGGTTCTCTATGACGGTATCAGCGTTCTACTTTAATAAACTTACTATCCTGCCAAAATTCTTCTCAGGCCCACTTGCCCTTCCTGCAAGGCACTTTCTCCATATGCTTAATGTCAAAAAGACCTTAGGATACTACGGCACATTGTGGCCCTTAGAAAATCCCATGAGGGATTTTTTTTCTTTTCACACCAGTTCTCAGGGCTGTTATTAAAAGGAACATAGCTAAATGTTTGGTAGCATTTCACCCTAATACTATTGTCCTCATGGGTAAAAAAAACCCACACAAAAAGCCCAAACAAAAGAACTAGGGACTTCTGCCGTTTTTGTGCTAAGGATTTAAGACCCTGGAGTGAGTATCCCACAAGATGATAGCTTCATAGAAGCAGAGGCACAAGGTAAGTAATTTTCCCTTTTATAACTGAACGTTACCGAGACCATGTGCTGTATTTGTGTCATTCACCATCACTTTCCTGGGGGTGTGGTGGGGGGTGGGGAAATCCCTGCTTCCCACTAGGAGGGGGAACAAATGCTGCATCCCTCTGAGCAGCCTTCTCACAATATTTGCTGGAGATTCTGAGGTTTAAAGTTTCTCCAGGAGGCGAGGCCTGTTCGTGAGTCGATTTTTGATACCACTGGAGGCAACTATTAGTGCAAAATGCTCAAAGGATTGCTCAGCTCATTAGAACGTACCAAGCTTGTCTCCCACAAAAAACTCAGGGACACAAAAGGAAAAGACCAGCATATTTTGCCAAAAGCAAAGATTCACCTTGCTTTTCTTCCTTGGTCCAACTGGGGAAGCTGCTACACCACTAGAGCTTAGAACACCAAGCAAAGGTGCCAATAAAGAAGCACTACACTTCTATCTTTGCACTTAGTTATTATAACCATTTTAAGGATGGCAAACCTGAAGCATAGACAAGCTCAAACAGCAAGTCAGTAGCAGAGCTAGGACTGCTTCTGCCTTTACTCCCTGTTCTAACCTGATGCCAAGAGATGATCTGCTGTGAAGAAGTGATAAATGCTAAACACAGTCCTTCTTTAAAAGGTATATTTATACTGTAGATGGTATTGATTTGAACAGCACTAACCAACCTGGATCTCACGTTACAAAACACATCGCATCTCTTCTAGAAAACATTACCTACAGGTGCACTGATCATTAATTACAACTGCTAGTGGGAAAGGCGCTTAGGGAGAGCTGCATATTCTGAAAAAACATGGATCCACAATTACGCAATAAAGTGCAGCTTGGTTCGAGCAGGCCCTCAAAGCTATTTTATGCTTGTAGATCATGACTTAGGAATGATCTTGCAGAGAACATCACACAAAGAAGGCCAAACTGCACAGCAGATTTATGACGACAACAAATGGATGCTTTCAGGCTACACTCCATGGAACTGATGAATTGCAGCAGAACAGCAGGGCTGTAGGAGTAATTTATTAGCAAAAGGAGAATGCGCAGAGCTGGTTAAAACTTTTCAAAGTTTAAAAGGGAACAAGAATTCAAGCTCAGGTTTGACAGTTACCATATGTCAGTCTTTTATATCTCCTTTGCACAGAAATACTGGGGAAGAGAGACATCTCTGCTAGGACCCCGGGTTGTTCTCTGCCCTTCTGTGGGTGTGCAAGAGCATGCAAGGAGCCTCTCCCCATCCTTTGCACAGTTGCGCAAGGACCACCCACAATAACGGTCCCCGCACTCCAGAGAGCACAAAGATGGCTCCTCCTGCTATCACACTAGGGGGCAAGAAGCTGAAAATAGGATGGAAAGGAGGGGATCATGGCCCTGCTTCCCACTGCACCAGTCCATGGAGTGGGACTGGCGCATAAGGCAACAGTCTACAGATGGAACAGATTACACATCCTCTTGTACACACTAAGAAATCCTTGGCGAGACTGTGTCATGCCTGTGCCATAATCTCCCCCATACTTGTCTTGGGGCAGTGCAGCTCTGCTTTGACCTTGATACACAGTTGTGGCATAAATGCCATAATCTAGTCCTTTGTGACAATAAACTTTGGGGCAGCACCAGCCTGGAGGCACATATTGACCAACCATTTTGGGGCTAACACAATCCTTTTTGTCCATGCGTAGGTAGGTGCACACAATCATTTGAATATGCAGTTTTGCCCACTATCATTTGCATTTGCACAAAAGCCATCTGGGCTTGAGTTGTGCTTATTTGTGGGCACAACTGGGACTTGAACGTATCAGTTCCATCTCTTGTGGACAGGAGGGAGAGTGCACAAAAGCTCCATAGATACAAATGGGTGCTATGCATTGAAAATTTGGCTTAGACTGATCAGAAGTAATTATGACAGCAAACTAGTATTGGCCAAAATAAAGAATATTCAAGCAATAAGTCATTTGTGAGTAGGCACTATCAATGATTATGGACTGGTTTGGAAAGTAATGGGTGAAGAGTTTGTTACTTAGTGGAGTAACCGCTACATCTATCCATGGTTATGTCCTCTGAAATTGTCATGAAAATTTACCAGCCCACCTACAAAGTCTATTTGCCCTCCCTCTAGCAGGATAGTGATTTAAAAATACGACTCGTCCATTAAAAAAATTACCGCAGATGAGTAAGCAAGTAGAATTTGGTATGGTTCCTTCTAACTACAAGATTGCAGTTAGGCACAAACCAGGATTTTATATATCCTAATGACACCAATTACATCTACAGATACATCCAGCACACCAGGCACGAAATTGCACCTGCAATTACTTGCACTCCCAAAGAGGGGGTGTGCAAAAAAAGAAGCAGCTATATTTAAAAAATCTGAACTACTATGGAAAGCTCATGAGATTATATTGCTCAGAACTACTTTCATTGTCATTTTGTTGGTGGCTCATTTTTCAGTTTTTTCTTCTGAATTCTTGAAGAAAACTGACATTCCAAGTGCATTTTTTTATAGGAAGAGTAAAATTTTGAACTGTTGGCGTGCAATAGACAGAAATAAGTCTGGACATGAAGGAAGCAATGGCTAGTGGTTAAAGAAAAGGACTGGGAGTCAGGATATCTGCATTCTATTAATGACTTAAAGCTGGGTTTACCCTATCTGGTCTCAGGCCCTAGGACTGCCACAGTTTTTTTCATTTCTTCCCCAGTTAAAAAAACCTTCACACCGCGGGTGTGTTCTCAATAATTATCCTTTTTTGGATGTCTAGCTTACTAGTATTAGTAACATAATGTTCAAAACAAAATCAGGATGTAAAAACACATAAACAACTACACCTCTACCCCAATATAACACGACCCGATATAACACGAATTCGGATATAACGCGGTAAAACAGCGCTCCGGGGGGGGAGGGGGCTGCGCGCTCCAGCGCATCAAAACAAGTTCAATATAACGCGGTTTCACCTATAACGTGGAAAGATTTTTTGGCTCCTGAGGACAGCGTTATATCGGGGTAGAGGTGTATTTCACAGAATAACCTATGAAGTCATTAAGAAGTATCTCCATTATATATCTAGAACACCAGACACAAAGAGAGGATAAAGTCAAAAGCCAACAGTTTCACATGTGGGTGTCTAAAGTTAAGCAGCTAACTCCATATGTAGGCACCTAGGGTAGGATTTTGAAAAGTGCTTACATGACTTAGGAGCACAAGGCCCAGTGACTTTCCATGAATACCCTCAAATGGCCCATCTGAAAATCAGGTTACTGATTAAGAGGCTAAATATTGATTTAGCTGTCTAACTTTAGGCCTCCATATTTGAAAAATTTGGCCTAAACGACTTGCTCAAAATCACACAGCAAGATAGTGGCAGAACTAGGACCTGACCTCTCCCTCACCACCTGCAGGTCTAACCATTAAACACACTTTCTCCCTGCAGTAGTCTTTCCATTACACCCCAGCTCACTATAAAAACTTCTCCGGAAAATTCTTTCCCATTTTAAATGGTTCTAAACCATGTGGCTAATGCATGAATTTAAGCTTATATAGAACCATTTCCATATTTCTCAGCCCTCACACACCTTGGTGGCAACAGGAGTTGTTCTGCTCCCCATATTCTCATACTGGCTACAGCTACACAGTGATGCTGCCTGGTCACACATATGCTGATTATTTCCCCTTGGCCTCCACAACTTGCCGTATGTAGGTCCACTTTTGCAGTCTGCCCTTCCCCTTGCCTGTGCCCTTTTATGGGAATGGTGAGCTGTGATGGCTTCCACAAAATAAGGCATAGGCTGGGTTTATTAGGCAGGTGACCATCTGTTGAGAGTGTTCACCTATTTCCGTTCAGTTTTCCAGCTTGTGCAGGTTATTTTTTCTTTTCATTTTTACTCTTTAAGGAATTATAGGGCCCTTTGTTTGTTGAACAGCAGGCAACATCCTCTCTCTCTCTCTCCCTGCCCCCGGAGCGGCTTGGAGCCAGCTGCGGACAGAGTGGCATGGCCCTCCCCTGGCATGGACTTGCTGGGGCCGGGGAGGGGCACCTATCCTGCAGCCCCAGCCCCAGAGCTTACGTGGCGGGGAGAGGCGTCTCTCCCCGCCAGCCCGGGTGCTGCTGCGGGGAGAGAGCACTGGGGGGAGTCCCCTCTCCCTGCCGTAGCCCTGGAGCACCCTCCTGCACCCCAAACCCCTCATCCCCAGCCCCACCCCAGAGCCCGCATCCCCAGCTGGAGCCCTCACACCCCTGCACCCCAACCCTCGGCCCCAGCCCTGAGCCCCCTCCCACACTCTGAACCCCTCGGCCCCATCCTCACCACATGAATTTTGTTATGTTCACCAATATGGAGGAGATGTGTCACAAATCACTTTCGTATTGGTGCACATAAGAAAATTCATTACACACATGGGTGGGAAAAATTAGAGGGAACACTGGTTGCCAGGTGTCTGGTTTTCGACCGGAATGCCCGGTCGAAAAGGGACCCTGGCGGCTCCGGTCAGCACTGCTGACCGGGCCATTAAAAGTCCGGTCGGCAGTGCAGCAGGGCTAAGGCAGGCTCCCTGACTGCCCTGGCTCTGAGCAGCTCCTGGAAGCAGTGGCATGTCCCCCCTCCGCTCCTATGTGTAAGGGCAGGGGGCTCTGCATGCTGCTCCCACCCCAAGCGCCGGCTCTGCAGCTTCCATTGGCCGGGAACTGCGGCCAATGGGAGCTGCGGGGGTGGCACCTGCAGACTGGGCAGTGTGTGGAGCTGCCTGGCCACGCCTCCATGTAGGAGCTGGAGGGGGGATATGCCGCTGCTTCTGGGAGCTGCTTGAAGTAAGCACCACCTGGAGCCTGCACCCCTGACCCATCCGGCACACCAACCCCCTGCCCCAGTCCTGATCCCCCTCCTTCCCTCTGAACCCCTCGATCCCAGCCCAGAGCCCCCTCCTGCTCCCCAAATCCATCATCCCCGGCCCCACACCAGATCCCACACCCCCCAGCCAGAGCCTTCACCCCCAACCCTGCACCCCAACCCCCTGCCTCAGCCCGGAGCCCTATCCTATATTCTGAACTCCTTGGCTCCACCCCCCAGCCCCTAGCCCCCGCCTGTACCCCAAACCCCCCATCCCTGCCCCCATCCCAAAGACCACACCCCCCAGCCAGAGCCAGAGCCCCCTCTCGCATCCCACCCACTGCCACAGCCTGGAGCCCTCTCCCATACTTTGAACCCCTCATCCCCGGCCCCACACCAGAGCCTGCACACTCAGCCAGAGCCCTCAGCCCCCCACACCCCAACCCCCTGAGCCAGCCTGGTGAAAATGAGTGAGTGAGTGAGGGTGGGGAGAGCAAGCGACAGAGGGAGGGGGGATGGAGTGAGTGGGGGCGGGGCCTCAGAGAAGGGGCAGGGCAGCGAGTGGGGCAAGGGTGTTCAGTTTTGTGCGAGTAGAAATTTCGCAATCCTAATTGTTCAATGTGCAGCTCCAATCCTTATTTACTGCACACTATTCTAACTCTGCTCTGAAGACAGACTTATTAATTTCCTCGTGGGCTTTTCTTTCGCACTCATCAGTATAATATCTGAGTGCTTCACAAATATTAATGAATTGATTTTCACAACACTCCTGTGAGATGAGGGGTATTATCATCCCTATTTTATAAATCAAAGGCCAAAAGCGTCCACCAATTTTGGGTGCCCAATTTGAGTTGCCCAAGGCCTGGCCTTTTAGAATATGTTGCATTATATAGCACTTTATATGATCAAAGCACCGATCCCATTGATTTCAGCTACAGCTGCAAGTGCTCAGAACTTCAGTAAATCGGACCCCAGGGCCTCAATCAGGCACCCAGAAAATGAGGAACACACAATTAGTGACCCCCTGTGAAAAGTTTGCTTTAAGTGACTGGCCCAGCATCACATAGGAACTCTGTGGCAGAGGCAGCCATAGAATCCAGTTCTCCAGGAGAGCATTCAACTGTCTTAACCATGAGACTGTCCTTTCTTTTCCTGCAGTCCCCTGGCTCATTTACTACACACCTTCCAACTTCAGCAATAAATGAGGCAGGGATCCTAGAGACAACAGCCAGTTTCAATACACAACCCCTCATCTATCTCCAGTCTAGGTCCGTCTTGTGCACTGAATGAGGCAGGGGTCCTGTGGAAAAAATGGTTGTGATCATGTATGTAAAGTCTATATCATAATGCATACACACAAGATAGCTGAATTAAGGTTTCACAAGCAACCATAGTTCTGTCATTTTCTGACTTGTGAGTGCTTGACTTTGCAACCTTCATATTCTTTTAATGTCGTGTTTTTCTACATCTATCTATAGATATGGATATATATGTATTTGTGTAGGTATCTATATACATATGCATTCAGAGGCCACATGAACAAATTAATTTCCATACATATCTATGTTTACAAGTCTATAAGAAGAAACATTTCTAGCTTTAATAAGATTTTTCAAGCGGTGGTTACATTTGGGGTCTAAATGTCTCGACACCATCTTATTAATAAATAGCTAAAACAGGGAAATTTAAAATGTGCACGTTAGTAATTTATTTTAAAATGATATGCTAACTCAAAGAGGGGAAACAGTGTATTTGGCTTTAAAAAGACAGAGCTGTAAGGAGGATGGACAGAAAATGTGTCAACTTTTTCATATTGACATGATTGGGCCATGACGTCAAATGTTAAATTATTATAGTTTCCAAATTTTGCATTTCATGGCCTGATCTTGAAGGAACTGAACACCCGCAATCTCCATTGATTTAAATAGCTCCAACCCCATGTTGTTTGTAACATAACATACAGTCTGATTTGTACGTGAGTTTTTCTTGGCAATAATCTCTTTTCCTCATTGGGAGAAATGGTGAACCTTCAGATTTTTTGTTTCTTCACTCATGAACTAGATGATAATCGACTTTGGGGGAAAAAGCAAGCTTTTTATTATTTTTTCCTTATTACAATCAGTGAGTCCAATGGCAAGAACACTGTGGGCCAAATTTTCTAACATAAGCACCTTAGTTGCACCCATAAAATATGCCCAAACATGTGTACAAAGATACTGCAAGCACAGGCAGCTGCATGCACACACAATTCCAGTTTTGTGCATGCTCATACATATTTTGGAAGTCGGATGTAGGCGTGTGTGTATGCAGGGAGAAGGGGAGAAATTAAAAATGATACTGGGGTTGTGAGCCTTGGAGACAGTAATGGAGAAAATTTGGAAGTGAAGAGAATTTGGGAGGAGCTCAAAGTTAGTCTTTTAGGCTAAAGTCGATGGCGACACTTCCAGCATATGCTGGAGATAATTTATTGAATAGACTGCTGGGGTTGAGTCAACGCTGATGACAGAGGGAATACAAACTGCATCCCTCAGTGCCAGCAGACTCAGCTGTGCCCAAAAGAGGAAGGTGATTCGTTCCTGGGCAAGGGCATCCTGGAGTCTGCCAAGGGAAGGCAGTGTTACAGTGGTTTGGGATGCATAGGAGCACTGCCTGGCAGATGCCCTGAATGAAAATCTCTCTTTGGTGCTCTGGCCATGCCCCTCCCCCGGGAGTACCATCCAGTTTTGGAGCAGTGATCTCCATCTCAAGACCTCTTAATGAAGCAGGGTTGTTCCACTGTGAACGTCCACTGTGGTGTGTGCATAATGTAAGCCATCAGCATCCTGCAGCTTTGGATTTCTGCTGGCAGAGGCTGGTGGAACATGGGAGTGAAGTGATAGCGTAAGAAAGACAGTGTTTGATACTTTGCCTGAAGGGGTGGGAAAAGATACACTGGAGATATATGACTCAGGAAAGGGCGAACTTGTGAATGAAAGCAAGTTGTCAAGATATTCCCTTAACTATTTTATTGCTGCTACTCTCTGTAAAATTTCTGATGGGAATTAGAAAGCAAGTGAATCTGGCATTTGTGCTCAGGCTTAGTACTGTATTGTTTCCAGTGCAAAGGCATTGCTCAGCTGGACAGAAACAGGCTGTTCTTTCACGTTTAACAGCCAAGCAGTACCAACAAGAGTCTCGTCTGGTTCATAAATATGACCAGGCTACAACAATATGATTTAAAGCACTTTAAAATACTGTTTATTGGGGTTCCTTCTATGATGAACTGCTGCAGGATTTAATAATCTTTTACCACATCAGTTTAGTTGAATCCCAGGAAACGTGCCACTGAACTCGGTTTCCATATTGAGCAAACGGTTCAGTTATCTCTCACTTAAACCTTGGAACACTAAGAAGTCATCCTCTGCATGCTGTATCAAGATAGCAGATATAAGTATGCTCATCTTCAGTACCTCCCCTCATGCCCTTGTTCCCTCTTGCTCCTCCAAAGGAACTACTGTCCCTAGCTTTCTTGCTGGGCAATCAGACAACCTGACCCTTCTCATCTGTCCACCTTTACCTTGGCCTGCATAGAGCTGATCTGGGCTTCGTGCCACAAACTTATCACTCCTGGTCTCCACTGCCACTGTTAACCAATTGCCCCTGGAAACAGCAGAAAGCAACAACAGAGAAAAAGTTGTGGACACTGAGCATGCAAATCAAAAGAGGAAAAGGGGTTCCCAGCAGGGCATTCCTTCCTTAGGCCCATTAGCCAACATCCTCAGGCTTCTCTTCTTTTCTCCCACAGTGCCCCAGAGTGCCTCCCTCCCCAAGAATTATTTTCAAAAGAGATAAAAATTCCATCAGTTTTCTTTTGTATAATTGTATTAATTATCAAAAGCGGTTAAAATATTTTTGATCATTTTTCTGTTTAAACAGGGCTTCGTTCCCCACCTTTCACACAGACCACAATCTCCTCCATTTTGATTACATACAGCTGTTTTTAAAGCAGCCCACTAAGTTCCATGAAATTAAAGTGCAAAATCATAGAGGACCACAATTTTCCTGGCAGGAAAATGCAAAATGAAAAGCTGGGCACTGTAAAGGAAAAATCTCAATTCAATATACAGCATGACAATATAGGCAACTGTGGGAATACATAGTCCCAAACCAAAAGCCGAGATCAGAACACTCCTAAACTATGGGGAAATTTGAGACCAGATCCAAAATTAATCAAAAAGACATCACGGACTGGTAGTGCTATAAAGGCCTATGCCAAAACTTTGGCTCTGAATAGCCTTAACTTTGGGAAAGTTTGGATCCAGATCTGAACGCCGTGGATCTGAGGAAAACAAAGTCAATTGCTTTGATATAAATATTCTCTTTTTTTTTCAAGGTTATCCCTGTGCCCAATGTCCCTTTTTAATACTGCTACCTAGGTTAGCTCTGCAGAGCCAGAATTCTAAGCAGCCTGTACTAATAGCACATGCACAGAACTTTGGGTTTAGAACGGACATCCAGACCCGGCTATCTCTCTAAATGGGGGAGTGTATCAATTAGTTTTCAGAGAAGTTTGCTCTCGCTTATGAGGGGAGAAATGTCAAAATTCACATTCTGGAAAATTCATGAACAATAACAAAAAACACTGCAGAAAAGTCGGGACAAATGGTTTTTACCACATCCAAATGCCTGGTGCCATGTACGTGGGAACAACAACCAAATAACCAGGGCCGACTCCAGGCACCAGCTTACCAAGCGGCCACTTCGGAGAGGGGTGGCACGTCCAGCTCTTCGGCGGCAATTCGGCGGACGGTCCTTCACTCCTGCTTGGAGCGAAGGACCTCCCGCCGAATTGCCACTGCAGATCACGATCGCGGCTTTTTTGTTTGTTTTTGTTTGGCTGCTTGGGGCGGCCAAAACCCTGGAGCCGGCCCTGCAAATAACAATCAGGGCAGCAGTGCTAACTGAATCCCAGATAGCTGAAGTAGGAGGGGCAAAATAAAAGCCTATTTAGGATCTGATCTTGTTCTCACTGAAGTCAGTAGGCAGAGAACATATGTTCTAATAGATCAGTTTAGGAGGCAGGACAATCTTGTGGTTAAGGACTGGATTGATAAAATCTGGGTTCGGCCCCAAATGTTCTATGTGGCCTTACAAAAGTCATGTATTTGCTCTGTGCCTACTTCTCCATGTATAAAGTAGGGATTAATTATATTTCTCTACTGCACAGAAGTGTAGCAAGGAGAAATTCCTTAATATATAGACGATGGCCAGTTACTAGGATGATGAGTAGCATAGAAAAGTCCATAAAATAGCAATCAGTATGCGCAGCCTGTTATAACTTTTCATCTCTTTGAACAAAGTGCACATCATTTAGTGCAGTTCAACCAATATTAGCCGGGCAGCATTCTGTAAATAAAACTGTCCCCTGTCAAACTGTTAGCCTCTCTCCTTCAGCGCATCAGCTCAGAGTATAGCTTGAGAAGCTAAAGAAGATCTTTCTGCACCAACAATGGTTATTGATCCAGAGAGGCACCAGAAGGGAATCTGGCCATCTCTGTTTCATGTCAACAAAATGTAGCCAGAGAGTGAGGAGTGTATTTGTACCCCTTGTGCTGTCTGAAAGCAGAGCAAGGTTCACATGATCCTTCTCTGGTGCCCTGATTACTATGCATAAAGCTGAGTTATTTTGAAATGTTAGGGCTGAAAAGGATTCAGATTTTTTTTTAAAAGGAGCTAAGTAAAAAGTGGTCAGATGAAGAGGTGGCAGCAGTCCCATCATGCAGACACTGATTTCATCTGCACTTTCCTTTGATTATTTTCTTTACAGTTTATACTCACTAACAGTTTCATTTGATTTGTCCAGCAAATAAGACACATTAACAGTGTAAACTGTCAAAGACTCTTTCTGCTGGTGGACAGCTCTCCTGAAACTAAAACCATCCCTGTTATTTTGGTGCATTCTTATTTAAACTCTAGAGGCCTGTATTTGCAATTCCCCTAGCCTCTGGCAGAGTTTGTGCTAAAAACAACAAAAATTCTTTGTACTTCTCCAAACAGAAACAGTGAAATAAAAGCTGCATTCAATCAAATGTTCAAGCAGGTTGCAGCTGGGAGAAATGGTACTGGGAAGCGCATGAAAGCTTTGCAAAATCCTGTCTCACTAGGAACTGTGCTCACCACACCAGGGACAAGTTAGTTCATTCATGCTGTCCAGTGGCATTCACATTTTTTCCAGCTCAGTGGTACTGATCAGCAGACAGGTAAAAGACACAGGAGACAAATAAAAACATTTCAATGTTTTCTTAGAGGTTAACAATAAGATGTGTCCAGTTATTAGGGAAGAGGCCTGGAATGAGGAATCCTAAGTTGTATTTTTGGATCTGCCATTTACTAGCTGCCTGATGTTAGGTATGGATCCTTACCCTCTCTGTACCTCAGTTTCTCCATCTACAGAGAAATGGGGGAAATAATACTTTACTCAGGGGTGTTGTGAGGATAACTTAATTCATGCATATAAAGCACTTTGAGCTCCTTAGATGAAAAGCTCTGTGGGAGAGCAAAGTATTATCATCCTACAGGTCACAAATATCTTGTTAGAACATCTAACTGACCTGGTAATTATCATCTATTTAGGTACATAATAGACTTCTGCTGTGGCAGGGTAAGTACATTTTATGTTGTATACTAAACAAAACATTTTTTTAAGTTTTATTTTGTATGTTTTCTTCAGAATATACGCTGGGCGTCACAGAAATTACTATAGGGCCTACCAAATAACATGAAAGAGCAACTGGTTAGTATGGACCTCCAACTAGAAAAGAGAACACTGCACAAAGATCAAAGATTGTCTGTGGCCCTTTTTATCCATATGGTATTTATTAAAACAAACCTCTGAGTAGCTACAACTTATCATGTATATTAGTTTCCATTCCATGTAGGTACGTTACCATATACCAATAAGGAAAAATTCTTTGCATAATATGATGTGAAACTTAAAGCATAATCAGCAACTGAAAATAAATATGGTTTGAAACAAAGACTATGGCTAAGATTTTTAAAAGTGATTCATGATTATTTATGTGCCCGGCTTTAGATGCCTTAAAGGGGGTTGATTTGCAGAAAGTCCTGAGCACCCAACTTCTGCAAAGATGCCTCAACTTTTAAGATGTTTCTGCTCAGGCAGCCAAAAACTGAGGCACCGCAAATTACTATGCTATTTTTGAAAAATCTTGGTCTAGGGCCCACTCCTCCTTCTATTTTTGCTCCTGTTGAAGCCAATCTCAAGAAACTGGGATCAGGATCAGGCCCTAAGAACTGAGTTTAAAGGCACGCTATGGAATGCATCACATAACACATTTTGTCTAAATTAAAGATGGAAATGCCTTGTTCCATCTCTGTTCAGACAGCTAATGAGGGGGTGTCACTAGAAATACTCTCCTAACTAGTGAAGAAACATAGTAATGATAGTTCACTTTTCTAGCAAGTAACTATTGTCTGGTTCTGATTCAGAGACAGGGAGAGGGTTTGAATGGAGAGAGTCTAGACTAGCATGAAACTAAGTACAAGGTAATGGGTGGGGGCTGGTTGCTAGGTATCTCTGGAATGGGGAGAAGAGGGGTGCGCAGTAGCTCAAGTAGCTCTCCACTGCAACCTTGCTGTGAAGGACGCAGTAAGAGGAGATCAGAGATCTGCTCAGTCCTACTAACGGATTAACCTTTGAAAGTTTCACTCTTCTTGCTGCACTTTATAAGTTATGGTGACTAGTTTGAGTAACAACAAATTCTCCGTAAGTACAGGATAGATTAATCACAAATGAACCTGTTTACACACATTTTATTTAGAAATAACAAATGCAATAGCAACTACTTTAATGCATCGTATGTGTAAACTAATAAACATTCCATGCAAACCTTTCTTTCTCCTGGGGCACCAACAATTTCTTCCCAGGAGTTTTTCTTGCCGGAAAGGGACGCAAAGAGGTTTAGCACCAGAAAAGAGCAGCTTCTAACTCCCACTCTCAGAAGGGAAATTGAATCTTTCAGTAAGGGATCCTATACTCTTTACACTGGCTATGGATGAGTTCCCCACTAGCAGTAGTGACTTAAATAAGAAACACCAGAATGGCAGATATGACAGGTCCCTATAGGTCATTTGAATGAGCAGTGAAACTCCTCAATCACAGTTTTATAGACACAAATGTCACACTAGGAAAACCAGATTGTACACGCGCTCCTGATGATGAGCAAAACTTTTTATACAGACCAGGAACTTCTGCAAGTACTTCAGTCATATTTTGCTCCAGAACCACATCAGTGAAAAATTCTAGCTTCATAAAAGAAAGTGAAAAAGAGGGAGAAATGTTTTCATGATCTGTGGCTGAACATTGTGAATGGGTTAAATGACACTCAATATCAAGCTAGTCTGTAGTTTAAGTAATGAGATAACAGAAACCTTATGTCATAAGTGGAGATTATATGTAATAATGCTATGAATACAGTTGGAGTTACTATGCAACAATCTAAGAACATTGAGATGTAACAATTTTATGAACCTTGTATATGATCCAGTCAGTGTGGGCAAGTTATTATATATTGGTATGAATATATTGGTCTGCCTTAATGATGCATTCTTTGTAACATGAAGTCTTTAAATCATGATTTGAGGACTTCAGTAACTCAGCCAGAGGTGATGAGTCTATTACAGGAGTATGTGTGGGTGAGGTTCTGTGGCCTGCAATGTGTAGGAGGTCAAACTAGATGATCATCATGATCCTTTTTGGCCTTTAAGTCTATGAGTTTATAACAGGGCTCTGTGAGAAGATAAAACAGGAAGGCGATACAATTGCTCCCCAGATAAGCAACCCCCAACAAAACACTTGGGGTGACAATTACAAGACAATGATATCCTTCCAGGCTTCAGGCTGAAGTAACATAACAGTTTTGCCATGCTGGGAACTAGAGAGCAAAAAGAAAGTAAAGAGTTAAAAAGAGCTTCTCAAGAGAAGATGAGGGAGTCAATTGTCAATGAGTTTTGTCCAGAAGTCAAGCTGACCGACGCGCTCTGTGAAGGACTCTGAAGGAGTTCTGCCTTTCCAGATCCAGGAAACAGTAAGCCTTCAGGAAAAGCAGGCATTGCATACAGGGTGTTTTATTGTTTTTAAGATATGTTTTCTCTGAGATGCTCTTGTTTTAGATACTACTTTGCTTGAAGGAGGAGACTGCCACCCAGAGCCCTGTCTGAGAATGGGGAAATTGCCTGATTCTGCCCTGATCCAGGTGACAGCTCAAGGACTGAGACCTGGAAGGGCATGCACTCACCAGGAGGGGTGCGAGGTGCAGTTGGCCCACTACCTGTGACACACCTATTGCCTGGGTCTGGTCTCAGCACAACTGGGCTCTCTCTATGGATGACCATATAAGGAAATCCCAATATGTGACAATCATAAAGTGTTTGCAAATCCAGGGTTATGTACTGATCAGATCGACTACAAGAGCTATACTCAAGAGCTCTCTGCTGATGTGCCAGATGTAAAAAAATTTCAGAGAACTGACCCAGGCCAAACTTACTTACAAATGCAAGAGGTTGTGTGGACACCACCATTAATCCTTTGGGGGAAACACTGGCAGCAGCCTTAATTCAAAGGTTTGAGCAGTGCTGTCATGGGAGATGGGAATAGCAGACAAGGAGTAACCCTTCCTTTTCTTCCCTCCTGCCCTCTCTAAACCCAGCAGATATGTTAGCTCTATCTCAGTAGAGTCCCTGGCACTGCTGCATGCTTCTGCTATCTCCGCTATAGCTTGCCCACATCATGTCCTATTCCCACTCCAGAAGGGGAGGGAGCAAACCCCATCTGTCAGATGAACAAAAGCCATTGAGCCAACGCCACTGAGTTTCCCTGCCCTCCTGTAGGTATTCCCCACAGATGATGTGAGTGGCTAGGTTTGCACAGAGGGTAAATCAGGGCAGAATTAGGCTGCCAGGTTTCTAATTGTTTTTTCCAAGAATCATATGACAATCTTTAATGATGAATCTTTAATTTCAGTCTCCTGTAAAAAAGAGATATTCCACAAAAGCAGGATCAGGATGGTTTAGCAGCACAATGTTTTATGATTCATTGCACAGCTCCATCTTATGCTGTAGCATCCAGAACACATCTTCTTCTAGCTCTTGCTTTTCCCCACAGCTTATATCTTAGCTTCCTCAGCCATTGCATCTTATATTTACATAGCTGACCTAGGCGATGTAAGTCAACTCTCGCTTTTATCACATAAACAAACGTAACATGCAGATCACACAGAACATCAGTTACCCAATTTCCCCCCTCATTATTAAGCAGGTCATGTTTTGGCATTTGTCTGCTGCAGGATAATTAAAATAAAACGCCTTCAATGTGATTCACATATTAAACCATTTCTGCTTTGCCAAAGCAGAGTCTTTTTATTATTAATTTATTATTATTATTAATTATTATGATTATTGTGAATCACTTCAGAACAGGAGAAAATACAAATAGGGGAAGCTTTCAACATGGCACAGAAAAAGATAGATTTAACACTCTCCAAACAGTAATAGGGGACTTGCAGGTTTAAGGCACAGGGATGCCAGTTTTGGTTGCAAATATTCCTGCAGGTTTATCACATGACATAATCTTTAATTAAAGATTAATATTTAATTCCTGGAGATTCCAGGACAATCCTGGAGGGTTGGCAACCCTAAAGCTACTGGTCACCATGTTACATATGCCGTGGGAGGCTGTTGTAGACCAGTGGTTCTCAATCAGGTATCTGGGGCCTCCTCGGGGACCGCAAGCAGGTTTCAGGGGGTCTGCCAAGCATGGCCAGCGTAAGACTCTCTAGGGGACAAGGCAGAAAGCTGAAGCCCCGCTGTACAGGACTGAACCCTGGGGCTCCAAGCCCCACCACCTGGGGCTGAAGCCGAAGCCTGAGCAACTTAGCTTCATGGGTCCTCCTGTGGCATGGAGCCCCGGGCAATTGCCCTGCTTGCTACCCCCTAATGCAGGGATCTCAAACCAGGTCTGGCTCCAGGTTTTCTGCCACCCCAAGCGGCGGAAAAAAACAAAACAAACAAAAAAAGCTGATCGGCAGCACTTCGGCAGCAGCTCAATCGCGCCACTCCGTTCTTCGGCGGCAGTTCGGCGTCGGGTCCTTCAGTCCCTCTCTTCCTCTTCGGCAGCACTTTGGCGGCAGCTTAAAGAGAAAGAGAGGGACTGAGGGACCCACCGCCGAAATCCCGCAGAAGACCTGGATGGGCCACCCTTTTGTATTGGCCGCCCCAAGCACCTGCTTCCTTAGCTGGTGCCTGGAGCTGGCCCTGTCTCAAACTCAAATCACCACGAGGGCCACATGAGGACTAGTACATTGGCCCGAGAGCCGCATCACTGAAACCTTCCATGAGGCCCCACCCCTGCCCCGCCTTGTCCTACCCCTTCCCCACCCCCATTCCAACCCCTTACCCAAATTCCTGCCCCAGCCCCGCCTCTTCTCCGCCTCCTCCCCTGAGCGCATCTTGTCCCCGCTTCTCCCCCTCCCTCCTGGAAAGTCCTAAGTGCCGCCAAACAGCTGTTTGGTGGCGGGAAAGTGCTGGGAGGTAGGCGGAGGAGCGGGGATGTGGTGCGCTGATGGGGAGGGGCAGGATTGGGGGGAGGGGAGCTTGGTGGGCTGCAGGAAATAACTCCGGGGGGTGAGGAGGGGAGGCAGGGGAGCTTGGCGGGCCACAGGAAATAACCCCATGGACCGCGTGTTTGAGACCCCTGTCCTAATGCCATCCCTGGCTTTTATATGCACAAAAACAGTTGTTGTAGCACAGCTGGGCCATGGAGTTTTTATAGCAAGTGGGGTGGGGGCTCAGAAAGAAAACGGTTGAGAACCTCTGATGTAGACCACCCCTACAGAGCCCACCTCTCTAGCTTAAATTGGAGATGCTCATACTTTGAGGTCCATGGTTCAATCCCTGGTGCATAGGCTGAGGTAGCAGCCATCACTCAAGCTTTGAAACAATGTCCCTTAATGACTGTTATGTATCACAGGATGCAAACAGAGAAATTAGATAAAAACATAAAATACTCTTACTAGAATGTTGCAACATAACACTGCTTAATTTCTGATGATCCAGAAACACACAAGACCCCCCGAACAGGCTGCTCCCTGAACCAGAGAGGCACAATTCATCCCACCTTGCTTTAAGCTGGCTCTTTTCGAGCTGACTCTGCTCCCAGGCTTTGCTACTAGAGCCTTGTAGCCTTGGAGCAGGGACAGGGAAGACGCACCCCCCTCTGCTTCCAACACCATCCTCAATACACCACAACGCTCGGATTATCAAAATGATAAGGCAGCCTTTTGTGCTATTGAGAAGGAATTTTAAAAGATACAGCCCCCAAGATGTCACAATTATCTCCATGAGAGCTGAAATATATAAAACAATCACTTATGGCATTTTTCCAGTCTTCTAGTGACTGAATGCTGCAGGGCCTGAATGCCCAGGAGTGCTGAACTGGGGGTAAGAGACAACTTTCCAGAGGAGAACCAGGCTGCAAGTCCTATACTTCTGGCTAGACACAAATTAGATGGAGAGGGACTTTCGGCTGTCAGTCAAGTGATATGGTAGGTGTCAGCTTGAAAGGAGCTGGATGTAAATCTGCCTCATTTTTCAAAGGCTTTTAGGTGATTGATTACCTTTCAGTGTCAGAGACATGATTGATTAACTTCTGGTGCCAGGTTTTTTAATTCTCCTTGTTAATTATGCCTGGTGGGAGAAGGGAATTGATGCCAATTTTTTGCCCCTAACTCACATCCTCACATGACCAATCCTGGACATGGAAAACAACTCCACTATACAGACTGTCTGATTTAATGCTGATCAATAAGGTCACCAACATCTGAGTGTGGGACAGAGAGAGAGAGAGAGAGAGAGAAAGCAAGAGTGAGAGAAATCTGTGTTGCTAGCCCAAGTTCTCTGAAGCAATGGACTCATGTATAAATCATCATCTCATATTGTTAGACCCTTCATAGCAGGTCCTATCTTGTAACTCCTTGACTGTACTGCTGATACAAAATCAGTGACATGCAGGGCCATAACTGCTAAATGCAGCAGTACAAAAGATGTGCTGCCATGTATACCTAGGGCATTCATTTATCAGCAGTCAAGTGGTAAAATTATACTACAGTTTCCTAAAAAGAGACTTCCTATAAATTGCACTCCAAAAAAGGCAGTGAGAGACCATTTGCAGGGACTGAAGGTGCAGGAATTCTGTACTAGGCAAAGTGAGGCTAGGTCTACACTACAGTGGGGGGTCGACCTAAGATACGCCACTTCAGCTACGTGAATAGCGTAGCTGAAGTGGCGTATTTTAGGTCGACTTACCTGGCTGTGAGGACGGCGGCAAGTCGACCGCTGCCGCGCCGCCGTAGACTCCGCTACCGCCTCTTGCCGCGGTGGATTTCCAGAGTCGACGGCAGAGCCATCAGGGATCGATTTTATCGCGTCTTCACTAGACGCGATAAGTCGATCCCTGATAGACCGATTGCTACCCGCCGATCCGGCGGGTAGTGAAGACGTGCCACTCACAAAGAACCAAAGAGCACCTCACTGTTATCTCTGCTCAAGGCAAATTGTTTAGTGGAATTTCTAGGGTGGGCAACCAGTGTGGAAAAAAAATTGGAAGACAATCTTTTCAAATGGGAAGTGGCCTGCCTACAACAATACTACCTTTGGCTGGCATCCTGTCAGCTCTCACAACCTTAGCACGGTTTGGCCAGGTTCAGTACTTACAGGGGAGACCTCCAACAAATGCCGAGCTTACAGTAGGTGCTGCTGAATATGGTGTTGGTTATTCCGTAGGTAAGTACTCTTCCATCTGAATAGGTATTGACCCAATGGCACAGCCTGGTGTTAGGAAGCTACAATAAGCACCGCGTTTTGAACGAGATGTAAATCCGAGATCCTGACCACTTGTGGTCATTTAAGATCCTACTGCATTTTTTGCAAGGGGAGGTCTGTTAAATTCAGCATTCTGGACAAATTCCAGCTTGGATAATTATATTCTGATATATTCACCCTGGAGTTTCACTTGGATCTTTAACCTGAATGGCTATCCAGTATTGCTGAGCTCCGTTACATAGTGACTGAGCTTCACCGAGGAAGTAGCTGCATTTCAGTGTTGGAAGCAGTGACCCCTGGGTATCACACGGATATCGATCTCTAATAGTTGTAATGGGCTTTTTTCATATTATTCTCCATCTTATTCATTATGGATCCCAATATCTTGATTGCTTTGCGACCATAGCTGCACATTGAGCAGTAGTTTTTCATTAAGCTGTCTAAAATGATGCCCAGGTCCTTTAATAAGATCTGGTTATTATGTTCCGTTATGTTCCAACCCATTGGCGTTGCACAGGTGTCATTGACATAAAATAGTGGCCTGCCAAATCTTTACGGCAGCTGATGATGCATGGGAAGTAAAGAACCCAGCTTTGTCCTTAAACCCACTTTGAATTTGCAGAGCTGGCAGCTAGAAAAAAAATCTTTCTATCTGTAGACTGAGCGCAGTTGACAGACAAATCAATGGGCCAGATTCTGATTTCAGTTGCACCAACATAAATCTGGAGTAAATTTCACTGAAGATTATGGAGATAGCGTAAATCTCCACTTTGTAAATGAGAGCAGGATTTGGCCCAGAATATTTAGGAGGAACCATGGGATACTGCAGAACAAAGGGACTGTGTATATACTGGGCTATATATACATTGTTTTCCATCAGCAGATAATCTGAGACCCTGTCTCTTTCTCCATTTCCCCAAGTTTCTGTTTGCAAAGTGACCCTTTCCCAGGAAGGTTCTAAGAGGAACGAGCTGTCGGCAATCATATGCATTGTGTAAGCCAGCCACTTTTCACTTTTCCTGCTGATAATCATTTTGAAAAGAAAGAGAGAGCACTACAACAGTAGGGAATCTATATAATTAAAGCCCCCAGATAGCCCTGAGGAATCAAGCAGAAATGGAACTGTCATATGGCTGTGAAAAGCATGTGAAATTTCAAGGGATTTCTATCTCACGTGAAGGCCAGCCAGTTCAAATATGGGTTAGTAGGAGCCAGCACTGGTTGCAACTGTGGGAAATAGCTGCAGAGAAAAATTCATTAGCATTAGAAGTTGGTGTGAAGTCTGTCCTTTGAAGAGTGAGTGGTTCATATAAACCTCAGTGTATCTGGGTTTTATCCTAGCTCCTAAAAAAGGATGTTTAACCAAAATCATCACATCGATGATGCTTGAATTTTGCTACTGGATTTTCTTTTATATACTTTCACCTCAGTTAATTTTGTCCACTGCTATTTGCAGTTTACATTATAATACATAATTCCTTTTTAGCATCTGATCCTTCTTCAGTTGAAGCCAATGGGACTTTTGCTATGGATTGCAACTGGAACAACCAGAGTGCCTGGTAGATAGCATAAGCTTTTGAAAAATTATTAAAATATTTGGGAAGATGTAAACAAGATGTTTTTCTATTCCCCTTTTGAACCAGCTCAGACCAGACCAACACAATAAAAAGCATTTCTAAAAAGTACCATTCAGATCACAGCGTTGGCTGCTGTTTTTCTATAACAAGTCATCATTTAGACTAGATCTACATTCACTTTAGTCAGGTCATTTTCCTTAAGCTTCTTTTTTCTGAATATGTCTAACTGCTAAGCTAAGCCTGGCCCACACATGTTAATACAATATTGGCTATTTGCATTTAGAAGCCTTTCCAAAAAAATCTTGGGGAAAAAGAAGCTCAAAAGTGTAAGTTCTCTAATGCATTTATAAAAACTGCTGCTATTTCCTGAACCTCCCTGTACTACTTGTCCTTAATGATAGCCAGTAACTCTAGTACCATACATACTGCTCTGTTAATGTGTAATTATGTTACTCATGCTAATCCATAAGGGGATCAGACTTCATTAACTCTAATCTATTTTATGCAGAAGTTAAAGCAAAGTGATTTACAAGTTTGAATAAAGCTCAGGTTTTTAAATATAGGTTAGCAACTTCTTTAAAAAAAATAAACATTTGGGGCCCATTTCTGCTCCTCCCAAAGTCATTGGCAAAAACACTCCCATGCACTTCAATGCATGCAGAATTTGGCTCTGTATTTCTATTGCATAGATCAGACATATAGATGACTGCTGAATGAGAGCCATGTAACAAAAGAAGAAATTATAATAAATTCCCTTAATTATATATATATAATTAGAAAGTGGTTATATATATATATATAACCACTTTCTTATCTTCTGGATACAACCTATAAAAACAATCAAAACTAAAGATATAAAAACATTAACATTTTATTGCATTAATGCCTATAAGACCCTACATGCGATCAGTCCCTCTCAGAGGTCCAGGGAGGCCCGGGCCACTTCCAGCTTTTGAGGCCTCTAGCCATAATAAAAATAAAAAAAGGTGACACATGAAAACAAAATAAGGCACCAAAAAAAGAGAGAAACATAATCTGAATAATTTTTTTATTTAACAAATACTTTTCTAGCCTTTTTCTGTGCAAAAAAATTATGGCTTTTACCAAATCACATCTCTTATTTACTTAAATTTGCAGCTCTAAGCTGAGAGAGTATGTCACATTTTGGTCCAATAGGGATGCGCATAAAAACAACTTTCAAATCTTATCAAATGCCAAAAAATTTACAAGTGTCTAAATTTGAGGCCCCCTTTGAGCTTGAGGCCCAGGACAAATGGCCCTCCCGCCCCCCCCCCCCTCTGATTGGCCCTGCAAGCAATACACTTCCACACTGACCAATACATTGACAGGAATCCTTTAAAATACCTCCTCTCCCACATTTGGGGAAGCAGAAAACTATTTTGGATAGCTACAGTAGGAATGGGCAAATAGGTTGAGAATCAGATTCAGACAATATTATTATTGGGTTTCCTCTTATTCATTGTAATAACATTTTACAACAAACTGAACAGCAAGGAAAGCCTGTAGCTAGGTTATATTTGCCCAGAACCTCTACTGAAAATTAACTGAGAAAACCATTAATAGGACCCAAGTATCTGAGAAGGATGAAGAAAGTGCTCTCATAATGGGACCACTACTATGCACATGACCTTGTCAGTTGGGTCTTCTCACCCGATCTTGAAGTGAGCTGATGAAGAGGCCCTAGGCACGAATTTGATCCTTACTAATAAATAATAAGAATACATTGCAGATCTATAGTACTACCATCTCAAAGCGCTTCACAAATGTTCATGACTTTAGCCTCACAACACCCTTGTGAAATGTTGTACAGATGGAGAAACTGAAGCACAGAGAGTTTAAGTGCTTGGTCCAGCAAGGAGCTGAGCACCCAGGCCCCAGTCCAGAAAAATACTCTAGCACATGATCAGTCCCATTGTGACTTCAAAAGGACTACTCATGTGCTCAAAGTTAAGCATGTACTTAAGTGCTTTGCTGGATCAGGGTGACAATGCCTTTGCAGCCTTGAGCCCTCAATGACTTTGCTGAGGGCTACATGACTAGTCAGGGTCAGAGATAGGAATAACTAAATCATAGAAAGTTAGGGTTGGAAGGAACCTTACGAGGTCATCTCGTCCATCACCACCACTGAGGCAGAACCAAGTATACCTAGAGCATCTCTGACAGGTGTTTGTCTAACCTGTTCTTAACATTTCCAATGATGGGGATTCCATAACCTCCTGAGGTAACGTCTTCAAGTGCTTGACTAATTGAACCCTGATATCTCGACTCTCAGTCCTCTCCTTTCAGTATTAGGCCATAGTCTCTCTTCCTTTCATCTAAGCCCTCACAGGCAACAATGGAAAGGGCCCAAGTTGATCATAGAAAACAAAGGGAAACATGTCAAGTATCAGGGGGTAGCTGTGTTAGTCTGTATCCACAAAAACAACGAGGAGTCTGGTGGCACCTTAAAGACTAACAGATTTATTTGGGCATAAGCTTTAAGATACATCTGAAGAAGTGGGTTTTTTACCCACGAAAGCTTATGCCCAAAGGGAAACATGGTCAAACCAGCTCCTAGCAAAGATGATACTCAGAAAGATCATGATGGTAACGGGATTCTTTTAGGAGTTATTTGCTGCTTGTAATTTCATCCATCCTATTCATGGGCATGGTGAAGCTCGTTGTATTTCAAAACTTACTGGGGAGACCAGACAGAGGGGAACAGTGCAAGTGCCCATAAATGGAGCCATGCAATTCATATAGAGTAGTGCTGTTTAGACATATCAAAACATCTGCTAGATATATGTGTGTGAGAGGAACAACAACAATTGGCTTTTTTTTACTAATGATTGACACTTGTCAGTGTATTAGAAGAATAGACACATAATCCCACTATCTATCCTTTAGTGAAGAAGTTGGTTTATCCATAGAAATAAACTCCCAATTACTAATAAAATCTTCAAACCATGCATGTAAATACATACTTTTAGTAGAATAAAGTTCATTTTCCCATTCAGCAAGTAATACGTTCATTTGAACTGTCTGCTGCTAACACAAAGACAACTGGAGGCATTTTAAAACAAAAATAATTCATATTTAGCATGCATAAGACCCAGCTGATGTAGTGCATGCATCCTTGCCACTTGGAAAGCAAATAAATAGGAGAAACCTCAGCCCAGGGGTAAATAGCAAGGACCTCTCGTCCTCCACTACAAAAAGAAAAGAAAATCATTATTACACTGCCTGAATGTTTTTCAATTCAAGCACCTATGCTTTGTAGTTTCAGGAAGACTTCAGTACAATGCTGATTAAAAGAGATATAATAAACTCCTTCAAAGACCATTTGCAGCAGAGATTTGAAAAAAAAAATCCACAAAGAGTAGTGGAGTGAAATAAGGAACGGCAATCACATATATTTTTTTCTCGTGATGTAAGGAAGCCAGAGAAAATTACCGCTATCCTGGCCTCATGCTTTCAAGCCATTTCCACTAATTTAATAGTATGGAGCTGGACTGTAACTGAAAGCCACAGGCCGCACTGGAGGCAGGTGCAGAGGGCTGCCCTAGTGTTGAGGGAACTTGGTGGAAAAATTCTGAGGATCTCAGATCAGAGGCGCCGACTTTCTGGTTTCCCCAGGGGTGCTTGAGCCCTGCTCTGCCTCAGGCCCCACCCCCATTCCACCGCTTCCCCCAAGACCCCATCCCCACCCTGCCTTTTCCCACCTCATTCTTCCCCCTCCCCCGAGCGCGTCCAGCCCTCGCTCTGCCTCTTACTGCCCCCGCTCCTCCCCCTCCCCTCAGCGCCTCCTGCATGCTGTGAACAGCTGATCACCGGCGGGCAGGAGGCGCTGGAGGAAGGAGGAGGAGCTGATCGGCGAGGCACTGGGGTGGAGGGGAGGAGCTGATCGGTGAGGCCCACCGGTGGGCGGGAGGTGCTGGGAGGGAGGGGGAGGAGCTGATCAGCAGGGCCACCAGTGGGTGCTCAGCACCCACTATTTATTCCCCATGGGTGCTCCAGCCCCCGAGCCAAATCCTGCTCTCATTTACAAAGTGGAGATTTACACTATCTCCATAATCTTCAGTGAAATTTACTCCAGATTTATGTTGGTGCAACTGAAATCAGAATCTGGCCCATTGATTTGTCTGTCAACTGCGCTCAGTCTACAGATAGAAAGATTTTTTTTTCTAGCTGCCAGCTCTGCAAATTCAAACTGGGTTCTGAGGACAAAGCTGGGTTCTTTACTTCCCATGCATCATCAGCTGCAGTAAAGATTTGGCAGGCCAGTATTTTATGTCAATGACATCATTCCTTCTGGGGATTCCTGGGGAGTACCAAGTGCTCTCCTCTGTGCTCGGCCAGGTTCAGCTGGGGCAGAACCATGGGCTCACCCCAACTAGCTCTCTCCCTTCTGGGGAGGCTAACAATGCTAGGAGCCATTGCCATGCACACTTCCTGTGCTCCCCAGTTATTCTATGGCTGTTTCCTGCACAGGAGCACAATGGAAGAAAGCTCCTTGCACCTTCTCTTCTCTATAGGCTACATTTGATGTATCAGATACTGCAGCATGCCCAGTGGTCACTCACCATGCACACGGTTCCATGGCTACAGTCGTCAGGAATACCAGAGGAGGTCCAGAGAATTGAGTGAGGACCTCCCATGCTAAGGTTGTGACCTATTTAATGTAAGAACCAATGAAGTTGTGCACTCTCTGAAAGGTTCAGGAGCCACTGTTTGTTATTTGGGAATCTACATGCCAGCCCCTAAGAGATATCAGACCAGTCACAAAGCCACTCTAGACAAAGACCCTCCACATATGACTAACCCACAATTTTTTTCCAAAGCTCCCAACTACTATGGGGTTCAATACCACCTGGATTCTGTCCCGGTGAAGGAAATGAGGGATGGTTGGGCCTGCTTTGCCCTACATGTCCATTGTGGGAGGCGCAAAGCATCCAGGGTGCAGATGTGGCCCCAGTTGTTTCTACTGGCCAAAAGATTTTGATCTTGTGCTCATGGGGTGCATGCACACCAGGACTGGAATTCAGGTGGACAACACATCTCAGTTAGTGTAAGGTAAGTGACCATTCTTTTTTATTGGAAAACTTCATCATTTTTTCCCCAGTTGTTCCTTTCTAAATTTCTCACAGAAAATACTGTTTCCCAATAATAATAATATATAGTGAAATCTTCTGTAATGGGGAAAACAATACTCCTTATACTAGTTTTACTCCAGGTTTTTGCACCATTACTGTTATATACCGTAGCAATTTTTTAAGTGTCAGCACAGAGTCTGAAGGAGATCCGAGGCTAAACAATTAGCATCACTTCAGAGCAGGCCACTGGAGTTTACTACACGCTTTGTGTGCTCTAGACATAAAACAAACTATTACAGTTAATAAAATGTAACCCTTCTGCCAGTTGGAGTTGGCAGCAACAAAGGCCAGGTTCAATCTAGGGTTCCTTTTCAACAATACAACACAAAACCGGCTCAAGACCCTACCCAGTAATCTGGGACAATTACACACCACCCCCTGGGCGCCTCTAAGAGGCAATACTTCCCCTCTCACAAGCACAGAGTCTGAGTGTAGAAAAGAAACTTTTAATGAAAGAAGGGAAGTCACCCATCATTAATTTGGGAAAATGCCATAAGCAGGATTAATAAACATAAAGCCATGAGCAAAAGACCCACCCGTTGGGCAGTGTCATTTTGCCTCAGGTTCTTAAAGGAACTTCTGGTTGAGGGACTTAACATGCCCCTCCCTTCTCCCTCCAACGCAGCCCACTCACAGCTGTTGTCCTTGGTCAGTGAATACCCAGAGTTCAGAGGTGCATCTGCGTGAGCTCACCTCCCACCCCGCAGTGGGTGGGGGCACCTTGCTTACTCTGATGTCCAGGTGCTTGCTCTGGCATCAGTCACCCTGCCAGCTGCTCACTGGCTTGAGATCAGTGACCTAGAGATAAAAGCATATTATGTCATTATCAGGTCCCTGAATCATCCACTTCCAAATACTTTTAATACAGCCATTTAAGAAATCTATAATAGGGTACAATGAAAGCTGGCCTTTGGCTCTATAGCCAAATCAGTTATACAAATCATAAACCGTTCTACTTAGCATCTGCAGCTCCAGCGCTCCATTCCAATAACTAGAATGAACCTCGCAAATTCAAAGCATAGTTAGGAGAAGGTTTTCATACATTTACTGCTTCACACTGTTTCATTAATCATTGTAGCTGCTGTTTTGGCCAATCCAACCGTCGTCAGGGCGTGATACCGAATTACTAGTTAAATAGAAAATTTCAGGTCCAGCACATAATCTCCCTTTAGCATCACTAGAATGGGATTCCTGACATAATGCGGTAAACCCAGGATTTATGTTACGCATTGATTTTTATTTTGCATTGGAATATTGATGATGAAAATCAATCCTAGGTTGACAACGTCTGCAGAAGGGATCCTAGCGCTACTGATGAGAGATGAGGTGTTGGAGAAGGCTTGTTTTTTAAAGAGCTATTCAAAGCTGCAGATATAATGAGAAATAAAATAGGCTATAGCATTGTTTCTAACACTGACTAAAACTATGTGTGATTTATCCATTTATACCATTGGACGCGCTCTTTATTTGCATACAACTAGCAGCAAATCCAAGTGTGACTTTGTATAACATTTTCACATCAAGATACTGACTTAATGATCGAGGGTAGCACTGGGGAAAAAGCATCATAAGACATTAGAAGCTTGTACATCACACTAATTTAATACATTATAGGGCAAATCAATTGTGACGGAATGAACTTCAAATAATAATCTGATTACACAGGAACAAAACAAGAAGCATCCAGGTAATTTTACAATGTGGAAGGCAGAGAGATTAGATTTAAATTTAATCTTAACTAGACAATCATTTCTGCATCCAGGACTCACATTCACAAGGATTATTGATCAAAATATATCTAACCCCAAGCACAGTAGGAATGAACAACAGAAAGACTCCTGCCCTCTGATGCACAAGCATTGCTGCCATTCATTTCAGAAGGACCTGCAACAATTATCCGAAGACCAAATCTGTCACAAAACGTTTTATTATAGCATTGCCAGAGTTAAGAATCAATATTTCCATTATAATCCTCCTTTCTTTTTCTTTTTAGGAGTTTATGATGCAATTTTTGCAGGATCAGGGGCCAAGCCTCGATCATGCAGATGCTTAAGCATGTGCTTACCTCTAAGCATGTGATCAGTTCCATTGAATTGTCTGGGACTAGTCAGATGTTTAAAGTTAAGCATGTGCTTAAACATTTGCAAAGATCAGGGTCCAAGACATGACAAACTAAAGGTTGGAGAAAGTGTATTATTTAAAAAGTCTTTACTAGAAAGACTCCAAAGTTCACTAGAGTGTTTAGTGTATTGGAGATCAAACAGTATTTACAAAATATTTGCAGTGTATATTTTCCAAAAAGAGTTTTACTAACCATTTTGCTAAATGCATGCTATTGCGTATACATATTGACACCATTCATTCTAACATCTTCTTCAGCAATTTTACACTGAATGATATAAGCACACAAACCCAGTTAATTAATTCCCTATTATGAATCCTGAATACTGATTTCAGTGCTATTAGTAATAAGCATTCATAGTAAACACTGACTCTGAAGGAACCAGAAGTGAATGCTTAATAAGAATAATTCACAGGATTCAACAACATGCAAATGAGGTGATTGACATGATGACAGAATCATGGGCTCACCAGGGAGTATCAATGGAGTATTTGTATTTTGTTTTACTTGTGGGGAAAAATTTAAACATCAGAGTCTGATTATATTAAACTCCAACTTTTGTCTGAAATTCTTTCCTTAATTTGACCCACTGTTGTCTACTGCAGCTGTATTGGACAATTAACGTATAGCAGAGGTCCCTAGACAGTAAGACTAATTGTACAACTCTCCTGCAATATAATACATTGGGTCAAATTAAGGAAAAAATGTTTATCTGCACAGCGTAACATTATATACCCCGGGTCTCCTCTTGCAATTGTGCACCTTGAAGGTAATTCCAATGTACACTAAGACAATGGGAATGCCTTTACAGAAGAGGTAAACAAAACCATTAAGCTAACCAGGGGAGGAGATAACTCAGCATCACAACAGGAGGAGGCGATTGCAGCAACAGATCAATTTGCATTTTAGCAAACACGAGCATGGAACTTCCTTCACCATGTCTCCTTCCTCACAGCTTGAATGCACTTTACATTGGGGAGTGGCCTTCAGAAGAATCCATTTCAAAGGTTCACTGGAGTATAGAAGAGCGGAGCAAAGAACCCCCAGAGATCTTTCACTTAAGAACACAAAGTGGAGATCAGCCATCTTGCTGGAAGGTAGTGTGGTAAAAAAATCTTACCTTGGACCAAGACTGTAGTTTTGTTAAGTCTTAGCCTCTAGAATGTGTTTTTCACTTTTATTTGCATGTAACCATTTCTAACTCTATCCTTCATACTTGAACTCACCTAAAATCCTATCTTCTTTTGTTAATACACTTGTTTTACTTTTAATCTAAACCAACCCAGGCTATGTTTGAATTAAAGTGTTAGTTAACTCCAGTTAAAGTGATAAGCTGTGCAGTTTGTAATTTTGATTTTGTCCTGCATATATACACCATGCAATAATATTAATGATCAGTATGTTATTAGCTTTCTATTGACACCGTACATGACACCTTTTAGATACAGCTTATGACATTAGTGAGTTGGGGTATGCTGAATGGTCAGGTCAACTGAAACTCACTACCAGATACCAGTGACCCCCTTGCTTCTTGCATTGGGATGCTGTTCCCCTTTCACACCTTTTGGTTACAGACCCCGGCAGCACTAGTGTGGAGAAATCTTTGCACTTAGGAAAGTGCAAAGACTGATTGCTTGTGGTCCTTGTGCAAATGTGGAATGGATTTAGAGGGAAACCTCCTCTCCTTCTCTTGCACACTCATACAGGACCAGACACAATCGTGCCCTATGTGTTTTGTAATAAATAGTGCGTGGAGTGGAGTGAGTTAGACCCAGACTGAGAAAAACACTTAAGCATGTGCTTATTTTTAAGTGGATGATCATTCCCATTGAACTATACAGGATTATTCATGTGCTTAAAGTTAAACATCAAATTCTTTGTTGGGTCAGGACCTTAAAGAGGGACCTTAAATAAGCTTGAGCCTTATTTTCTTGCTTTTATGGGTTTACTTAGGTCACAAGAATTATATGAATACAGACATTGCTTTTTGTGTGTTAAGAGAAGGATAAAATATCCATTATATGCACTAGTAACAAATAAACCAACCAAAAGAATTCTGCATTTGAAAAGTGGCTGTACTATTTCTAGTGGAAATCTAAAATAGCTGATCAGCTCGAAGAGTTTAAAAGTGCTTGTTCCTTCAGAACTGTTTAAAACACACAGAGAAAACATACTGGTGTCTTGCTGAGCTCAAGTTATAAACTCAAGACTCAGCTGAAGCTTTACCACTTGACAAAATGTGGCGATGGTTGAATCTGGCCCTTTAGGAGCCATTTTCAAAATTCAGGTCCTGCTCTGGGTTTGGATATTGAACATCTACAAAATTGCTCTGTATTCAGATTATAATTACGACACAAATTTCTCAAACCATTCTAGATTTTGGTTGAGTCTTTCCTGCATTTTTACACAGATACCAGACACTTTCCCTGAATAGCTTGCTTGACACTATATTTCCTGGGCTTTGCTTTTAGCCACGCTTCTGCCTAAATTTTTCTTCTTAGCATCATTTATAGGGCCGGGGTTTCCTGCTGGGCTTTTATTATTGGTGTCCCATATGAAATGAGTTGATAACCCCAGTCCAGTTGTTAGTGACCGACCAGCTGTCCACATCACCAATCTACCTGCATATTTGGCACTAATTGGCATCATTGTAGCAGAGTCAGCACAGAGGTGAATGGCTAAATAGGGTTGGAATTATCCTCTCATCTCTGGAGGCATTCTCTGCAGAACAGAACTAAGACATGCTGGCAGGGTGCAACGTGAGGCAGCTTCTACTGCTATTAAATATGCCGTATTTCTTCAGTGACCACATAGAATATTTCAGTCTCCAGGGCTGTCAAGCCAGCTCGTTTTGTGTCACCTCTCTCCTTCCTATTGTGCTGTAAAGGATTAAGCTTTTGTAGGCTCTTTAAAAGTCACCATAATATCCTGAAGGTCACAATGCCACATATCCTGTTTGCTCCCACAGACTCTCTGCCACACAGAGACAGGAACCAGTTGCAACGAGCAAGACTGAATATACAACCAGGCTATATGATATCAGCATCAGTGCCATGTTCAGAAGTTATTTCTTGTTAGTTCAACATGTTTTGCTAAAACCTGCCTGACTGAAATACTACCTCCCACCAGAACTAATCTCAGTTAAAAATAGAATTCATTAGCAATTTTGGCTCTAGTTTTGATCAGGAATTCCTCTAGCATTAAATTCTGCACTACAGAGAAAGGTAGCCATGTCCCTTGCCTCCTAATCTAATGAAAGGGCATCCTAACTGAGATTTCTAAATGGATGGTTTGCTATAACTCCTCACTCACTTGGTTCATCTATTGCAGCGTTGGTATGACAGGTGCTGACATTTTTGAGGGCTCACTTATCCCAATAGAATTTGGAAAAGGTTAAACACTTATTACAGACTCTGAACACTTTGGTCAATATCTTGTGAGCGTGGTGAGCAGAAATGGGTATTAATGAACTTTCATTGACCTGTTTTTTCCACTATATCCTTTACAGAGGAAAATCGTATTTATTTCCCAGCCTCCAAGACAGAGATCTCCTCAAATGGAAAGACAGAAAATGTTACTAAACTGGAACATGTTTCTAGTGGCAGGGTTATCGACGACCCTTTTCAGGATAAATTTGGGACTGTTGCTCAGCGTGTCTGAGTGCTAGAAAAATCATTGTCCTATCAGAGATTGAAACCCTATTCCATTTAATAGTAAGTTATCCCCCCAAACCCACCACCTCTAGAAGGAAATGATGTCTTCTGAAGACAAGTGAGAACAGAGCTGGTGATATGGAGCTGTAGACTGAGGGGTTGCACATCGCATCCCTTTGCCTGTGCACCCATTCAGTGGCTGTAGACTGGGATCAGGAGCAATAGCAATAAGGTATTTTTTTTAAATAGGAAAAAGATGGAGAAGGTTAAAGCAGTAGTAGTCTCATGAGGAGGGAAATGAGTACTGGGAACCAGTTTGTGGGCCTAGGAATGATGGGAGCTGTATTGGAATGGTGAGGATTGAATGAGACATGGCACCCTCCCTTCTGGGGCGATTCCTGCTTCCCCTAAAAAAGCAAAAATAGCATTGAATGAGAAAGGGGGATTGGCACAGCTTCAGATTAGTCTGATGCTTCCTAGAAGTGTATGGCATTCCCTTACCCCATACTGGAAAATACTGTACTAGATTCAGATAGATACAGTACGAGCTTCTCAAAAGATGCCACTTTACACTCTGAGTCACTTGCAGAAGATTAACTACTACTGCAGAATGCAGACTTGTTCCATACAGTGAGCTAAATTCTGCCCCTGGCAAGGCACACTCAGCTCCCATTAAAGTTACTAGGAACAGCAAACATAGAATTTGGCCCAGTATGTTTTCTAGTGCTTTGTCAAGTCCAGTTTTGAAGTCATTCTGTATTGCTTTGATTAACAGGCTGCTGTTATTATGTGTATTGTATTAGTGCCTAGAGGTCTCAACCTCACTGTGCTAGGGAATGTACAAACTTATAGTAAGAGACAGTTGTTTCTGCCCTGAAGACCTTACAATCTAAATCAACAATCTATAGGCACAAAGGATGGGAGGGGAAACAAAGGCACAGAAAGGTGAAATGACTTGCCCAAGGTCATACAGCAAATCAGTGGCAGAAATGGGAATAGCACCTAGATCTTCTGAGGCCTAGTGCAGCGCTCTACCCGCTGGTCCATGTTGCCCTCTCAAGTTTGCTAAATGTTTAAAAATATTTATACTAGTGCAGAGATTATCATGCCCCTGCCAAACTTCTTCCAGAAGAGATCATGTTCTTTCACAGCAAAGGCAAACGCCTATAGTTTAGCAAAGTTTTATATGAATACACACAGCAGCCACAGGCTTGTTTAGGAAACAGCTTGTAAAAAGATGTAAATGGCAAACAGACGTCGACAACTGTTGTCATCCCTCTGCATATAGATTGGGTAGAAAACCATGAGCTGGTCTTAGCATGACACCATCTAGATAGATGGCAGGTAATTTAATGAAAACAACAAGGAGTCTGGTGGCACCTTAAAGACTAACAGATTTATTTGGGCATAAGCTTTCGTGGGTAAAAACCTCACTTCTTCAGATGCATAGAGTGAAAGTTACAGATGCAGGCATTATATACTGACACATGGAGAGAAGGGAGTTACTTCGCAAGTGGAGAACCAGTGTTGACAGGGCCAATTCAATCAGGGTGGATGTAGTCCACTCCCAATAATAGATGAGGAGGTGTCAGTTCCAGGAGAGGAAAAGCTGCTCTGAAGAACTGCATCAGTTAGAACCACCTCCCATAAGGCCTGGTCCCCAGCGTGGTGCTGTCTTCTTACTACTGTTCATTCATCTTGGCATCTAATGGATCTCAGTGGCTCGCTGTTGGTATACAATTTCCACAGTTTATACATGAAAGACCTAATTCATTACAAAATCCTCATACAGACAGAACTAATTTTGTCATTAATCTTTTATATGCGAGTCAGAATGCATATTATACACACGACCCATAGAAAGGAGAGAATGGCTTATCAGTGGGGTGCCCAGAGGGTTGGCGCTGCATCAGGCAAGGCACCATTACATTATAAGAAAAATGTAAGCAAGGCCTTGAAGGAAAAAACATTATCTGGGGATACCTGATTGCGTTTTGATTTGGTCTGGATTTTTATTGTTTTTAAAAGCGGCTCATCAAGATTAACTTGGTTTCAAAGCTTATTGAAAGTCAAGTAAAAACATTCTAAGGGGTTAAAATGACTTTTCAACTTTCTCGCTCAGGGGTGTGAAAACCCCCCTCCCTGAGTACTGCAAGTTTCAGCACTGTAACGGGTGAGTATAGACAGTGCACCAGCGCTGGGAGCTGCACCCCTAGCGCTGGGAGCCAATTTAGTTAAAGCAGTCCACAACGCCAGGTAGTAGACAGTAGTGGCTTATTTTGCCTTAACTTAAACTTAAGTTAAACTGACATAAGACTAGTCGATCTCTATTAAAGAGTTTCCACACACTTTTTTGCTTTTGCTCTAAATCTATTTTAAATCACACCTTTAGTTAAATTGGTGTAACATTGCACGTAAGCAAGCCCTCACATGATGATCCTGAGATCCCATTTAGAAATGGTGCTATTCATTAGCCTTGTTGGCCCCCAGACAGTTCAGAGCAGTTTGAATTTCCTGCTAGCTCAATGATTGCATTTGGTTTGCACTTAAAAATGTATGCTTCCTTCTGACCCAGGGTGGTCAGCAAGCTGGAGTGCTAAATGGCTTGGTCTTTCACTAATGTTCACAGCTGGAAAAGAACTTTTTGATCCTTGGGTGAGTGCATCATGTTGTCATTTGTTTCCTTTTACTGTTTTTTAGGAACAGAAGGTGACCTTTCCCAGTTAGGTGTGAGATCTGCTGTTGTTTCTATAGAGACCGAATGCATCAAACTGAATCAAATGGGAAGGTTTGGAGCTTCAGTGAAAGGGACATAATTTTATGGAGAAAATTCTAGAAGATTTAAGTTAAAAGGGTTGATTCATGGCTTTTTTTAAAAACAAAAACAAAGTGACAGCACTTAAACTTCCTCTACTATACAGGTTAGCATGGACATCATTTTTGTGCGTGTTTCTCCTTACTGGAGAGCTTCCCTCCCCCAGTCCCTCATCCTCATCAGAGGAGTTTTCCTCCCTCAAGGGCCCAAGCTCTTCAGTGCCTGAAGACAGCTGGATGGGGATTTGTTTAGAGCCCATGAAAGCTGCTTCCTCCTCAGCTAAGAGGCTGCAGAACGATATGAGGGACTTGTTCTCTCTACGGTGTTCCCAGCCCCCTTTACCTCACAAACTGAGCTTCAGGACTTGTCTTCACGGCTTAAAAAAAGTTGTGTTTTTTACCTCAGGGAAACTAACATGCACGAACTAACCTGAGGTAAAAACACATTGAAGACCAGGCATTTTAGTTTTACTGTAAGCCCTATATCGCTTCTAATAGTTGACCCTGGTGGTGAGTTTACCTCATGGTAATACTAAAGTGCCAGGTCTTGGCAGTGTTTTCACATCAAGATAGCTCACAGGCATAGTTACCCTGTCATAAAATGTACACGTTGTGTAGCAGTGAAGACAAGGCCTGAGTCTCCACTGTGTCTGAATGGAACTTGGGACTGGCCAACGGAGTTTCACTTTCATTCCCCCATTTTGTTTCAACTTATACAGAACTGGCACACAGAATTAAATATTTTAGGCTACATACCATAAAAAGAATTTACAGGGGACTGCAGTCCTTCTCTCTGGCAGCCTGTGAGAAAATAAAACAAAGAAAAGAATATTTGCTGGCAAGTAAAGTTAAAAAACGTTCCCACGTTAACAAGTGAGATGCGTTAACATCAATTGATATAAGTCATTGGGTCCCATTTCATTTTAACTTGTACAGGCAGGCATGGACCGTGTCACAATGTCTGGATATTATCTGTATTGCAATAGCACTTATAATGAACTCCAACCACATAAGGCCAGACAGGCCTGGTGTTTCAGTTAGAAGAGTAGGAAGGGAAGCAAACTTTCCAATCAAATCTATTTTAAGCCCAGAAAATCCATGGGCCTCCCAGGCTCTTGAAAGTAGGGGTGGGGAAAAGGGGATCGTCATAACTCTGTGAAATTAAAGCTATTCTCTACCAATCTTCATCCAGCCTTCATTCCTTATAAACTTGGAAGTCTGAAACCAAAGTATTTTTTCTTTACTGATATTTTCCCCCTTCCATCACATGCGCACACACACGTTTGCTAATGCTAGGCCTCAAGCATTTTAAAAAATGAAACATTTGGAGTTTGGGGGGGAAAACAACAGATTTCAAGAACTGCATTGAGTAGTAAGTCAAATTTTGATTCAAACACCTTTGAAAATGTTCTCTTTAATAGAGGGAGAAATTATGTCAATTATAAATGGGAAAGTTTTTCAGTTGTTTCCCATGACAAAAATTAGGCACAGAGTAGTCTGGAACTATGCTGAACCTGAAGTGTGTCCAAAAATGACATTAAGTGGAGTCGGTATGTAAACAACTCTTTATCCGTCACCTTGCTTGATTGCTCTCCAGACCAAACAAGTAGAATCAATGTTGTTTTACACAGCACCTTTCAAACTCAAGGGACCCCAAAGCACTTAACAAACCTATAAGTAGTAACTGGTATAACAAAATCCACAGGGAATAAGGTAGAAATTCAGACCTTGGTGGAATAAATAGAAACCCTAAAGAGCAGTTCTAAAATAATGGTTTTGTCATTTCAGTTATAAAATTAGGTCTTTCAAAGATATTTATTCTAGGGTTTCTAAATTATTTTCTTCCTCCCCTGTACCCACTGATCAGCGAGTTGTTACAGAATGCAGCTATATGTACCATGAACAATCTAGCAGTCTTAGGGATTTCTATAGCATGCCGGAGTTCTACATTGTTGCAACTGGTATTACAGTTTGTACCTGCATAGTAATAGATTTTTAAGAATGAGAGAGAAAGCGGAGGTGAGAAAAATGCTGTCAAAGAAGGGACGGTCCTTCTAAAATAGGACAGACTTTTGGTCTGTCATACTCTGTAAACACGCCTTTTTAATAGGAGTTAGGTATTTTATTAAAGACATTCAAATGGGTGCTTTATGAATCTGCACTACACAACCAAACCAAATAAAGGGCATTAGTTTCAAGCATAACTCAGGTTTTGCCAGTGTGATAGGACATGCATATGTATAGACTGGAAATATTGACAGAGTAACAGAAAAGGTTAAGTCAATGTTTGTATAATGCTTCAATCCTAAAGTCAATTTAGTGTAGCAAATTCTGAAATTCCTGAGTATGAAGTAAACAAAAAGGTCAAAGCAATTAACAGATAAGGAAGAAGTACTCAGCGCATCCACAAGCAGGCTCAGAGTATTAAGTTGTTCCAGTGTGGGTGATTGCATGAACAGGCTGCTCTTGTTGCCCTGGGCTTTGCAAGCCAAAATCTTGTTAGGTTTCCCCACATTATAGGGCAAAATTCTGCCCTCAGATACAGGCATGCAACAGTCTCTGAAATCAGCAGGAATTGAGCACCTGAACAGGAGGGCAGAAATAGGCCTCTCCATGCATTTATTGTGTTTAGTAAAGTGAGGAGCTGGTCCTTAGTCCATTGACATCAATGAAAGTATTGACTTTTGTAGGAGTCAGATTGGGAGCTCAGAGAGACATCAGTCTTGTCAGAGGAATATTGACCTGTTGAATATAAACAAACTAAAAGCAATATATTTTCATAGGAGCTGGAACTAGTGGTACTGCCATACCCCTCGCTTGAAATGAAAAGAGAACTGGATAAATTCATGAAGGTTAAGTCCATTAATGGCTATTAGCCACGATGGGTAAGGAATGGTGTCCCTAGACTCTGTTTGTCAGAGGGTGGAGATGGATGGCAGGAGAGAGATCATTTGATCATTACCTGTTAGGTTCACTCCCTCTGGGGCACCTGGCATTGGCCACTGTCGGTAGACAGGATACTGGGCTAGATGGACCTTTGGTCTGACCCAGTACAGCCGTTCTTATGTTCTGATGTTCTTATGTTAAATGGTTTCCATCATCTACAGGGTTTACAGTTTGGTTCAATGGCTCTCAGCACCCCCACTATACAAATTGTTCAAGCACCCCTGTATATTTTATAATAAATGTTCAGCCTAATCTGTATATTTTTAATTGGCAGTGGCAATGAGTCACTGGAAAATGTTCTTCAATGTGAATTGACCTAGTGACCTGGTTTCTTGGCTGTGGACTATAGACAAGGGGCAAATAGTGCAGTTTAGGAGGGCAAGCATATGGGTGGCTTTTGAGCTCTCCCAATCCTGGATGAGTTGCCTGCAGAGCTAGTTCCAGAGCCAAGTATAGAGCAGTCTGAAGGCTGCTGTGAGTTACACCATCTGCCAACAGCCCCAGGGACCGATAAAGCAGCTGGTATCTGCATGGCCTTGGGAAGTTCTGACCATGCTCCCTGAAAAAGAAACAGAGTGATAGTGGTGGTATTCCAGATTTATATCAGCAGAGAATCCCCCTACACTAGAATGATCTTTAGAATAACTTTAAGGGCAGTATTCATTAGCAATTTGATGAAAGGAAGCCAGCCTGCACCCCAGGAACTGAGCTGGTATATAATAAATCACAGGTTACTAGCTTTGGAATGGTACAAGAGAGAACAGTAGGCTCTTACATGGAATCAGCAGAACTACGTCACCCATGTGAAACTGGTGTCTGGTTTCCAGGACTTTTAACTACTTATATCTGGTGTTCCACTGCACGTTGTGTCCAGCTATTTTCTACAGCTATTCCATGTGTTGGCAAGCATTACCTGGCATTCTGGGTAGCAGTGAAGCAGTTAATCCTGATTTCTTGCGACTCTGAGAGCTACTTGCAAGTCTATGGAAAGAAGCCATGTTTAAACACAAACCAAATGAAGAATCTCAGGAATCAGGAGAAAGCACCCTCTTTAACCCAGGAATTGAAGCAATACACTTATTTCCTGCTAAATGTTAATGTCTAGAGGTGAACCAGTTGGACCTTGAACTTCTATAGAATTAACTTACTCTGTTCACTCCAAGAGACTTGTGCTTGTGCCCTTCTGGAATTATGAAACCAAAGTCTCTGCCAGTTTTTTGCTAATTTGTGAAAAGTATAAGAGGGCATATCCTCCACATTATTAGTTTTCAGAATCCTCTGACTGATCACTAGAAATGTTCTGTCATGCTTCTCTAAGAGTGGAGTCCAAATTGGCTTCAGGAGGTGTTTGATTGCAAGAACTCTTTATTTCTTTTCATAGTTCAGTAAAGGCTGGGGAATACACCAGACCAAAGTCTCAACAGGCTTCTTTAATTGCCCCAGCAAATGTTGTAAATACATCAGTCTGTGTGTGTAAAAAATGGAGAAGGATCTGAACCATCACTTCAGATTCAAGATTCCCAAACTCTGGAGAGCTTTGGATTCAAACTTTGCAGACTAAGTCTATTTCCAGTTCAAGACTACATTTACACATGCTGATTTGCATCCACAAATGGGGATTTTTTTAAATACTATTTCATTGGTATAAATTAGTACATGTAACAAACATATTCAAGATGTACTTTTAGTAACAAAAGGATCAAGGACATACGTGTACAACAGCACAGCAACCTGTCAAACAAAACACTCTTTTTCTATCATTGTAAGCAGAAAAACTCTCATCTGATACAGTGTGAGTGTTTCTAATCCCCCTCACCCAAAAGCAATTTTAAAAAGAGAAGATTTCATTTCCATCCTGTCTCTTTCAGGAGTAAGAAACCTCTCTCTATGCGCCTGGAAACTTGCTATGGATTATGTTGGATGGGATAATTCAAAGGCTAATTCAGTCATGCCTGAATCCACCATCTTTTGAGTTCTTCCAGGCAGAAAGTTCAGAAATGGCCCTGCAAAGCCCAGGAAGTGTTGATTTAATTTTTCATTCTTGCTTGTTTTTCTTTTCCATGTACAGAATTCCCAAAACATTAATTTTCAGTGTGGGAACAATGTTTTGAGAAATCTTTATCCAGTTTATCAGGGTTGTTTTCTTTGCCACAGAAAATGAGACTCCCAGGGAACAAACTTTGTAAATTATAAATTTCCAGCCAGAAGTTCCATGGGGTCCAAAGGGGATTTATACATTAAAACAACTGCACGAGATGGACAGTAAAGCTTCTCAATATGAAACCACCCTTGAGGACAACCACTAGCAACTGTTCTTGTGTGTCATATTTCAGAGGCTTGGGTAAACCCTTGGAACTAAGTTTGCTTATGAGCAGTGGAGTAATGTACAATTAATGTACACAGTTGTACTGTTTTTCTCTTGCATCAGCTCAGTATAGATTTTGGGACTAGTTTGTATTACCTCATTCATCAATCTCTTGTCATGTGATGTGTTCCCACATTACTCTAACCTTAGTTATAACAAATATTCCTTGTTTAATTTAATAATTTATATTAGATATCAGACTGTAAAGAAAGCACAGGGCGTTCAAGGCTGAGAGAGACAAATCTCATATATGTGTGATACTTTGAAGTGTCTCCGCTGAATGTAGACCAAAATATTGGATCTGGACATGTTTTTGTTGTTTGGTTTTTAGGTTCTGCAAAAACCTATATCAGCCAGACATTTAATAGCCCTCTGTACCTTGAATATTGAATTAGCCAAGATAGGATGGAAAATATCATTAATTAGGATTGGTTTTACTGGGAATAGGGACATTGTTGGGAGTTGACTTGATTCTTTGGATGCTGCCTTCAAAGCAACTATTGGGGAAGAGAATAAGACATTATGTTTGTTTGATTTATGGTTAAAAGAGTTCAATAAGAAGAGTATTTGCCATATTAAAAGAGAAAAACACTTTTTGATCTTGCCAGGGGTATAATTCTCCTCTAAATCAGATAATCCCAAATGATTTGCACCTGACAAACTAAATTATGCTGATTCATGGCAGGGATTCCCAGATCCCATTTGCAGTGGGTGGACAACCTTGTACATGCTGTTTTGACCTTTTAAATGAAATCTGAATATCATGTTTCATTTCTTTTGAATGGCATGACTGGAAACATTTACGAAATATATAGTATATGGGATATAATGAATGAAAAAAAAAATCAGAAAAATTTCTGGACAAGGCACCCTCTCACAAATAATCTACAAAAGAAGGCATCAGTGGCTGGACATGCTGAGAATGGAAAAAGAATGCTTACTAAGACCGCCCTTGAATGGAAGCCAGAAAATGCAAGAAGAAAGAGGAAGACCGTGAATAATATGGAAACAAACAGTTGTGAATGACATCAAGCACCTCAACATGAAATGGGAAGATTTGGAGAGAAGGGGAGTTGACAGTTGACAGGCAAGGATGGCAAATGTGGGTAGCCCAATGTGCAGCAAAGCACAGGATGGACTAAGTAAGTGACTCTCAGCAGGGTGCTGTAGCCACTGACTATTGGACATTCTGAGATGGGACTTCCTCAGTCTCTCCTATTGAAGCTGTTCCACTGTGTATAAATAAATAAAATGAGAGTCACTGGAGCACTGAACCTTGGCTCTCCCACTTCCCAGGTGGGTGCCCTAACCACCAGGCTACAGAGTCATTCTCTCGCTAGTCCAACAACTCTTTAAGGTGGTGGAGCATCTATCTTCCCAGGGTTTATGAATTGCTCTGGAGCTTGGGTGGGAGATAGGTGGCCAGACACCTAAGGGAGTCAGCAGTGTGCATGTTCAGAGGCAGAAACAGACATCTAGGGAACTTTCACCCTGGAAAATTAGGTGCTGAATGAGTTTAGGTTACAGGGTTAGGCTTCAGCCAAGTGGGGGTTTTGTGGATCACAGTTTAGCTTAAAACTTGGGTGTATAAGTCTGAGATTTAGGTGCCTAAGTACCTTAATAGATCTGGGTCAAAGTAACCGATCTAAGGTCACACAGCAGTTCATGGGAAAACCAGGAATACCACCCAGCTCTCCTAATGTCCTATCCACTGAACTATATGGTCTCCATGATTACCATCAGGTGAGTTTAAACAGCCCAAGAGGAAGAACTGCAGATTTCTCAAAATTAAGCTTGAACCCAAAGAAAAAAACAAAACATTCAGTAAAATAAATCAGAGTTAGTAGTCTCTTTGGGTTTGACAAAAGAAAACTAAACTAACTTATCATCCACCTCCGATGCATTCATTCTGCCACTTCAGTATTGTGACAACTAGATTAAGGACTGAAATGGGTAGAACATGTTCTACTAATGATGTAGTTAAGAAAAAATACAGTGGAATATGAATTGTGGGATGTAGCAAAGTAAGTGAAGTTTGATTCCTTAGGTTGTAATAATATCCCAGCCATCAACCAGAGAAAGGGCTATTACCAAACTTCTCAGATAGCCTTCTTTGGTGTAAAGATGGGCAAACTGATCCAAATGCGCATCTAAGACACAATTAAAATCCTCACCCAAAATGATGTTTCCCTATGTGAGGGCTTCGAAAGGAAAAGTATTCCGCTTAAAAAAAAGTCACCATAAAACCAAAATAACTTAAGATCAGGATTGTTAGGCACATATTATACCAGATCAATTCTTCTCCATATAATATTCTCCTTCCTAATATTATTCTGTCATCCCCATCATGACCAGGGGGAGGGATAGCTCAGTGGTTTGAGCATTGGCCTGCTAAACCCAGGGTTGTGAGTGCAATCCTTGAGGGGGCCACTTAGGGATCTGGGGCAAAATCAGTACTTGGTCCTGCTAGTGAAGGCAGGGGGCTGGACTCAATGACCTTTCAAGGTCTCTTCCAGTTCTAGGAGATAGGAGATCTCCATTAATTTATTATCATTAAAAGATGATTTAATCTGTAAAGGTAGATTTTTTATGCACCAAGACATATACTTGATACAAAGAACTCAACTGTGGAAGGCTACATGCACTATCTGCATTTCAATGGCAAACTTTTATGTCATCTGTAGTGGAGTCTAGTGCATGGGGAACATCAGTTTCAGAAACATAGCCAAGAATTTTCAAGGATAATCAACAGGGAAGTAACCCAATAGTCCTTACTCATGGGCATGTCGGGATTATTCTGGGAAACACCTTCAGCCTCTATAGGAACAATATAACAAAACAGTGGTAAAATAATAGAGCTAAGGGAAAATGTAATTGCTTAATGTTTCTAAGACAATACAATTGCTCTTTCAGCAATATTTGTGTTAGGAGAAAGACAAAGAGGGGTGCCACTATTCAGTTAAAGTAAGCCCAAGTGTTTGTTTGAGATACTCCATCATATTGTAATGAGCTACTCCTTCTCCCGTTAGCTGGGTTACAGGTGGCTGTAAATTGAGAGAGAGTCTGGGAGTATTGGATTAAAATAAATTGATGGTTGGTGCTGCCCGTCACCAGTTCTGGGAGGCAGACACTGCAGTGGTAAGGCCCTGGATGCATTAAAAAGTTTGTTATATTTTAAAACTATCTGGTCTTGTATTATTAATTTGGACACCCCTGACATTACAATATTTTATATACACATGCTGATTCTTGCACTAGATTGAGCTATCTAAGCCAAGTATCTCGCCAGGTCAGCATTTCTCCAACTGAGCTCTTTTGGCCCAGTTTAATTAACAAAATCTGGCAGCCACAGCATCCCATCTGGATGGGTAGGGTAGGGCAGGATTGGACAAGCATCCAGACAAGTTAGTCAATCCACTAAAGAGAAGATGACTTAATGGGGAGTTGATGCATCCTGTACAAACCAAACCAAAGCTTCTCTCAGAGCAGCTAAGTGAACTACATTCGTCTTGGAAAGTCACTAGTTCAAAGCTTTTCTGGGCTGGAATTGGATGCTTTATTGTTGGCGGTGGTCAGAGCTGTGTAATTAGATATTACCAAAGATGCGTAAATTGAAGAAAAGGACTTTTATCATTTGTTGATATCCCTGGAGATGGTATGTTGAAAGCTACAGCCACAATGTCTTCTTTCCATCTGTAGGAGAGATCTATCAGTTCTGGGTGAAAGCTGCTCAGAAGACAGATTATAGTAACCAAAGCATACATCAACCTTCCTCTTCCCCATTCCCAAGCCTAGCTCATTCACACCACAACTCCAAAGGAAGAAGGTAAGATAGGACAGTGAGGGGAGACCAGCCACACCTCAGATGAAGTAACTGTCAACATTTTACAAGTGCAGCTGGAAATGGAAAGAGAAGTAATAGAAATGTTGAATCACACAGCAGATTTTGCAAAGTGGTACAGATATAATTACTCCTGGGGGAATTCTGTGCAGGGTGGATAAAAATCAATGATTTTTAAAAAATGGATTTTTTAAATTTAAATCAGATTTTTGAGGGGGAAAAACCTATCTAAAGATAGTTTTAATGAAGCTACATTATAGCTCAAAGATATCTCATCATGGAATAGGGATTATAAATTCTAATTCTATAGTATGAGACAATATATTCATGTAATGTTTAAGAAAAGTTTTGTAAATGAGTTGCAATAGTTCATGGATTAGGGACTCAATTTTATGGGGTTCCAGGGGCTTCTGTATAGATTATTTAGGTTAATCTTTCTATCTACCCAATGGGACTCAGTGCTCAGTCTAGAAGATACCATCAGAGATGCTTAGTTTTGCAGTTCTCAAACTGTGGATTTGTGTCTCCAGAGATAACATGCTTGTTAACAGCAAAAATGTTTTTAAATAAATAACACCCTGATTCTGCACCAAAAAAATAAAAATTCTGCACCCAAAACTTAAAAATTCTGCACATAATATTTTAAAATTCTGCATTTTTTTGTCAAAATAATGCAATCTAATGCAGCTAGTTTTAATTATTTTGGTAATTTATTTAAACTACAATACAATGGATGGAGAATGGGAGTGGGGAGCATAGGAGGAAATCACCAAACCTCCTCTGTCTAATAGTAATGTAGTACTATTGACCCTTTACTCCTAATTATTAGCCAACAAATATATGCAACCAGATGCTTTTTAATACAGTATTCCCTCAACTGCAGCAATGTGAACTCAATCCCCCTTAAAAGGCAGTCTAACAGATGAATGCAATGTATTGTAAGCTTTTAAACATAGTTGGCTTTTCTTCTTATGTTTTTAACTAAAGTGAAACTTGGGAGACTGACAGCTCTTAAGGGAGACAGCCATAACAAAGCTGAATTTTACTTGAAAAGCTGAAGGATATGCCACAAAAAATTGAACTGTACTTATGTGATAACAAAATTTATGCTATGGTTTTAAAAACAGTTAGGCCTGGTCTACACTAGGCTTTTATGTCGAATTTAGCGCCGTTATATCGAATTAACCCTGCACCCGTCCACACCAGGAAGCCATTTAGTTTGACATAGAGCTCTCTTTAAATCGATTTCTGTAATCCTCCCCAACGAGAGGAGTAGCGCTAAATTCGAAATGGCCATATCGAATTAGGCTAGGTGTGGATGGAAATCGACGCTAATAGCTCCGGGAGCTATCCCACAGTGCAACACTCTGTTGACGCTCTGGACAGCAGTCCGAGCTCGGATGCTCTGACTAGCCACACCCCCGGGAAAATTTGAATTCATTTTCCTGTCTGGGCAGTTTGAATCTCAGTTCCTGTTTGGACATCGAGGTGAGCTCAGGAGCAGTGGCAACGATGCAGAGCTCTCCAGCAGAGATGGCCGTGCAATCTAATAGAAAGAGGGCCCCAGCATGGACTGATCGGGAAGTCTTGGATCTCATCGCAGTGTGGGGCGATGAGTCCGTGCTTTCCGAGCTGCGCTCCAAAAGAAGGAATGCTAAGATCTACGAGAAGATCTCCAAAGCCATGGCAGAGAGAGGCTACAGCCGGGATGCAACGCAATGCCGCGTGAAAATCAAGGAGCTGAGACAAGGCTACCAAAAAACCAAAGAGGCTAACGGACGATCCGGATCCCAGCCCCACACATCCCGTTTCTACGAGGCACTGCATTCCATCCTGGGAGCGGCCGCCACCACTACCCCACCCCTGACCGTGGACTCCGAGGATGGGATATTGTCCGCGGCCGGTTCCTCGTCGGACATGTTAGCGGACGGGGAAGATGAAGAAGGAGATGAGGAGGACGAGGCAGTCGACAGCGCTGGCACCGCTGATTTCCCTGACAGCCAGGAGCTCTTCATCACCCTTACCGAGATCCCGTACCAACCGTCCCCATCCCTTACCCCGGACACAGAATCAGGGGAAGGATCAAGCAGTAAGTGCTGTAAACATGTAAACATTTATTTAAAACAGAACGGTAATATTTATACTATTAACAATGTATATTTATAAAAGTGCTGTAAACTGGTAAAAAATAATCAGGTACAAAACAGGAATATTTACAAAGGTAACAAATGGGTTTTCATGATTTCTCTGTCTTAGGCTCTTCTCAATTTAGTCCCAAGTATTTTAAAAAATTTTCACAATGTCCGTTACTACATGATTCCGAGGCCCAAGACGCTCCACTCCATAGTCCCAGTGCACCTAGGCGAAAATCCGGTCAATGTGGCCGGGGATTGACGAGAAATCCTCGTAGGAGAACTCCTCGTAGGTCTCGTGGAGGTAGATCTCAAGCCTGTTTATGAGGTTCCGGGGTAGGGCGATCTTAGTGGGCCCTCCGTGGTAGCAGACATGTCCCCTCCACGCCACAATCAAGTACTCGGGGATCATGGCCCGACATAGCATCGCGGCATACGGCCCCGGTTTCTGCATGCTTTCCCGCAGCATGCGTTCTTTCTGGGTGTCCGGGATCCTCAGGAGGGTGATGTCGCTCATGACGCCCTGCTTTGAATTAGGGAGGGGAATGTTAGTATTGGGACTGCTTTACAGCCACGCGGTGGAGGGAGAGGGGCAGCATATAGGGATCTTTCCCTGGGACAGCCGCGAGGGGGTGGGACGGGGCAGAGTTGATGCTGTCCTGATTGCTGGCAGCAGAGACTGGCATTGCTTTCAATGTGAAAGGAGGCCAGTGCTACTGCTGGAGTTTTAAGCAGCCACAAGTCTATGGCTTACCATTATTGCCCGCTCCAGAAGTTCAGGTCTCCAGCCACAGTTCTCTGATCACTCCAAGACCACCGCAAGTCCACAGGCACTGAAGGCGACGGCCGAAAATTCGACCTTGTCCTGAGTGCGCATGTGAGAGGTGCAGTGCATGGTCTTGTTCACAGAGAAAGACTAGGTTCTTTGTATACAATTTCATTTATCTGTCTCAGGAATTCACTCCCTTTTTACAATTCACACAGACACATCTGCGACTGTCTCCCAACCCAGCCTGTCAGCACACTCCCAGAGGCTAGCGCAGATTAGGCGGAGGAAGAAGAAGACGCGTGAAGACATGTTCTCAGAACTAATGGGCTGCTCCCGAGCCCAGGCAGCCCAGCAGACACAGTGGAGGGAGAACTTGTCACAAATGCACCGAGCAGTCATGGAACGGGAGGAGAGGTGGCGTCAGGAGGACCAACAGGCTACTGAAAAGCTGCTTGGACTAATGAGGGAGCAAACGGACACGCTCCGGCGCCTTGTGGATGTTCTGCAAGACCGGAGGCAGGAGGACAGAGCCCCGCTGCAGTCTATCTGTAACCGCCCTCACCCGCCACCAAGTCACACACCACCCTCACCTAAAGTCCAAAGAAGGAGGGGCGGCAAGGGACGTTAAAACTTTCAGTCAACCCCTGCAGACTGCTCTAGCACTAGAAGGCTGACATTCCCCAAAATTTCATAAGTCCTTTCCTACCCACCTCACACAAGCCCCCGTCCAAGTTTCACCCCCCACGTTTCATGTCTGGTTCGCAATAAAATGTTTGTTTCTGTTCATTGCTGTTTCAGTCAGGTTCTTTTGAGGGAGAGTCTGTCTGGAGGGGGGAAGGGGCTTGGTAATTGGACAGGACAGTGACCTTTAGCAGGGTACAGAGGCGGTGTCAGGTCCAGCATCAGGACACATACACAGTGCAGTCACTGGTTACCCTGGTCAGTCTGGGAGGTGTTTTTCATGTTCTCCATTGAAATAACCAGTCCACCAGTGCGGAGCCTGTCATTCCGGGAGTTTAGAAGCATCATTTGCATCAGAACACTAAACCCGCCCCCCGCCACAGTCTGCGTCCCCGGTTTAAAATATTCCCGCGAAAACAGCAATACAGACAACGGTGTTAATTAACAAAATAGAAATGATTTTATTTTTTGGGAAGGGGAAGGGGGTGAAGGGGGTATGTAACTGGAGAGGATAGTCAAAATGAACTGGGTAAAGAAACGGGGGCAGGTTCAGCTTTTCTGTCCACAAACTGAAAAGTCACTGGTTGCCCTGCTCACTCAGGAACCTAGCTTTCAAAGCCTCCCGGATGCACAGGGCGTCCCGCTGGGATCTTCTAATGGCCCGGCTGTCTGGCTGGACGTAATCAGCAGCCAGGCTATTTGCCTCTAGCTCCCACCCCGCCATAAAGGTCTCCCCCTTGCTCTCACACAGATTGTGGAGCACACAGCAAGCTGCAATAACGATGGGGATATTGGTTTCACTGAGATCACAGCGAGTGAGTAAGCTTCTCCATCTCCCTTTGAGACGGCCAAAAGCACATTCCACCACCATTCTGCACTTGCTCAGCCGGTAGTTGAACAGTTCTTTTTCTGTGTCCAGGGCGCCAGTATAGGGCTTCATGAGCCAGGGCATTAGCGGGTAGGCTGGGTCCCCGAGGATGACTGTAGGCATCTCCACATCCCCAAGAGTTATTTTGTGGTCTGGGAAGTAAATACCTTCCTGCAGCCGTCTAAACAGACCAGAGTTCCTGAACACGCGAGCGTCATGAACCTTGCCCAGCCATCCGACGTAGATGTTTGTAAACCGTCCCCGATGGTCCACCAGTGCTTGCAGCACCATTGAAAAGTAGCCCTTTCTATTGATGTACTGGCTGGCCTGGTGGTCCGGTCCCAGGATAGGGATGTGAGTCCCATCGATAGCCCCACCGCAGTTTGGGAATCCCATCGCGGCAAAGCCATCTATGATGACCTGCGCGTTTCCCAGGGTCACTACCTTTGGGAGCAGTACCTTCACGATTGCCTTGGCTACTTGCATGACAACAACCCCCACGGTAGATTTGCCCACACCAAAGTGGTTCGCAACCGACCGGTAGCTGTCCGGCATTGCAAGCTTCCAGAGGGCTATGGCCACTTGCTTCTCAACTGTGAGGGCTGCTCTCATCCTGGTATTCTGGCGCTTCAGGGCAGGGGACAGCAACTCACAAAGTTCGAGGAAAGTGCCCTTCCGCATGCGAAAGTTTTGCAGCCACTGGGATTCATCCCAGACCTGAAGCACTATACGGTCCCACCAGTCCGTGCTTGTTTCCCGGGCCCAGAATCGACGTTCCACGATATCCACATGACCCATTGCCACCGTGATGTCCTGGGCGCTGGGGCTCGTGGTTTCTGACAGCTCTGTGCTACTCTCCGACTTCAGGCCATCACGGCGGTGTCGTAGCCTCCTCGCCTGATTACTCTTCATCTGCCTCAGGGAAAGGTGTATGATAAGCTGCAAGGTGTTGAGAACGGCCAGAAGTGCAGCGATGGTCGCAGCGTGATCCATGATCGCAGTGCTGTGGCGTCCGCGCTCTCACTGACCAGAAAAGTGCGCGAACTGATTTCCCGCCGGCGCTTTCATGGAGGGAGGGAGGGCGTTAGTGACGGACGGATGACAACAAATTTTTTTTACCCAGAAGGCATTGGCAGCTCGACCCAGAATTCCGATGGGCAGCGGGGACTGCGGGAACTGTGGGATAGCTGCCCACAGTGCACCGCTTCCAATATCGACGCTCGCCCCGTTAGTGTGGACTCACAAAGTCGAATTACTGTCCTTAGTGTGTCCTTAGTGTGGACACACACGTTCGACTTTGCAATATCGATTCCACATATTCGATTTAAGTAAAATCGAATTACCCTCGTAGTGTAGACATACCCTTAGAAATTAGATTGGAGCTCTTTGGGGCAAGGATTGTATCTTCCTCTGTGTTTGTACAATGTCTAACACAAGGGGCCTCCAATCCTGATGGGAGCCTTTGAGCACCACAGCAATATAAATGACAAATAACCCTAGTGATGATAACTGAAATGCTTTTAATTTTATAAAATACTTGAAATACACATACGTACTTTTTAAAAACTAAATAAAAGGTCATTTGTTTAGGAAAGAATTGCTCACCCCACCAGTTACCCTGGAGGGAAGTGAGACAAAAATGGGAAGTTTATTCTTTTTATCTGCTGTCTGGTGTTTTAATATAAAATCTGAAAATAAATTCCCAGACAGATGCAGTGCATGAAATTCCCTGTGTACCAGCTGCGTGTATAGGTGTGCCTTATGGACATTGAAATCCAACTCTGGTCTCCTGGTATAGAGTGATGCTGTATCTGGAAAATTCCCAGTGATCTCTGATCATGTTGGAGAGATGGCCTGATCCAAAGCCCACTGAAATCCATGTGCCATTTCATTGACTTCAGTGAGCTTTGAATCAGATCTTTAATACAGGAAATCTGATGCTGGGTGTGGATACTATGGGGTGATCACTCAGGACAGTGAGTACTTTAAAAAAAATGGTCTACAACACAGGTTATACTGTATAGTAATAACATGCTGAATGGCCTTCTCATCATTTCTGGGGGCTTATCCAAATGTATTGCTGGAGTGTAGGCTATTGACTAAAATTTAAAAAAAAAATTGCGGGTCCCCTTTAAATGATCAAGCTAAGTCATACATGGCATAGTGGACAATACATCTTTGTAAGCACAATAATTGAAACTATTTAGCGGATAATTGGAGTGCTCTATTTTACGAGGCAATAATCTGGTTTCCAAGGGGACTAACTATGAGGCCCAAAGCCTGTAGTTTATCTGAGTGCAGGGATTGAATCATTACTGAGGAAAAATAGAGCAGCCATCCAATTACCACCATTGTATTACAAATGTAAATGCATGAATTATATTCATCAAAAAAAGTTTCTCTCTTCCACTTCTTTGCTACTTGTCACTCTGTAATTTGTAACTGGGGACTGAGCAAGGTCACATGCTGCCATGCAGTGTTCCATAACTGGATGAATGTACCCAGAAATCCTGGCAGAGTCAGGGCCGGCTCCAGGCACCAGCTTCTCAAGCAGGTGCTTGGGGCGGCCGTTCCGGACAGGGGCGGCAGTTCCAGGTATTCGGCGGCAATTCGGCGGATGGTTCCTCACTCCGCCTGGGAGTGAAGGACCTCCCCCCGAAT
>NW_020664409.1:5842907-5948425 GCF_002925995.2 Terrapene triunguis
TCGCGATCGCGGCTTTTTTTTTGCTTTTTTGTTTTTGTTTTTGTTTTTGTTTTGGCTGCTTGGGGCGGCCAAAACCCTGGAGCCGGCCCTGGGCAGAGTGTGTGATTTGTTCCAATAAACCACATACAAGTAATGATAATTAATGATGATTGTGCCACAGAGGGCAAACTGATGCTTTGTTTTAGAGGGACTAGGGCTGGACTGGGGTACATTGGCTGTTTGATTGTCTACTTCTGGGCTTTCCTATAGGGCTGCTGAGCTGTCTCTCTTCCACCTCAGTTTTTAGGGAGAGGGAATAGATATTAAGCTGCTGCTTGTCTCATTGACTATTGCAATTTGCATCTCCTTGGCTGGGCTTCTTGTTACTTAAGGGTTCTGGTCCTAAATGTTATGGAACTGACCATCTGCTAGTGGGATTCACTGTAAGGTTATCGGGCTGTAAACTTTCTCTCCTCCATAACGTCATCCTCTCTCTCCTCTTGATTTGGGCTTCTTCATCAGACCACAATCTCCAGTGATGTACTGTGGTCTCACCTCTGACCAAGCTAAATGGTACATTATGAGGGGGTATAACATGACAGAGGGTGCATCATGGGACATATAGTCCAGTCAGGGAGCCTGGTCCATAGTAGAGAGAAGGAGCATGAAGCACCCAAACTACAACTCCCAAGAGGTACCAGAGGCAGATGGAGTTTAATATCAAACTAACTCAAAACTAAATGTTTCAATTCAGTTCAACAAACCAGAATGAAATGTTTCATTTCAATGTTTCCAAATAATTTTTTTTGGGGGGGGGGGCGGCGAGGGAAAGGTAGTTTGTTACAAATTTTTATATTTTGACTTTTTGTCCCAATTTGGGATGAAAACAAATGTTGAAAAATCATATCTATTTTAATCCATTAAAATTACTATTACTGTACTACTGTTACTCTATCATTCTCCTACTCATATTTTCTACATAAAAATATGAAAATGTGCATTACAACAACAAAAGAATATGCCAAAAATCTCCCAGGCCCAGATTCCTGCAGTCTTTACTCAGGCCTCATCAACAACATGGGTCCAATTCTCCACTAACTTAAGGTTGGTCTACACTTGGGAATTGCACCGTTATAAGAAAATCATATTCTAAATCAATTTAGTTAAATTGATGCAACTCGTTTAGTGTGGACATGCAAATTGTTTTATTGAATCAAGCTACATCAATATGAGCCACTCTTAAATTGGTTTAACAGAAGGGAGGAGTTCCACTAATGTAACAAAATTGATTTAGAAAATTATTTAGTTAAAGTCATGCAATTTTTGTGGCCCTATAGAGATTTAATTCAGAAGTAATTCTGTTGAAGTCAATAGGGATTGGTATAAAACTGGTGTGTATGTGACACAAATCAAGAACTATCAGTGCAGCTGTCATTTTGCGCCGAAGTCATAACAACCATATTTATAAACTGGCCGTGACATCCTCTGATTCAATTAAAACAAATGTGGTGGAGCTTATTTCATAACACAACCATCTGCCAAACACCTGTCATGCTGTCTAACCATGTTTTCAGTCAGTGAATTGTGGGAAAATCTAGACAGACACTGCCTAACCACAGAGCAGAGTACCTGGAGGACATGCACACTCAGCAGCACCAGTAACACATATGGCAGTGTGCTTTGGGATGTTTTACCATATACAGAACAGAGAAAAAGGAAAACCAGCCAACTCAATTACACTGATCTGGTTAGGGACGTGACTCCGTGTAGTAGGGTCGCGCCGGGGCTCTACCCTCCGGGACGGAGGGGTGCCACACCAGCTCACTATACCACAGACAGTCAAAGCTCAGGCCCCTTTACGCAGGGGCTGAGCGGCCCACAGTTCAGGGAGCTCAGGCCCTCAGGCAGGGGCTGAGCACTAACCACCGGTTTAAGCAGGCCCAGGCCCTGGATTGGGGCGGGGCACCAACAGTCACAGCTCAGGCCCTCAGGCAGGGTTTGAGCACTAATCAGCAGTTTAAGCAGGCCCAGGCCCTGGAGCAGGGCGGGGCACAAACAGTCAAAGCTCAAGCCCTTTAGGGCAGGGGTTGAGCAATACACAGTTGGGGTAAGCCCAGGCTCCTACACGTGAGCGTCGGGTGAGGGGGAAGCCTGCCACCCGTGAGCGGGGGTGGCAGGGGGGAACGCAGGCCCGCCCACTCCACTGCGTCCCAGCCCGGGGCCCTAGCAGCAGTTACTGCCACTGCTGGTCAGTGGGGTATCCTGACCGAAACACACTGACATCGGCTCACAAGTCTCTGCAGCCTGACCGGGGTCGGCTACCCCCGGGCTACTTCCGTGTTCCCCCTCGGGTCCTACCTCGTTGGCGACGCCGGGCTCGGGCCAGTCCAGCAGCATCGGCTCCTCTGGTGCGGGGCTTGGGGCCAGGTCCGGCGGCTCTCCCCCAGGGTAGCTGGCACGGGGCAGGCTTGGCTCCTCCTCCTCGGGGCAGCGGGTCTGGGGCAGGCTTGGCCAGTCCTCCTCGGGGTAGTGGGCCCGGGGCAGGCTTGGCCAGTCCTCCTCGAGGTACCTGGCGAGAGGTAGGCTCGACCGTCGCGGTGGGGTAGCAGGCGGCTCGCGGCCTTTGGCTATCTCCCAAGCGGGAGCTCGGCCCGGGACGTCTGCTCTCTCTGCCAGCCTGGGCTCCACTAAGCTCTGCCGGAGGGCTTTTATACTTCCGGGTCGGGGCCGTGACCTCGGAGGGGCAGGCCCCGGACCCGGTGGCTCCGCCCACGTTGGGGTTAGAGGAAGCTCGGCCCTATGCGGGACGGAGGGGCGCCACACCGGCTCACTACACTCCCCTCTCCACAGCAAAATATGTGTTATGACCTTATTAATAGAAGAAAAACATGTCAGCCTACTGAATGTATTAATTGAAGACTCCCAGTAATTTGTAACTGAGCAGTGGCCAGGCAGCATATGTTTATTGCTCTAGCTTTTTTCAATTGAAAACTTGGTGCCAGTATTGCTTTCAGTCAAATATAATAAATTGCACTTGCTAATTTATGGACAGACAGTAAGCCAGATCTACCCATTCAGCAGACTCAGTCTAATCTGGTAACTGGACAAACTATATACACATTATCAGAAATAGGAATTGAACTGGAAGGAACTCTTAAAATCTATAGTCAGCTCTGCTATTTGAGCAGAACGGAAATCTTCTTCTTGACCAGCCAACAGGGACTAGGCTGTGGTTGTCTCAATTCTATGCTTAGCTTTCAACAGTGATTCTCAATTTGATTTAGTCTGCAACTCACAGAGTGGCTGAAAAATTATCCTGTGGCTCCCATGTCCCACAATCCCTTGCAGGTGTAGAGTATTGTGAAATTTGGGTTACAGGATAGGTTACAAGCCATTTTGTGGGTTGCAGATAAAAAGAAGAGGAGGTTTGAGGAGATGGTAGGCTGAAGGGGTTTGGGCTCTTGGGTGGGTGTGATAGTCTGTACCCTCATATTCACCTGTTTCATACTGACTATGATAAATCTTATACAAAGTATGCTTGTGAGGTATTACCACAATTTGCTGATCATTACTGTCCTGGTAAAATATGTGTGGCAACAGTGTATGTATAGTAGAATCCTATAACTATATGGTATTATTAGACATAAGGGGGGGGGGGCACAAACCAGTTCCTCAGAGACAAAAGGCTAGTCAACACCTCAGCCAGGTGTCACAAGATCAAATGAGCCATCATGTGTTTAAGTGGCTATTCTTTAGGAGGAAAGAGGGTGTAGGCGAAAAATCTACACCTTGACAAAGGAACAGCTTGGAGATCCCATCCACACAGACTTTCTGTCTCCTGAACCTTGGCTGTAGAGGACTCACAAAGAGGAGAAAGAACTGTACTGAGAGAGAGAGAGAGAGAGGAGGTGCCCCAAATTGTCTCTCCCTTTCTCCCTACCCACAGCATCAACACCACCTGAAGAACAAAGGAAGCAGCATTGGACTGGGGGAAGAGATCCTGACTGAAAGATCAGCCAGTAAGATTGATGAGACATGTGGTGAGAGAGACCTTTGCCTTGAATTCACTTAGTTTTAAGTTAGGCATTAGTTGCATTTTACTTTTGTTTTCTTGTAATCAATTCTGACTTTATTTCTTGTAATCACTTAAAATCTATCTTTCTGTGTATGATGGTCATTAAAAATGTACTTCTTCCCGCCATGCAGTGTTTGACAGCTACACTTAGAAAGGACAATACCACAATACACCCAAATAGTGCAAATCAGTAAAAGTTGCTTTTTAAATGACAACTGCTAAATGCCAGGGGGAAGGTTACAAAGATGCTCACTAGCATCTTAAAGTGTATTCCAGGCAGTTCTTTCTCTTTCTATGTCTCTCAACAAAGGGTGATTTTAAACTGTAGAGCACAGATGTGCATGGCTGATAATTAAGATGTGGAAAGAATGTTATATAAGTGTCTCAGGCCTGGTCTACACTAACACCCCAATTCGATCTAAGGTACGCAACTTCAGCTACGTGAATAACGTAGCTGAAGTCGACATACCTTAGTTCGAATTTACCGCGGTTCAGACGCGGTCCACACACGGCAGGCAGGCTCCCCCGTCGACTCCGCGGTACTCCTCTCGCTGACGTGGAGTACCGCAGTCGACGGCGAGCACTTCCTGGTTCGAATTATCGCGTCCACACCAGACGCGATAAATCGAACCCGGAAGTTCGATTGCCAGCCGTCGAACTACCGCGGTAGTGTAGACAAGCCCTCAGAGATGCTGAACCATTAATCTCATCAACATTAGAAAAGAACACATCAGTAAAAAAAATAGCAAAAACTAAGAATGGTTAGCAGAAATGTTAGTAAAATGGAGTCAAGTATCAGGGGGTAGCCGTGTTAGTCTGTATCTACAAAAACAACAAGGAGTCTGGTGGCACCTTAAAGACTAACAGATTTATTTGGGCATAAGCTTTCGTGGGTAAAAACGTCACTTCTTCGGACATCCGAAGACTAACAGATTTAGGGGGGAGGGATAGCTCAGTGGTTTGAGCATTGGCCTGCTAAACCCAGGGTTGTGAGTTCAATCCTTGAGGGGGCCACTTAGGGATCTGGGGCAAAGTCAGTACTTGGTCCTGCTAGTGAAGGCAGGGGGCTGGACTCGATGACCTTTCAAGGTCCCTTCCAGGTCTAGGAGATAGATAGGATATCTCCATTAATTTATTTGGGCATAAGCTTTCGTGGGTAAAAACCTCACTTCTTACCCACGAAAGCTTATGCCCAAATAAATCTGTTAGTCTTTAAGGTGCCACCAGACTCCTTGTTGTTTTAGTAAAATGGAGACCTCCTGCAGTGAAAGAATACTGTACTATTGCTACTTATTTATCTGAGCTCCTGGAACAAATGCAAAAGGTGTCTGTTTATCTACATGTTCCTAATGCACCCACCACTGTAGTATGCAAGGGCCAATGTCAGGCACATTCATGCACAGTTATTTGATGCAATTCTGAATCACTCTGGCTACTGAAAATTTCCTCTTTCTTAAGGAAAGGAATGTAGAAGATTACACCAGCGAAACCCACTGGGTTTATTTGCCAATTCTGTGCAGAACTTTTCACACAGGTCCCGTACCTAGCTAACTGCCTTTTATCACTGGCTCTTGTCCTTTAGAAATAACAAATTTATGTTACATGAAAGCGTGCATGGTATTTGTTGTACAGCATTTTACTTACCACCTCTGCTTTAAAGTATTTTCCAAAGCACTTTTTTTTAAATTAAATGAACCATTGCTTAATGCTGTAAGTATTCAGTGAACATCAATATTATGCCCGACACAATGTGGTTCAGTGTACTGGTGCCAGGCGCTCATTGATCATTACTTGTATGTGCCAGTTTTAAGAAAGCCTTTTAATAAGCTCAAGACATATTTCCTGGACTAGTCTCACAACGTCTCTAGTGGAATAATCAGGCTTGTATGAGGCTGTGGAGAGAAAAAAAAATTTATTCAAGGCATTCCAGCTCAGACATTGAATCAAAACAGTTCCTAACTTGGCCTCATTAAAGAAGGTTCAGATGGACTGTCAAGATCACAAAACAGCATTTGAAGGGCTATGTATGGACTTTTCCCCTCAGCTTGAATTGCCTTTATTAGATTACTTGACACCACCTACACGACAGAAGGTATCTTAGCCACTTCTGGAGACCAGACAGCCAAGTTTATTGGGATTTCCTGGTGTCCCGGACTTCATTTAAGTCAGTAATCCTTCCATCTTTGCTGAGTTTTCATCATTCATCTGTTCCTCCACAGGTGAAGTATATTCCCATCCTGCCAGTTCAGTTCCTGTATCTATCTATCCTGAATCCCAGCTATAGTTGGCATTCTTGTCTTAGGTTCGGACTACCTTCCAGTCCAAAAACTCTCATACTTCTTGAACCTCTGGTATCTAAACAATTGTTGACACAGAACTTCAAAAGTGATGTGGCAGCAGTGGGTTAGGCACAAAGGAATCTGTGGAACATCATTCTTCAACTTGGAGGACATACATGCCATAGGTCCTCCTGGGTGGGCAGATGAACAGGGACACAGGGATACACAGGATCAGGTCAAAATAGGGGCAATAACAGGAGAAAGAAGAGAATTCCAACTGGATAGCAGGGATAGCTGGCATCTGAAGATGCTTCAAAGAAGGCAAGATCACAGGATGACTAGCAGGACCCATTGAACCCTGGCAATGTAATGAAATATCCAAAACACAAGACCTGGTAGTAATAGGGGACTTTAACTACCAAGACATCTGTTGGAAAAGTAATATGTCAAAACACAAAATGTCCAATCAATTCTTAGAATGTATTGAAAACAACTTTTTGTATCAGAATGGGGAGGAAGTAATCAGAGAGGGACAGCCATTTTAGACTTAATTCTGACTAACAGGGAGGAATTGGTTGCGAATCTGAAAGTGGAAGGCAATTTTGGTGAAAGTGATCATGAAATGATAGATTCTATCATAAGAAAGAAAGAAAGAATGAATAAGGATAATGGGCTTTAAAAAAGCAGACTTTAACAAACAGAGAACTGGTAGGTAAGGTCCTGAGGGAAGAAAATCAAAGGGAAAAGGAGACAGAAGAGTTGGCAGTTTCTTAAAAGTGATGCCATTAAAGGTGAAACAGGAAACTATCCCAAAGTGAAGGAAAAATAGGAAGAATAGTAAGAGACAATAGGACTCCACCAGGTAGTCTTTAATGACCTGAAAATCAAAAAGGAATCCTACAAAAATTGGAAACATGGACAAATTGCTAAGGATGAGAACAAAAGAATAGCACAAGCATCTAGGGACAAAATCAGAAACGCTAACAAGTTACACCTAGCAAGGGACATAAAAGGCAATAAGAGGAGGTCTGTAAATACATTACAAGCAAGAGAAAAATGATGGAAAGTGTAAATCCACTGTTCAGTGGGAAAGGAGAGCCAAAAACAGACTACATCAAGAAAGCTGAGATGTTTAATGCCTATTTTGCTTCAGTCTTCACTAAAAAGGTAAATTGTGACCAGATACTTATCACAATTAATATTAATAACAAAGGGGAAGGAAGTTGGAGGGGTCTGATGAAATTCCCTAGGGTACTTAAGGAACAAGCTGAAGCAATCTTGGAACCATTAGCAATTATCTTGAGAACTCATGGAGGATGGGTGAGGTTCCAGAGGATTGGAGAAGGGCAAATATAGTACCTATCTTTAAAAAGGGGGACAAAGAGAACCCAGGGAATTATAGACCACTCAGCCTAGCTTCGCTACCTGGAAAGATACTGCAACAAAATATTAAACCACCAATTTGTAAGCACCTAGAGGATGATCGGGTATAAGGCATAGCCAGCATGGATTTGTCAAGAACAAATCATACCAAACCACCCTAATTTCCTTCTTTGATAGGATTACTGGCCTAATGGATAGGGGAGAAGCTGCATAGGTAATATATCTTGCTTTTAACAAGGCTTTTGATACAGTCCAACATAACATTCTCATAAGCAAACTAGGGAAATGTGGTCTAGACAAATTTACTATAAGGTGGGTGTGTAACTATTTGAAAATCCATACTCAAAGAGTAGTTATCAATGGCTCACTGTCAAACTGGGAGGAAGTATCTAGTGGGGCCACAGGGGGTCAGTTCTGCCTCCAGTACTATTCAATATTTTCATTAATGACTTGGATAATGGAATGGAGAGGTATGCTTATAAAATTTGCAGATGACACCATGCTGCAAGGGCTTGCAAGCACTCTGGAGAGCAGGATTAGAATTCAAAACAACCTTGACAAATTGGAGAAATGATCTGAAATCAAGAAGATGAAATTCAATAAAAACAATTGCAAAGGTCTTCACGGGGGGGGGGGGGGGAGAATGGGATCAAATGCACTACTACAAAATGTGGAATAACCAGCTAGGCAGTAGTGCTGCTGTAAAGAGCCTGAGGGTTATAGGGGATCACAAAACTGAAGTAGTTAAAAATGTGATACAGTTGTGGAAAAAAAGGTTAATACATTTGGGGTTGTATTAACAGGAGTGTTGTATGTAAGACACAGGAGGTAATTGTCCCGTTCTACTTGGCATTGGTGAGGCCTCAGCTGGAGCACTGTGTCCAGTTCTGGGCACCACACTTAAAAAAATATGTGGACAAGTTGGAGAGAGTCCAGAGGAGAGCAACAAAAGTGACAAAAGGTTCAGGAAAATCTGAATTTATGAGGAAAAGTTAAAAAAAAAAATTGTGCATGTTTAGACTTGAGAAAAGAAGACCAAGGGGGGATCCTGATAGTCTTCAAATATGTTAAGGGCTGTTATAAAGATCACAATAATCAGTTGTTCTCCATGTCCATTGAAGTTAGGACAAGAAGTAATGAGCTTAATTTGCAGCAAGGGAGTTTTGGGTTAGATATTAGGAACAGTTTTTTAACTATAAGGATAGTTAAGCACTGGACTAAGCTTCCAAGGGAGGTTGTGGAATCTCCGTCATTGGAGATTTTTAAGAACAGGTTACACAAACACCTGTCAGGGATTGTTGAAGATATACTTGGTCCTGCCTTAACACAGGAGGCTGGATTTGATGATCTCTTGAGATCCCTGCCAGACCCACATTTCTATGATTTTTACAACAACCTTGAAACTTCAGTTAGTAGTTGTCACAGCCTATTGGCTCCTTGGAGTGGATTTTTAAAATCAGTGTAATGATTTGATTACATTAATGGTGCATGAACTAAAATGTGGAGAGCCTGTTAAACATGAAAAAAAAATCATTAAAGTAGAAAAAAAGACCTCAGTAGAGCAGTACGGTCAATTCACTAGACTTATAAGCTGATTTTTTTTTTAAAAAGGCTTTAGTTTCCAAATAAATCTCTAAAAGTAACCCTGCCTGACCTGAAACATGAAAGGACTTGGTATCTTGGACTTATTTAGAGAGACCCTAGGTTTTTCCATTACAAAAATGCAAACTGTATACAAAATATTTTTGCAGGCCCTACACTCTGGCAGAATTTTGAGTGCCCCCCTGGGGTCATAAATAAAATGTATTTTCTTGCCTCATCTTCAGCATCCAGTAGACTTCAAGAGCAAACATTTTCACCCTAGAATCAGCACTATGCCCTATAATAGAGATTACAGCTTGGTTCCCATGGGAACATTATTTTGATCTGTGGCAAAGAGACACTCTCCAATGCAATTTTGGTTGTGATAATTCAAATTTAAATTAATAGCATACTCCTCAGCCTTCCATTCTTTACATAAGACATACAAGACTTGAAGGCATTCTGCTATTTACCTAGCCTTACTGTGACTTGGTTGTGATATATTCATTTTATAGGCTTTTTTACAGACCAACCTCCACAGTTTTTGAGCAATACACAAACACTGAAGTTAGCCTACATCACTCCTATAAGATAGGGAAGTAGTATTATCCCCCTTTTAAAGATAGGGAACCGACACACCGAGGAATTAGGTAACTTGCCCAAGATCAAACAGGACGTCTGTGTCAGATCTGGGAAATGAACCCAGATCTCCTGAGTCCCAGTCCAATGCCTCAATTATGAGACCTTCCTGTCTTTCATGCTACACACACTTACACACATATGCCTCAACACTGAAGGCTCTGGGGTTCAATACCTATGACTGAGGACAGAATAGGGCCATCTGAATCTGGATTAAGTAACAGACCAACTTCCCCAGCAGTAATCTTCCTTTTTAATCAGACGATACCTCTTCAAGAAGGTGCTTGAAGCTTGGAAACAGTCCATTATTTTCCCTTCACACCTGTTACAAACCCAGTCTTCCTAACTGACTTCAGTTGGTAGGATCAGGACCTAAACGGGAGTTCTTTCACAGGAGTAAACTTTCCCTTTCTGCTCCCATCAAAACTCTTTGTTATCATTACAAAGGAGAACACTGGTCTGAAATAAATAAGGTTCATTTTAAACTAACTGGATGAGCCTGGACCTTCTTTGTATTTCAAAAAAGTTTGCTTAGAATTTTTGTTTGTTTACATTGTTCCTGAGCTTTCTGGTTTTGCCTCAGATGAAAACTGGGAAGTTCCAAATCTCCCAGGGGAGCCTCTTCTTGTGCAACTTCCAATCTAAAGAGCTTCTGAATTTTTGGATGTTTGCTTGACAGACTTTCCAACTGATTGGGATTTCTGCATTACTATTAACCGCGCTGTGGTCTCTCTTTCTTTGCCCTGGGGAGCTGCACAGCAGCTAAGCATGGTCATATAAGTGTGTTATCTGCTGGAATCAAAAGATACATTAGATCCTGTAATAATCTGCCTTTTACCTTTAATGAAGGGTGACTCTTTCCTTTGATGTGAAACACAGGAAGTGCCATGAGCACAAGTGTTTGCTAGGATTGTCATAAAAGGCTCACTCCCTCTCCCTGCCCCCTTTTAAAGTCTCTCACTTCAAGGGGGAGAAGTCTGTGAAGTGAAAAAAGTTCATTGAGCTTAATGCCTCCTGTCAGACTATGTGCATCTGCCTCCCTGGATAAAACAAAATAAAAATCAACCTGGAAAATACAAATGTTCCTCTGTAGCCTTTGTTTTATTTATTAATCTCAGAGGAAAGGAAAAAGGCTAGGGGAAGGGATCTGAGGGCATTTCTCATGCTTAAACGATTTCACTTTTAACACAAACAGGGAAACTTACTTTCTTCCCACCCCGTATTTTTCCTTTCTATTCAGATACTTATACCAATTCTGCCAGCTGGAGGTAAGGGCTAATGGTTCTAGTTAGAACTGGTCAGAACACCTGGAGATCCTGTGCAGGCCTAAAGAATACTTTAACATACTAATACAACCAAATTCCGAATTTAAGAAGTACTTCATGAAGGTTGTTTGGCCTGCATATTGACCTATCTTAACAGTTATTCCATAGTGAAGGACTTACCTTCCAGCTTTGTTTTTGGAATTTAAGTCTTTGGAAGGTGCTCAGGCACTCTGGTGATGGGTGTCATTACAGAAACCTGGATAGATTAGATTAGGATTTGGATTATGCTCCCCGCCAACCAACCCATGTAACTGTGAGACCAAAACCCCTGCAGATGGGTTTGAAGTGGAATGACAGATCCAAACACCCACCTCCAAACTTTTGAGAAGCTCAAATTTGGATTTAAACCCAAACGTCTTGAGTTGACTCAGAACGCAAACTTCCCCACCAGATTTGAACGGTCAGATCTTAATCTGAACTCGCTGGGCCAGATCCTTAGCTGGTTTAAAACTGCCATAACTCAACCGAGCATATGTCAGCTGAGGCACTGCCCCTGTGACTTATGCCCATCACTGGGAGTTGGGGGAATCCCATTTGTGCCTCTCTGACTGGCACAGATACTTTCTGCTTCTCCTTCCAGAGCCCTAAAACCGCTTGATTCCCTAGATCAGTGGCTTCCCCAAGATTTCCCTAATAGGGAAGGCTAGGGTGGTCCAGTGGTTAGGGCACTACCGTAGGACTCTAGAGACTTGGGTTCCGTTCCTTGCTCCACTACAGGCTTCCTGTGTGAACTTGAGCAAATCACTTAATCACCCTACCCCTCTGTAGAATAGCAATAATAGCATTTCCCTCCCTCACAGGGTGCTGCAAGGATAAATATTGCAAGGCACATGGATATTATGGTGATGGAGGCATATAAGTAACAGAGAGTTGAAGAGGAGAAGGGGTAGTAAAGTAGAGGGAAATTTTTAGCTGTGGAACTCTTTAGTTCCAAAAAAGTTCTGAGCAAATGACCCAGATTTGGTCTTCAGTAACATTTTCATGCTCATGTTTAGTACTCTAATAGTAATTGACAAATTCAAACATAGTGAAATTATCCTATGCTTAGTCATTAATTTTTAAAACATTTCTAAATCTTCTAATTTTGTTGTGGTCTTATTTACCAATAAGAGAATGAAGCACACAATAGATGCAGTGCATCTTCTTGATTATTATTAGACATGATGGTCTACGCATTATTGAACGGAACTAGTAATTTTGGTGTGCAACTTGAGCTGATCACCTCTGAAAATCAAGCCTCATTAAGGTGTCTCAAGTTGGGAGTCCCAAAATCACTGGTCCCCATATGGTAATTGAGGCCTTTAACATGAGCCAAACTATGCCACTAACCTTTAACAAAACCATCCTGATAGTTTAATTAGGGCTGTTTTACTGTAACTGCTTTAAAGTTTTATTCCAGTGTGTACAAAAAAAGAAAACAAACAAACAAACTCCTGAAAAATACAGCCACATGCCTAAAGCGGTTTAAATGATTCAAAATGCAAGTGTTATAATTTGGTTGCCATAATCTTCTCTCTTCCCTTTCTAATGCACAAAAGATTAAAGCCATTTCCTTATGTTTGAAGATTTTGTCAGCTGAAATTTGTTCTCCTGCAATGCAGTAGGTTCTTAATTCTGTAAATAGGATTATGTTGGTGGATGGATGGTTTTATCCTGATTTTTAAAACTCTTAAATCCAAAACTGTTCAAATAATGCTGGTCATTCATGCAGTAATCCGAGACTAAAAGACATTCTGAACTTTTTGTGAAAGTACATTGTAAAACAACAGTACAGCCACATGCTTTATTTACATATTCCTATTTCCTTACAATGTAACATTTACTCAGGGCCAGATTCTCCATTCCTTATTCATAGCCAAACAAATCAATGCTTAGGGTGAACCATTTAAACAACAGTTACTACATTAGAAGGATGCTATATCACCATGTCAGATCGAATGGAAAACAAATGAATGAATGAAAGATCCAACACTCTACCCAAAGAATTAATACCTGTTCTAATATGTTCATGAATGCGGTGAAAGATGTAAACAGTTTCCGAAACATACCTGAAAACACAAGTGAATTTAGTTCTGATGACAGGTACTAGGAATGACAGCAGAGGAAACAAATGCCTTCCATTTATCCATAGAATAGGTACCATATAGGCAACAGTCAATGTACCTCAAGGAAACCCTGGAGGGACCATATGAAGGACCTATCCCCTCCTTGGACTCTCTGCTGAGACTGTCACCTTCTGTGCCGGTAGTGCTGGTGATTTGGGAATAGCTGTCCATTGAGAAATGGATGGGACCCACCAAATTCATTTAACCTAAAACAGCAAATCAACTTCAGATGGTGACTGTCAACTCAGTTGGATTTGAACTTGTGAGTGGCGAGCGCCAAAGGCCCTGGAAGGAAGAGATTCTCTCTAAAGGCTTTCCACACACCAAACTTTTGACCTACCCAGACTGGAAGGGCTTTCATCATGAGCAGGGGTTGCAGCAGGAATGTATGTGGGTATTTTGAATATGTCCATACTTCCTTTCCAGGAGCAGCAGTATTTCTTTTGGCAGCTGTGAGCACTGAGGAAAAGGGTGTAAATTACCTCTCTCTGTCTCCCAGAGTTCCTGTCTGTTCCCAGCAAGAGAAGGTTTGTAGAAAATACAATAGATCCCCAAAATGAGTTATGATTCACTAGTGGGGCACGATTTTACAAATTGCTACTGCCAATTCAAAATTATTCAGATAGAGTTGGATTCCTTTGTGAGGAGGAAGGTTTTAGGTGTCAGTTTCCCAGATGAAGTATCAACAGCTGGTTCTCCAGGCTAAGAGAGAGGAAAGAGAAGAAGAGCAGAAAATGAAACAAAAAAAATATCTGGGCTTTAGAAGGCATTGTTCTTGAAGAAGATAAATATATTGCGTCACTAGCTGCTGCTACTGACTCCCTTCTCCTATATAATTGTCAGTCAAATACATCTCTCTCTCTCTGCCTAGTGCTCCTCATATCAGTTATTAGATGAACTATCTTATCAACACATCTGTCAAGGCTTGGAGTTTGGCCATCTGATTCCACATAAGACCGTGCCCTTTAAAGGCCCTGTGACTTGCACTCTCTAGAATAAACCCCAAGCCTCCCTAAGCCAGTGATGTCCACCAATGGCTTGCTACCTGCCACCTGTCTCTTAGGACCTATTTGGTCATAAGTAAAGGGCTTGTAAAGCAAATAGCACGGGCGGGCACCACTCTATCCCAGATTAGTCCTGTGCAGAAGTGTGTGATCGTAGTTATAAATAACAAGGAGTCTGGTGGCACTTTAAAGACTAACAGATTTATTTGGGCATAAGCTTTCGTGAGTAAAAAATCCCACTTCTTCAGATGCTTGCAACCCTTTCTATCTTTACTCCTTATACTTGCCATCACTTAATCCTATGGCCTTCTGTTAAATAAATTGGTTTTATTATAAACCACTTCAGTGAACTAACTGAAGGGAAGGGGTATTTACCCCAGTTAAGCTAACAGGTTGCAGTGCATGTCTCTTTAAAGGAGCAACCAACTTAACTGCTGTGAATGTCTAGTAAGGGGGCTGGACACTGCAGGGAGATGTTTCTGGGGAATGTGGAAGTTGAGGTTCACTCTTTGTTACCTTCAAGGCAAGGTTTGGACTAGCAGAGTCCTGAAGGGTTTGCTGGGAAGGCAGACTAGCGGGTGCATCTGGGAGCTGTCACACAGCTTAGCAGTAGCAAAACTTTCACTTGCTGCAGCTGAGAGGGGTAATACTGTAACTCACAGTTCTGGGAGCACCAGCAGATGGTCACACTGTGTCCTGCTGATGAACTTCCAAAAGAGCAAACCAAAAATTTCCCACATGCCCTGCAAACAATACAGTAGGGAGCAAGTCAGCCTACCATTTCCATCCTGGCTTGTTTCAAGCCCTGCCTCTGTGGTAACTGCTTCCCTTTTCTCAACATGCCTTATGTCCTCCAGCTGCAGCCAATTTAGAAGTAAAGCTCCTGTTTAATTAATCAGTAAACTCAGTGTACATGGAGTGTCAGTGTTGCCATCTCAAAGCCTCTGCACAAGTTCTGTGTGTTTTGTTCTACCCGTTTGTACTGTCCATCCATGAAGTGTACACCGAAAGGTTTCCCTGATGCCACATACAAACCTGGCCCTACTTCTTCGGTTCACCTGCAAAGGAAACTAAATGTGAATAGACAAATGATCACCTGTGCACAATATTTGGGACTTGTTCAAAGTGTTTTTATGAGATTGTATCCAACAAGAAAATCACCTGAGGGGTTTGTAACCATAGATTGCAGTACAATACAGTGTAGGGGGTAGGTGAAGCAAGGCTTCTCTAACTGCACCTCCCCACACCCCCCAATCAAAGACAGATGGTTTTTTCCTTGTCCCTTATAGACCGTGTAGTATGCTCTTTTCAGGGATGGTGCATTTCATGTACCTCAGGATGTGCACAAGTAGGAAGTCTGCTTAATTGTGACACGATCTCTCAGAGAACCGCCTAATGGGCCAAATCCTCCCCAGGAGTAATTACATTTAACTCAGTTCAACACAGACAAATTTTGGCCCAGTGTTACTAAGCAGATTCTGTTGTCCTGCTAATTTTGAAACAAATAGGCCAGATACACCTCCCCTAGTGCAGAGGGCAAACATTATACAACTCCTCTCTGTGCACTAGGTAGCAGCTGTGCGCAGGGGGGATTCAGCACTACTGCCCTCCCGTGCACCTACACAGGGACCCTTCTGGATCTCCATAAGAGACATGCTGAATCAAATCCCCTACTGAGCAGCTTGACCCTACCCATGCCAAGCTGACCTCATCCACTTTGTGGGCAGCACCACCCAGTTCTAGGGCCCCGGCCTTTGTGGAGTGGGGGTTTGCAGGTAGTTTGCGCCGCTGAGCCATTCCCCGCACCCTCTTCCAGGCAGTCCTTCCATCGGTGAAACCACAGCCTGGTTTCTGTTGGGGCTGGGTGAATATACACCAACTACTTTTTTCCTCTTCCTGCCCCTTCCAGTCTGTGTGCTTTGAAAACACTGTCTCATAAGAAAACATCCAGTGGAACAGAAAATCCTGCTGCTTAAATTCTGCAGCTCACATCCTCCAACCATTGAATCCCTTTAGTGGCTTCCTGACATCTTCCATGTCAAGCTCACGGTCTGATTTCACCAAGGCAGTGCACAGCTCTGCTTAATCTCAACTCTCATTCCTTCCCCTTCCCTCTCATCCTTTCTACTCTCTCCCCATTCCACAGTCCTTCCTTTGCCTCCTCCCACTAGACAGTTTTCTGCCTGTCTTTCTTCGTGCCATCTTCAGGTTCCTGTTCAACATTTGCTTCTTTCAGCTAGCGCTGAGTTAGAGATTAGCAGTGGAAAGCTATCTGCTCCTTAGTTCGTGCCTTACCATTAAACATTGCCTAACTTAGAGTGTAAGCTTCTCAGGTCATAGATCTCATCTTCTGACAGTACATGTGTCACCTATAATAAATAATAATGTGCATTATATAATTTTAGCCAGACCATGTACACTTCTGGACCATGGCCAAAGACAGAGCAGCACAAGTCTAGGTTTCCAACAAGAGTACTCACCCTTCAAGCTAGTTCTCTCTACCTAGCTGTAGCTGTTTCTACAGGTTGTAAAATAAATGGTGTTATTTTTACCCCCTGCCCCATTCCTGTATATCTTTTCCACTTCAACACAAAGACAGCCCACTTTGTTGGTTTTTCTTCTCACTTTCTTTTCATTCTGTGTATCAGCAAACGAGGTTTTGAATAATACCTTGCAATAAGCTCTTCAGATACATTATTCTGCTAAGAATGTTTCAGAACTGTTTCAGCCTACTTTCTGCAGGAGAAAAGACTAATGGGCTCATCTTACTCTACATATTTCTCTCAGTTTAATCTCTGGCAATAAAGAGTCCCGTCATCCTATGCTTTACTCATGATCACACAAATATTGAAAGTGACAGATGGTGCAAGTGTGATGGCCACCATATTGGCCAACACACTGGACATTGATTCACAGACCTCCAGAACTAAAGATATGATATCCTCCAGCTGGAGTGAAAGAGCCAAAGCTCTCATGCTGAGGCTGCAATAGACTGAAGCCCAGAACCTCAAAGGGTATATAGGTGCCTAACTCCCATTGAAATCATTAGTAGTTAGGTGCCTAAATAACCTCTGAGGAGCTAGGCCTCAAATCCCCTGCAGACCGGACACAGAGGGGAACTTGTAATGCACTCACCAGTGCAGTTACACAGGATGGTATCTTGATTTATCAGACTCATCTTTCCCAAGTCAAGACTATGCTTGAAGGTGCAGGCATTTCTCCCTTCTCCACCTTTGTCCCTCATCAGGGAAAATTAATCCTACATTTAGGAGGACAGATATGAAGAACGACCGTATCTGTACACTTGCTTAGGAGTGGCCTAACAGTCATGCAGGTGGATGCATATTATGCGTAGTCCTACAGTTTGTGTGTGCATAGCTTTTCAGAATGACAGTGTTTATAAACACACACACACACCGTATGTAAAAAGTTTGGTAAATATTATTAGTATCAGTGTTATCAAAATTCCTCCTGAGACTAAAGTGATATTTCATATTTCAAGGCTCAGGAATGGATGAGAGGGGGTTTGTAGGACCATTCATATTAAGGGCTCATCCTGCACCATTGAAATAAATAAGAATATTTCCTTTGACTTCAAAGGGGGCAGGATGAGGCCCTCACCCAGGAAATTGGGAAGGACAGAGAGACATTTCATATAAATTCAGACACAGGATACAGAAACTAAGAAATTGTAACACTAACGAAAGCAATGCTGTAAATACAGAACACAGCAACAACTAAAGGAAAAAAACAAGAAGGTTAATGGCTTTGGAAAGTCTCAGTAGAATAGAAAAAAATATCAAATTAGCTTCTGCCTCTTTCGGTCTGAAGAGCTGGTACTGATGAAATGCACCTATTTTTAGGTCCTTTCAAAGTAGAGAAGGCTGATGCCCTGACACAGCAAAACCTTATGACACTCCTATGCGTCCAGCACAGCATATAACAGGAATAGTAGTCCCTGCAGTGTACTGCTCGTGCTGCAGGGAATAGACTCTCAGCTGTGGTTCACTGCAGAGCATTTGTTGTGCCATGTTACAAACTAGCATTTCAGCCAATAATACAGAGCTATTTACAGACCTTGGGCCAAATGCTGCTCTCAGGTACATTGCACAGCCTGGCTGGGCCAGCTCCAATAAAACTAGAGAACTTTTCCCTTATCTAGGTGCTTCTAGTGAGTTCTCATTTCAAGGAAGGTGAAATAGTAATAAATAGTGACCAAAGAGAATCGTTCTTTATCCACAGCGTTTGATTAAATAAAATGTAACAAAAAGGACATATGCAGCCACACGCGGCTGAAGGCAAGATTCTTGGGATCCATGCTCAATGGCTTGAGAAGGCCTGAGCGCAGCAGTGACTCACAGGACACAGTGGTTCAGTGCATACCTTCGATTTGCAGATAGAACAAGGCTTCTGGAGTGGAAGGAAGATGAGAGCAAGGAGGAAGATATCCAATGACTGGGATGGAAAGAAGTCTTCCAAATAGGAGTTTGGAAATCACTAATAGAATCGTAGGACTGGCAGGGACCTTGAGAGGTCATCTAGTCCAGTTCCCTGCACTCATGGCAGGACTAAGTACTATCTAGACCATCCCTGACAGGTGTTTGTCTAACCTGCTCTTAAAAATATCCAATGATGGAGATTCCAGAACCTCCCTAGCCAATTTATTCCAGTGCTTAACTACCCTGACAGGAAGTTTTTCCTAATGTCCAACTTAAACCGCCCTTACTGCAATTTAAGCCCATTGCTTCTTGTCCTATCCTCAGAGGTTAAGGAGAACAATTTGTCTTCCTTCTCCTTATAACAACCTTTTATGTACTTGAAAACTGTTATCCTGTCACCCCTCAGTCTTCTCTTTTCCAGACTAAACAAACCCAATTTTTTCAATCTTCCCTCATAGGTCATGTTTTCTAGACCTTTAATCATTTTTCTTGCTCTTCTCTGGACTTTGCCACATCTTTGAAAGATTTGTCCACATCTTTCCTGAAATGTGGCAACCAGAACTGACACAATACTCCAGTTGAGGCCTAAACAGCGCAGAGTAGAGCGGAAAAATGACTTCTCGTGTCTGGCTTACAACACTCCTGCTAATACATCCCAGAATGATGTTTGCTTTTTTTGCAATAGTGTTACACTGTTGACTCATATTTAGTTTGTGATCCACTATGCCCCCAGATCCCTTTCTGCAATACTCCTTCCTAGGTAGTCATTTCCCATTTTGTATGTGTGCAACTGATTGTTCCTTCTTAAGTGGAGTACTTTGCATTTTTCCTTATTGAATTTCATCCTATTTACTTCAGGCTGTTTCTCCAGTTTGTCCAGATCATTTTGAATTTTAATCCTATCCTCCAAAGCACTTGCAACCCCTTCCAGCTTGGTATTGTCCATAAATGTTATAAGTGTACTCTCTATGCCATTATCTAAATCATTGATGAAGATATTGAACAGAACCAGAACAGATCCCTATGGGACCCCACTCAATGTGCCCTTCCAGCTTGACTGTGAACCTCTTAAAACTAATTTCTGGGAATGGTTTTCCAACCAGTTATGCACTCACCTTATAGTAGCTCCATTGAGGACCTTTTATTTCCCTAGTTTGTTTATGAGGTCATGTGACACAGTATCAAAAGCCTTACTAAAGTCAAGATATAACACATGTTACACTGTCAAAGAAAGCTATTAGGTTGGTTTGACACAATTTGTTCTTGACAAATCCATGCTGTTACTTATCACCTTATTATCTTTTAGGTGTTTGCAAATTGATTGCTTAATTATTTGCTCCATTATCTTTCCGGGTACTGAAGTTAAGCTGACTGGTCTGTAATTTCCCAGGTTGTCCTTATTTCCCTCTTTATAGATGGGCAAATATAGTGACATTTTCCAGTCGTCCGGAATCTCTCCCTTCTTCCATGACTTTTCAAAGATAATCGCTAATGGCTCAGATATCTCCTGAGTCAGCTCCTTGAGTATTCTAGGAATTATTTCATCAAGCCCTGGTGACTTGAAGACATCTAATTTGTCTAAGTAATTTTTAACATGTTCTTTCCCTGTTTTAGCCTCTGATCCTACATCATGTTCACTGGGATTCACTATGTTAGATGTTCAATCGCAACAAACCTTTTTGGTGAAAACTGAAACAAAAAAGTCATTTAGCATTTCTGCCATTTCCACATTTTCTGTTATTGGTTTTCCCCCTCATTGAGTAATGGGCTTATCCTGTCCTTGGTCTTCCTCTTGCTTCTAATGTATTTGTAGAATCTTTTCTTGTTACCCTTTATGTCCCTAGCTAGTTTAGTCTTGTTTTTTTGCCTTGGTCTTTCTAATTTTATCCCTACATGCTTGTGTTATTTCTTTATATTCATCCTTTGTAATTTTACCTAGTTTCCACTTTTTGTAGGACACTTTTTTGAGTTTCAGACCATTGAAGATTTCCTGGTTAAGCCAAGCTGGTCTCTTGCCATACTTCCTATCTTTCCTATGCATTCGTAGAGTTTGCTCTTGTGCTCTTAATAATGTCTCTTTGAAAAACTGCCAACTGTCTTCAGTTGTTTTTCCCCTTAGACTTGCTTCCCATGGGATTGTACCTACCAACTCCCATAGTTTGTGAAAGTCTGCCTTCTTGAAATCCATTATCTTTATTGTGCTGTTTCCCTCCTACCATTCTTTAGAACAGGGGTCAGCAGCCTTTCAGAAGTGGTGTGCCGAGTCTTCATTTAATCACTCTAATTTCAGGTTTCGCGTGCCAGTAATACATTTTAACGTTTTTAGACGGTCTCTTTGTATAAGTCTATAATATATAACTAAACTATTGTTGTATGTAAAGTAAATAAGGTTTTTAAAATGTTTAGGAAGCTTCATTTAAAATTAAATTAAAATGCAGAGGCCCCAGGACCGGTGACCAAGACCTGGGCAGTGTGAGTGCCACTGAAAATCAGCTTGTGTGCCGTCTTTGACACACATGCCATAGGTTGCCTACCCCTGCCTTAGAATCATGAGCTCTACCATTTCATGATCACTTTCACCTAAGCTACCTTCCACTTTCAAATTCTCAGCCAGTTCCTCCCTATTTGTCAAAATCAAGTCTAGAACAGCCTCTCCCCTAGTAGCTTTCTTCACCTTCTGAAATAAAAAATTGTCACCAATACATTCCAAAATCTTGTAGATAATCTGTGCCCTGCTGTTTTATTTTCCCAACAGATGTCTGGGTAGTTGAAGTCCCCCAGGACCACCAAGTCCTATGCTTTGGATGATTTTGTTAGTTGTTTAAAAAAAGCCTCATCTACCTCTAGTAGACCCCTACCATGACATCACTGTTCTTTATTACCCCTTTTAGCCTTACCCAGAGACTTCCAACACATCTGTCTCTATTTCCATCTCAACCTCAGTCCAAGTGTATACATTTTTAATATATAAGGCAACACCTCCTCCCTTTTTTCCCTGCCTGTCCCTCCTGAGCAAGCTGTACCCTTCTATACCAATCCTTGGTAGATGTACTGTCCTGTAGCCCTGACCACAAATCCTGCTGGCTCTTGCCAGTTCTTGTTCATTTTTCTTATTATATGCCTCTGACAAACTAAAACCACAGAGACAAGATTAGTATTTGTACTCATTAATTGCAAACAAAGGCCCTGACTCAGGTCAGCACTTACACATGTTTAACTTTAAGTATATGATTAAATCCCATTGATTGCATATGTTCATTTTTGGGGGCGGGGGAAATGAAATATGGATGTTTTTCAAAAAAAATATATATTTTTTAAAATTTTGACGGAAAAATATTTTAAAGTTTTGTTTATTGTTTTTGTTTGGGATTATTTCCCCCCCCACACACACACACTGCCCATTTTGATTTGGGAGCCTAGTCACATGGTGGCAATTTTAAAAATTGAATTTTTTCATTTTTGAAGAATATTTCAAAATGTAAAAGATTCATGTTTCAGAAATGATAAACTTCAAAAATGAAAAAACATTCACAGAAGATTTTGAAAAACTAAAATTTAACTTTGAAAACCAACAGACCAAAATCATCTTTGAAATTAAAAAATAAATACATTTTGACCAACTCTATTTGCAAAGGACTAAATGAAAGAATAGAAGGAAAACCTTCTAGTGTTGGTCTCTAGGCACTAAAGCAATATTAGTGTTAAATAATAATCATAATAAAATGGAACCTGCAAAAACATTGAAGACAATCAACATGAATAAGATCTTTCAATATGGTGTGCTACAGAGCGATAGTATACTATTTATTGCAAGTGTCCATCGTATGGCCTCGAATCTAAGGCACACAGCATGATTGGTCAGGGTGCAGGTCTGGCCAAAGGCAGCTCACAGTTCTACAATGCAGCCTGCAGCCTCTTTCAGTTTTAAATCAGAGTTGCCTTCTGTGTGGACTACAAATCCCAAATATCAATGCCCTCTTTTGAACTAAGAAGCTTAGTGTTAGAGACAGGACTAGGGTGACCAGATCACCACACTAAAATATCAGGACACACTGGGGTGCCATCAGCCCCGCCCACAGTCCATCCCCGCTCCTCCCCCCCCTCTGCCCCAGGCCCCCCCCCTCCCCACTCGGCCCCCGCACCGCGCCCTTCCTCATCCCCCGGCCTGCCGCTGGCTTGCTGCTTCCCTCCTCAGTCCCCCACCTACCACTCGCCTCCCCACCCGCTCGCTCACCCGCCCGCCACTCACCCCTACGGCGCCGACTTCCCCTCTGCCGGGTGGGTGCTCGCCCACCCCCCACCTCTTCCTGCCCCTGCACCGCCCTCGCCCTGCCCCCATTCTACCCCCTTCCCCCAAGTCCCCGCCCCTGCCCTGCCTCTTCTCCGCCTCCTCCCCTGAGCGCGCCGCGTACCTGCTCCTCCCCCCTCCCTCCTGGAAAGCGCTAAGCACCGCCAAACAGCTGTTAGGTGGCAGGAGTGCTGGAAGGGGGGGGGAGCGAGGACGCAGCGCGCTGGGGCGGGGGAGAAGGAGGCGAGGAGGGGGGAGCTTGGCTGCAATTTTTCCCCATGGGTGCCCCAGACCCGGAGCACCCACGGGGTCAGCACCTCCCTCCCACTTACCTCCTTACCTGAATATTGGGACAAATGGCGTCCGGACTGTACATTGATCAGGACGCGGGACAAACGCTTAAATATCGGGACAGTCCCGATTTTATCAGGACATCTGGTCACCCTAGACAGGACCCCACTCGGGTCCTTGGATGGGAAAATTCTGGGGGTAGCCCTGCCATAGAGAAATTGCCAAAGACATTCTACCTTCACTAGCACCCATGCCATGGCAAAAGGGAAGTCAAGTTTTTGCCATTATTTAATTGAAAGTTAGCACAACAAACACACAGCTCTTTGGCCATAAAAAACTGGGGCGGGGAAAGGTGGGGGCAGGGAAAGCATGCAGAAGTGATGAAAATGTACGGTGATGTTTTGAAGGCAGGGATGGCTCAAGTAGTCATATAGCAGAGAAAGCCATTTTCTCAAGCTGTGAATTTCCTTCCCCCCAATTTCAACTATATGTCCAAGCAGGACTAATTTTTGTGTGTGTGTAATTTTCTTGTTAATTTTTTCCATACCAAATGCATACATTGGAGGGAAAGGAGGAAATAAAAAAAAAAACAATCAACACAGTTACCACTGCTGTCTAATAACAGCTACAATTTACAATCTGGGTAGTAGCCATGAAGTAATCAAGCTCATCAGTTCAAGGTACCCAGGGGCGGCTCCAGGCACCAGAGCAGCAAGCGCATGTCTGGGGCAGCAAGCTGCAGGGGGCGGGCTGCCGATCGCTGTGAGGGTGGCAGGCAGGCAGCTTTTGGCAGCATGCCTGCGGGAGGTCCGCCGGTCCCGCGGCTTCTGCGGCAATTTGGCGGCGGGGACGCCGATGGCACGGCACCGGTGGACCTCCCGCAGGCATGCCACCGAATCTGCGTGACCTGCGGATCGCCCGCAGGCGCGTCGCCGAAAGCCGCCTGCCTGCTGTGCTTGGGGTGGCAAAAAACATAGAGCCGCCCCTGAAGGTACCATGCTATACATTCAAATTTGAAAGAACACGCACCCAAAGAACATGCAGTGGAATTATTCATCTGCTTGACCTTAAGCACACGTGTAAGTGTGTGAAGGATCAGGGTTTTATTCTCCTCTTGCCTACACCATTGTAAATCTGAATTAACTCCACAGTCACTGGAATTACACTAATGTAAGACCAGTGTAAATGTAAGGAGAACTAGGCCTGTAGTTTATGGCAAGCATGAGGTTCCTGTCCTACCTTTAGGAGTGTTGTTCTATTTTTCAATCAATTCCCAGTTAACTATATTAAATATAATTTTATTATTTTCAAAGTGCAAACATACAATTACACCCAATTTAATAGCAACATATAGTTTGCAAGAAGAAAGAACTAAATAATGACACATTACAACTAAGTGGAGACTACAATAACCATCAAAAAGTATTTAGAGGATGTAAAATCCAAAGAGACAAAGGAATTGTTATAACTAGGATTAATGGGATGAAGTTGAGCAAAAGAAAATTTAAGCCAGATAATATCAGGCAAAACGTCCTAGCCGTCTGTTACACTGCAAAATAATCTCCTAAGGGAAGCAGTGGAAGCCTCACTGCTCGAGTCATTTAAAATGGAACTGGGCAAAGCAATGAATCACAGGAACAAGTCCCGCCCCTTCTTCTGCAGCTATGGACCGTTCACACTCAGCAGAACCACGCAACTGATGAAACACCACTGCATGTACCAGGTCTGGATTTCTGAAGCCTGCATAGGGCTTGCATACCCCCATGTCTAGTCTGTGCAGTATGGTTTGAGGGAGAAGAGGCCACAAGTTGATGAGTGAAAGAGCAGAAATGGAGCCAATGGATCCACTGGGCCTTGTCTCTTGCACTGCAAGGAGGCAGAAGTAGCGGAAGCTTCTGTGGCTTCTAGTAGCCATGAAGCATTTCCACTGCCATTCAGTGACTTGGGGAGGGAGGGTCCTCTGCCATTTCTCACAAAGCCCACTTGCCTCAAGCCTGGCTACCCAAGCTCGCTGAAGAAGGAAGTCGGAGGATTTAGGACATAGAAGTTACATCACATAGTCTTTCCCAGCTGCCAGCAGAAGATTATTCCCTACAACAGTGCTCACGTGCTCTCTCCGGTCATTTCAAATAACACAAGTAATAAGGCTGCCAACTACTCTTCTACACAGTTTAATAGGCCTCATGGCTGGGAATTTGTCCTGATATTGATCCCAGGTTTTCTTTTGCTCAATTTCACCCCATATTTCTAAGTATAGCTCTTCATGAGCATTACTGTAATGTAATCATAGTAACTGGAACAATTGATGGGAACTGGATAAGGACCTAAACATTATCCAAGTTGTGATATTTATTTTGTGATGTGTCAATCAGTCTTGTCAAGCCCGTCTGTTTGTAAACAGGCAGAACTATTAGCAGATTTCAGCAGAAAAATCCCAAACTGTCTTTTCTTGCCTCCAACTGCTCAATCATATGACACAGCATCTCTGTACATGGGATATATAATAGGCAACTAAAAATGAAACAGTTTATTCGTGGAAGTACTGGTTCAGCTACATAGATGGCTTTAGAGAGGACTATTTTCAAGAGAGTACCCACAGCATCCCTGTAATGCTAAGTAAACCATAAAATTCTAGAGTTACCTTGAGAATATGGATTGCTAAATTAAGTGTCTTTTAACACTACCCTTTTCTTTCCAGAAATGGGAGTCCAGGCCTCAATTTCACTGAATCCAGAAGGAGTTCAAGTCCCAGAAGTAATGCATCTTAGAAGCAACCTTCCCCAGGGAGGACCTGCAGAAGTCTGTAACAGCACAAACAAGGGGAATTTGGCTCTCCCTTCAGAAGAGTTTTGCCATCTCTGCAACACGCAGCTTTGGCAGTCACTAGTTCTGGAAAGCCCTATGTGGGTGGCACTCTTTATTCCACATTTCAGACTACAGATACACAGGAGTTTTTCCTCTTCGTCTGAAGAAAGTAACGATGGCCCTATGGTATTTCCAGTGCTGCTAACACAGTGCTTGAACTGCACCAGGTTGCAAGGGACTGCAGACCTGGAAAATAACATATCTAAGCAGTGAGCCAGGTCACTGAGGGGTGCACATTTTAATACCACCTGGGGAAAGCCCCTCTGATTGGATGCTTTCCCCACTTGCTCTGCTTCCTGGTGAAGAGCAGACTATCGAGGCTGCTGCAGGAGGCAGGCAGAGGTCCCCACCCTCCCCTTAGGCACGGACACCATTCTCACAGGAGGTGTGGGGGTAGCAGGAAGAGCCCAGAAGCTCATGGCAGCTCTGCTCCCTCCCTTCTTCCCTCCTGTGAGTAACAGAACAGCTGCTCTGCTGCTCCCATCCCTCTTTGCAACACTCACTCTGGGAAGGAGCAGAGGGGTCGCCTCTTCCCCGGCAGTAGAGGTCTGCTCGGGCCTAATCTTTAGGCTTGATCCAGACCCAAGCCCACCTAACGTGAGCCTGAGCAGTTCAAGTAATTTTCCAACCCGACCCTTGCCCCTGAAAGTGAGCTGCCCCCGCCACCTCTTGCCCTGGGGGTCGGCTCTCTGCCTCCTGGCCGTGGAGTTGGTGTCTGTATGGTGGTAGTGTCTGTATGCCCCCACTCCTGCCAACCACCGTCCTCTGCTGCGCTGTGTGGGCACTGGGGAGTGAGAGGTGCTGCGATTCTTTGGTACTCCAGACCTCAGCACACACAGCATCGCAAGGGTAGAGGCAGCTGGCAGGAGCAGAGCATGCAGCTGCCCTGCGCCAGCCCCATGGCCAGGAGAAGTAGAGCCCAGAGAGGGGGTCCAATTGCTTTCCCACCTTACCCAATACAGACCTGACACTGGTGATAGTAACCAAACCCCTTGTGTCACATGGAAGTTGCGGAGCTCATGTGCCAGCATTAACGCCTGCAGTGCTCCAATGACTTTATTGTGTCCCTCAATGAAATAACAGCCTCATTATATGTCAGTGTATGTCTTGTCACTTTGTTCTGTTCATGTGTGAGAAACACGTATTTGTGAGTATATTTTTGCCTTGGGTACAAAAGACTTTAATAGATAAGGGGTTAAATCTTAATTAGCATGCACCTCCTTTGGTCTTTATTGAACAATGTAGAGTTGGATCAACTTGGTACATGTCTAAATGTTCTTTTGAAAAATGTATTATGGAAGTATATACACACTTCCAAGGCTGGGTGCTAGAAGGATCTCTCTATCTCTCAGCTTTCTCTAAAAGTACGAGAGCCCAGTGCACTAGAAAAATAAAAAAGAAAGAAAGAAAGATGCAAAATTCTATAGTGACTATCCCAATGGTCACAAGTTTCCCATTTTGGGAGCAGAGATCAAAAGTCTAGTATGGCTATTCAGAGGATGTGAGATCAATATGATGAAGTGCAATCCTTCAGAGAGGTTGGGACTGAAAGCGTCCTGGAGCTAATACGCCTTATAGAGGTTTGGTTTCATGAGTCTTTCCCACTTGTGATCACAGATCCAAAGGAGTCTGGTGCTTCCATCCACAATGCATTATGGGCTGGGAGATCACCTGATTGCGTATGGGATGTGGGGTCTGAACATGGTTCAGCTGGAAGGACAAGGAAATTCACCTGTTAGTCTGAATATATCATATTGCCTCTATATAAATCCATGGTACACCCACACCTTGAATACTGCATGCCGATGTGGTCACCCCATTTCAAAAAAGATATATTGGAATTGGAAAAGATTCAGAAAAGGGCAACAAAAATGATTAAGGGTATAGAACGGCTTCCGTATGAGGAGAGATTAATAAGCCTGGGACTTTTCAGCTTGGAAAAGAGGCGACTAAGGGGGGATATGATAGAGGTCTATAAAATCATGAGTGGTATAGAGAAAGTAAATAAGGAAGTGTTATTTACTCCTTCTCATAATACAAGAACAAGGGGCCACCAAATGAAATTAATAGCAGGTTTAAAACAAACACAAGAAAGTGTTATTTCACGCAATGCACTGTCAACCTCTGGAACTCCTTGCCAGAGGGTGTTGTGAAGGCCAATACTATAACAGGGTTAAAAAGGGAGCTAGATAGATTCATGGAAGATAGGTCCATCAATGGCTATTAGCCAGGATGGGCAGGAATGGTGTCCCTAGCCTCTGTTTACTGGAAGCTGGGATTGGGTGGCAGGGCATGGATCACTTGATGATAACCTGTCTGTTCATTCCCTTTGGGGCACCTACCATTGGCCACTGTCAGAGGACAGGATACTGGGCTTGATGGACCTTTGGTCTGACCCAGTATGGCCGTTCTTATGTTCTTATGAATGTTTCACATGATTGGTGAGAGGAAGGAGTGATTAAAAAGGACCGTGTGCGACTGGTGGATTTTCATAAAGACTTGAGATTATAGCCCTGGTCCTCCACTTCCATAGCCCTAAGATTTGTATATCCTTTCCTTGACATGGTATGTTTACGGGAGGGAAAAGTCCAAATGGAGGAGAATCAGAGCTGGGAATACTCCAAAACTGACAAAAATAGCTTTTAAAAGTGTAATTCTAAAAGAAAAATGAACAGATAGCTCAAATGTGTGATATTATTCTGTTTCATTAAACCTAGTTTGTATCACCGCATAGATAACTTTGAAAAATTAAGGGACATCCCTATAAATCCGGGAGCATTTAAGGTCAGGGTAGATATCAGTTAGGGCATTAAGAGGCATCTGTGTACAGCCTTGAGGAAACTGCACTTGATATTTGTGGGGGACTTGTGATTTGCAAGAGGTTATAGAAGAAAGAGGAAGAAAGGGAAATGTACAAGTGGATGGAGAAATTAGGGAACGTGTGTGTATGTGTGAGAAATGCCAATTGCACAGAAAACTTGGTCTGGAAAAAATATTCTGAGAAGGTATCTGGGCAAAAGTTTAATAATTCTGAGATCTCATTGGGTGAATGGATTAAATAATTAAAAGGAGCTTTTATAGCTACTGCAGCAGATTGATGGACCTGCATTGCTGCTCTCACATATGGCTCAGGGAAATCAGCACCAGTTCAGATCATTAGCACCTTCAGTTCTCACTCTGTTATAGCAACAGCAGGTTGGCAATGTACAGCTGTAAAAAAGGAGTTACCCACAAAGCAAAATGGACGAGATTTTGGCCTTTCACCCATCTCTCCAGCACTCTAATGTTTTTCACCTGGCTTTGATTTTCAGCCGTCACTACCTTCACTTATTATTATATATTTGTATTAAAGAAGCACCTGCAGATTCTGCCTAGGACTGTGTTCTGTCTCTGAAGCCCCCTCACAGTTGCACAGGGTATCAGGGAGAGTCTGCTTTACTGTTCCCTTTATTCAGCAAATCACCGTTTTTAGCCCTGTGTCCAGGAGTTCCTTGCTAAGACTCCAACCCTCAGCTGGATCATCAATAGCCTCTCCCCTCTTGGAGTGGTACAGAGTCTGGAGGCCGGTAACCCTAGCGAAAAGTCAACAGTCTCCAGCCTCTTGGGGCTCAATGTTCCCTCTAATTTTTTACATCCATGTATGGAATGAATTTTGTTATGTGCGCCAATATGGAAGTGATGTGTGGAGGGGGTGGGGCCGAGTGGTTCGGAGTGTGGGAGGGGGCTGAGGGTTGGGGTTTGGGGGGGTGAGGGCTCTGGCTGGGGGTGTGGGCTCTGGGGTGGGGCCGGGGATGAGGGGGTTGGAGTGCAGGCTGCCCCGGGGCTGCGGCAGGGAGATAGGACTCCCCCTCACCCTTTCTCGCCGCAGCAGCCCAGGGAGAGGCGCCTCTCCCCATTAGCGCGGCCCTTGATAGCCCTGCTGCACGACTGCTCAGCCGTGCAGCTTAGAGGGAACTTAGGCTCAGATCACTTTGTCCTTCAGGGGCTTCCTGCCAGCCCATTGCTGAAGACTGCTGCTCTCAGGTGTTCCTCAGTCTTCTTGGAAGCCTTTTCATCTCCTCAGCTTCTGCAGGGCCAGCAATCAGCCCCAGCTGAGGTGGTAGCTCATCTCTCTCTTATCCCTTTAGTGGTTGGAATAGCGTGAGTTCTGTACACCCTACGACAGACCCCAACAATGACTAGGATTCCATTGTGCTGGATGCTGCATAAACACATAGTAAGTGACATGACTTACTGTCTAAATAGAAAAGACAGACAGAGGGTGGGAGAAGTGAAGAATTTTTAACAAATTCACCAGAGAGTTTCCAAAAGATTAAACGTATTTAAATGTATCTTATTCAGGGCTAATGCTAGGCAACTCTATGCAAGCATTCAATGTGATGCCATTGCCAATTTTTTTTTAAAAAGTGCTATATCCAATGTACCATATATATTGGGATGGTCACATATACAATTAAGGCGATAACTATGACATAAGCCCTGACACCATTGCCCATGGGATAGTATGTGGGAAGGCTATAGAAAAACCAGACACAAAGTAATGTCTAACAAAGAGCATACCAGAATTGGAAAATAAACTACACAATCTGAGGGATGACTACGGGCGCAATATTTACATAATCTAGAGAAGAGAAAACTCAAGGGGCCATAACTGCAGTGTATTGTACCTTAAAGGTATAAATATAAATACATGACGGGAATTTGTTAGTCTCAGTAGATGCTGGAACAAGGAAGCAAACTAAGGAAGGGAAAAAATTAGGCTAAATGTCTGAAGAATAAAAAGTCAGTACAGAATCTTGTCCTCAGTCATCCCCTTCCACGTGAAAGCATCTAGCCCTTAGTTGTTCACTTTGTTAAGGAGACGCTCGATGAGATCTACAATGTTGCCCATGGCTACCCTCAGCTCTGATATGGAGATGCTGTCCCTGAATGCTACCGATCCTAGAATGCACACTCTAAGCATTCAAAATGGAACACAGCATGCTGGGACCTGCAGTCCCCTAAGCCATCCCACAGACGGAAAGATAAAGGTGGCTGCATATTCACTGGGGAGTGGGTTTGTTTTTTTGTTTTGTTTTTTTGGAATCCTGGCAAGTTGTTAGTGCAGCCTTCAATTGGGGAAAATTTGGGTATCCCTCAGCTTTATGAATGCTTTCCGTGGCAGTAAGACATACAGTAGAGTCAGAGTTACATTCAGGTTTTCATTTTTTAGAAGAAGAAATTAAATGCAAAAACATTATGTAAAAGCAATATTAAGATTATAAATTTAAATGTATACATGTGAGAAAGGTCTGAGTAATTCACCACCATTCATTCTATTTTCGATTATTAGTTAGACATATCTCTAAATGTGATCAGCACTGCTTATGCTATATGGGCACATTACTATTACTATAGGCCCTTTAATGTTTTCATTTCCTGACTTGGGTGTGTTTAAATTGGTAACCTTAGAACTGCATTAACAGTGTGCATTTAATACACATTTTATTGCTTCAGTAGTGATTGAATCCTGCGCAATAACATGATCTTAAGTTGGTTATCAATAGGGCTAGCCAGAAAACAAGAATTCCATTTCACAAAAAAAATGTCAAGGTTTAGAGATCTGTTTTTGTTCTGCATTGGAACAAAACGTTTTGAAAATTTTCACAAAAAAATGAGACACACACACATTTTCCATAATAGCCAGAAAGAGGTATTCCCTGCCCCGCCCCCAAACACACTTGCCTGAATAGCCAATAGCCTCGTAGTTAGACCATTCGCCTGGGATGTGGGAGACCCAAAGACAAAGGTTCAAGTCACTGCTCTGCCTGATTCAGAGCATGGACTTGAACCTGTCTCCCACATCCCATTCAGTGGGCCAGAGAGAGAAAATGAGAATGACTGTGTGTGTCGGGGAACTCACCTGGGATAGGGCAGACCCAGGCTCAAGCCCCTGCTCTGAATCAGGCAGAGCTGGCACTTGAACCTCCGTCTTCCACATACCAGATGAGCTGCCCAAGCCCCCAGGCTAATGGCTATTCTGGGATAGGTTGATGTTTCCACCCCCAATTCCATCCTGGAACTGAGAAAGAAACTTTCCCATCAAAGCAGTTACATTTCCATGAAAAGTTTCAGTTTCAATGAACTGGCATCTTCTGTCAAAAACAAACACACATTTTGATGAAAAATTCCCAACCAGCTCTAGTTATCAGGAAAGGATTTCCTTGCACTGCAGAATGCCACCCTCAGCAGAGAACACTATAACAGTAGCTCTACTCTATCAGGTGCTGAGTACCCTCAACTTTCAGTGGCTTCAGCACGTTGCAGGAAAGGCTCAGCTCTCTCACAGGATCAGACCCTTTAATAACCAACTAAGTTATAAACAGGACAGAAGAGGAATGAGTCTTCCAGTTAAGCCTCGCAGGGAGACCATTGTCTTTGCCAGTTTACAGATGAAGAAGCTGCAGATGCTAATTGTAACACAGTATACTCTGACTGAGCTAATCAGCTCACATGATACAGATAGGCAACTTTTATTATCAGTTCCATTCCAGTACCCTGATCATCTTAAAACTCTTTCCCAATAACTAATTTTGCTTTACCTCTGCCCGTTGTAGGGTTGTAAACAGCCTGTGCTATCCAAGTACTGCTCTCTCTCACTCTCTCCAGTTTGCCTGCAGTGTTATGCAACTATCCCCATTAGGCCCTGTGAGTGGGAAGCAAAGCATGCTAATATCTATCAGTAAAAGCACATGTTCAGCATCTCAGGGGGGGCTCAAATGTGAGAGATTGTAGAAAATTCACTCACCAGCCTAAGTAACAACGCATCATCTTTTGGTTTTTGAAAAGAGCTGCAGCAGAAAAAAGGCTCTCGCTCTCCCTTTGATAGTGTAATAGGTTTTACCATTAGACATTATTTCCTAATTTGTTTTTGCCCCTCTCATTGGAGTGAGATACCATGGTACATGATCAAAGCTAACGGAAATCACTTTCAGATATCAGACCCTGTCCGGTGCTGTGAGCTCAGACAACACGTGAGCACTGCAGACGGCATTAACAAACTGAACCCTAAAAGAACTAGAAGAACAGAATGTCAGTGCTTTGCACCTACTTTAAACTGGTGTAAATGGCTACATGAGGTGCAGGACAATGAAGAATCAGGCCAATCTCTGTTGGCCATTTCAGACGGGTCGTTCTCCCTTCCTGTATTATGAATAACTCCCAGTGTCCTTCAGGAATGCAGGGAAAATAAGCGATTGCCCAAAGAGATGGCAGAGTGAGCTGTGATTGATGAAAGCCCACTAGAGATCACTGTATTGGAACTAGAGATGTTCACACTAAGGTTTCAGTTTGATAGTGTCTTAATCTTGCAAGATGTTCTCATGAGGAAGAATGATGGAAATCTCATGCAATCAGCTATTATATGATACTTCTGCTATCTTGTCCTGTAATCTTGTGTTAAAATCCAAAGGTGGAAAATAAGCACCTTCTGCCTTTGGATCTGACCTTACGGCAACTCCCACTGTGCCCTGAAATTGAAAGGAGGAGTGAGGATTTAAAATTCTGGCCTACCTCTACTTGGAATGATTTGTTTCTGAGAAGCAACACGCTCATTTCACTCGAACAGAGCCTTTTGCAACCATCTTACCAAAACTAGCGGAGATGGAATTGTTCATTGGAGGCTCAGTCCTGCATGGTGCTAAGCTTCCCCATTCCCATGGACTTCAACAACTGCTGAGGGTGCCAAGTGCCTCGCAGGTTCAGAACCTGAGGACCAAATCCTGAGAGGTGCAGAGCACAAGGCCTGCTTCCATTGAAGCCAATGGTGAAACTCCCACTAACATCAAAGGTGCAGGTTCAGGCACCTACTGAGCACCGAGCTCTCAGTAACATTATCAGCATCTCCCAGGGATTGGCACTAAGTCTCCCATGTCACCTACCTCTCTATCCCCCCCCCTTACCCCACTAACCATGTATCCTACACAGCACAAGGCTAAGCAAAAAGAATAGAGAGTGCACCAGACTGCCATCTTCGTCACACTTCAGACAAGAATCACTTACATTCATTTCCTTTGGCTTTTTCTCATTAATTAGGAGATGAAAATCTCAAGCATCTCGTAGCTCATTATTAATACATAGTCATTCACTGCTGCTCACAGGGGAGAGACACTCTGACAACAGACTGCTGAGATGGGAGCCTGATTACACAGCCACCGTATATCAGCAATTCCCATTAACCAAGTGGAGGGAACAGAGCCTTTTACTTTTATTACCATTAATCATTTGTTAAACACTAACAATGTGTTTGGCGCTGCACAAGACCTATAAACACACACCCTACCCTAAGGAGCATACAAACTGAAAGACTCTGTGGAGACCCAGAGAAGGTGGCAAGGTAAAATTTGTTATCCATTTTCCTTTAAACATCCACTTTCTCCTCCATCTTTCACTCCCCTGTAGCTAATAACAGGGTGGGGAGGGCAGAGGACTGATATGGCCTAGTGTTTGAGGGCCCTGAGGCAGTGAGTGCCGAGGAGGAATTTGAATGAGGAGACGGAGGTGCACTGGGGTTGGGTAGTCACGAGGCAGCGTGTAAGAAGGTCAAGCAATGGGAGTGGGAGAAGGAAGTGAATAGGTCAGTGGGGTTGCATTGCTGTCAGGACACAGGATCAATGATATAGGCTGGATGACATGTTAGGCTGAGACATTTAATCTTCATATACTGTGGATTTAATGAGAGGAGTGACATGATCTGATTGGCAGTCAAGGAAGAACATTTTTGGCAGCTGCATTTTTGATGGACTTGTGGGGAATAATGTGGGCATCTAGGAAGCCAGAGGGAAGGAGGTTACAGCAGCTGTGGCCCATTAAAGGAACTTAGAGAGGAAAGGAAGATAGGATAGTCACTGGGGAGTCACTGGGCTTGAGGTTTTTTGGCTGTTGTTTTTATTTTATTTATTTAAGGATAGGGATTGCTAGAGCACGCTTGTGAGCTGAATGGAAGGAGGCAGTACATAACATAAGAACAGCCGTACCGGGTCAGACCAAAGGTCCATCTAGCCCAGTATCCTGTCTACCGACAGCGGCCAATGCCAGGTGCCCAGTAGAGAGAGAAGAGGGAGCGGAAGGGAATGGTTTAATCATGCTGGCCTCTCTGGGGAGGGTAAGTGCACAGCCGCTTAGTAGCTGAGAGGACATGGTGGTCGAGGGCCAAGTGGAATCAGAGACTGGGAGCAAAGGCTATTGGGAAGGGAGAGAACCATGGAAGGAAGAATGTAAATTGCTAGAAGCTCATACTAGATCATTTCAACCTTCCACTTGAAGTCAGTAAACACCACGACAGATTAGGAAAGAGAATTGTGAGCGAGAAGACTTGAGGAGGGAATTGAAGGTCACAAAGAGTCATTATGGGTAGCTGGCCTGGGTCTTGCTGGGAATAGGAGGACTGTAGCATGAGTAAGATTTGAAAAGACAAAGATGTTTAGTGCAGAAAGTCTGCATGGCCCCTCAGTTCCCTTTTCTGCAAGCATTCAGGGGCATGGAAGCAAGAGCAGAGGAAGCAGGAGCAAGGCATGAGCTGAGTTTGGAGGCTAGTGAGATGGACAGTGTGATGAATAAGGGTGGAGGAGAAAGTGGAGCTGAGAGAATCAACCTGGGAATCTCTGGCAGCCAAGGAGGAGCAAGTGGGAATGAGGGGGCTCAGATCTGCAGAGAAGCGAGAGATGTTGATAGTTTGAAGGCCATGGCAGGTGAGAGTGGATGGATGGGGCAGAGGCAAGGGACAGCAAGCTTTGCAGAAAGAGGGAAGGAGAGTGATCATGAAGATGGAATCTTGTCAGTCAGAAAGGGAGCAGTTGCTGAGTTAAAAAGACGCCCCCGATCAACGCAAGTTACAGTGACATAAGCGCTGTCCACACCGGTGCTATGTCAGCGTGAGATGCTCTCCCACCAACATAGCTGCCGCCTCTCGCAGAGGTGGAGCCATTATGCTGAGGGGAGAGCGCTCTCCTGTCGGCATAGAGCATCTTCACCAGACACGCTACAGCAGCAGAGCTGCGCTGAGGTAGTGCTCCTAGTGCAGACCTGTCCTTAGAGCAGACATTTGTTTTTTCTGTCAGTTCCAGAGCGAAGCAGAGGGGCTGCCCAGTCACAAGAGTTCTTGTGCTTTTGGGGGAGGAGGAGGAGGAGAAGAATGTTATTTTGGGAGCAATTCAGAAAAAAATAAGTAATGCAGTCTGATGAGTTTTATTTACACCGAAAGTGGGATAAAGTCAATGTTTCATTATGGCATCCTTGCTGAGAGGCATGGCAGCGTGATTAAACCATTCCTTTCCACTTTGCAGCTTGTCACAAGAGGCAGCACTTATTTTGAATGACTAAGCACCAGCATTAGGCACAATCAACAGACAAGTTCAAGCATTGTTTTACAATGCAAAATGCTTCCTAGAGGTACAGCACAGTACAGCACATAACTGATGCTGCCTTGGCTGGAGCCTGCTAATGTGGAATCCAGCAACTATGCTAGCTCAAAGGAAAAAATAGGACATTTTTTCTCTTATATGCTATTTTATGTATAGTTTAAAACAAACAATTTTGCAAGGTCAGTAGATGGGAAGCTGCCACTGCCCTCTGGACTTTTATGCAGAGTATATTTCTTTTTATTGATTGTAGTTAAATAAATGCCATGTTTATCAAAGTGCTCAGCTGTAGCACATTCAAGGCCTGTACACTTGGGTACTAAGGTGATGGGCTCTATATCATAGAACGTCAGGGTTGGAAGGAACCTCAGGAGATCATCTAGTTCAACCCCCTACTCAAAGCAGGACCAATCCCCAGACAGATTTTTGCCCCAGATCCCTAAGTGGCCCCCTCAAGGAGTGAACTCACAACCCTGGGTTTAGCAGGCCAATGCTCAAACCACTAAGCTAGCCCTCCTAGAAAACTCATGATAAATGGAGAGACCTCAAATATTTTGGCACCTGCGGTGGGGAGCTCAAATGCCGACCCCATGCTCCCTCGCTTGGGACAAAACTTTGAAAGGTCTCAATTCTGCCTTCTTCCTGTTCCAATCCTCTTATGGTACTGCTCTGCTACTTACCCAATAAAGGAGAACTAACAACTTAAAATGCCTTGTTCAAAAATTTTAAGTAACACTTAACTTTCAAATGCCTGCACAGCAAATGTAACTTTTCTTGTCTGCATAGTAAACACTGGCATTTTTATCTGTTTGAATAATCAAAGTGGTCGTTTCCGTGCCTTCTTGGTTGCAAAGATTTGAACTGCTTCCTACTGAAGGTCCACAGTCTGGGCCAGCTCATGCTCTATTGAGATGGTTGCAAGGCCGACCAGCCTCTCCTGTGTCATTGTGGAGCGTAGATGTGTTTTTATTAACTTTAGCTTTGAGAAGCTGCCTTCTCCACTGGTAACTGTTACAGGAAGTGTTAGATGTAAGCGCAGAGCAACAAAAGCATTTGGAAAGAGGTTGGTCATCTTATTTGTGCACATATATTTCAGAACAGCCTTTGGAATTGATCCTGCTGAAATGTATCTTGAAAGGGCTTTCAGTTCATCACCTAAATCACTCGCATCAATATCGCGCATGTCATCATGCGTCAACCCTGCCTCTAGTGCCCTGCATTGCTGGTGTAGGTCTTCTTCAGGTATAGTGAGGAGTTTTGGAATATCATACAACATCCCCAATATACTGCTGTGTTCCTTTAGCTGCATGAAACATTCTTCAACTGACTGTATTGCACAATCTAGCACCTGGTTAAAGAATTCTACTTTGAATTGTTGTTTGGGGTCTCTTATGGGATTATCCCGTGCCTCGTAATCAAAATGTCTTCTTCTTCGGTGACTCTTGTATTCTTGAATGGGTGGGAAAATAGCTTCAGTGTGAAGTTCCTCTGCCAACTTCTGTGCACTCTTCAGAATGTTTTGAAATCCCTCATCTGACCGGTAAGACTGTAGGTGTGACTTTGCTTTGTCCAGTTGTTCCATTGCTCCAGATATATCAAGGTCAACACCTTGGAGTCTCTTGCTTACAACATTTATTTCAAACAGTATGTCATGCCACAACACCAAGCCACACAGAAATTTGAAGTTATGTATGTTTCCGGTGATTCCATTTCCCTCTGCCCCTGTTCTCCCATGAACATTTCCTGTCATAGTATTATCCTCCATAATGGCAACTATGGCATCATCTATCTTCCCAATTTGATAGGCTTTATCGCCTCCACTCGACTTTCCCATCGTGTAGCACTCAGTGGTTTCAGTGTCAGAGAGGATGTTCCCAGATGTTGCTTCTAAATTTGCCATCAATGAGTTGATGCAGAGAAAAATACAGATGCTTTGAATTACATTAAAAAATTCAGCAGCCTCACTAGAAGCTGATGCTACATCACTGACCACCAAGTTCAATGAATGAGAACTGCATGGGACAAAAAAAGCTCAAGCGTTTAACTCTCGCATCCGTGTTTGCACTCCTCTGTTCTTTCCTCTCATGTTGGCACCATTATCGTAGCCCTGACCTCGCATGTCAGCTATTGCAATTCCCATATCTTCCAGCTTTTTAAGAAGCACATTTGTCATACCAGCTCCTGTAGTATCATCAATGTCAATAAATTCTAGAAAATGCTCTCTGACAGTCACCATTGCAGGGACATTTTCACTTATTCTGTTGTTACAAAACGCACCATTAAAGTCATTTGTTCCATATGGCTGATGTCAGGTGTGCAGTCCAGAATAACAGAGTAATATCTTGCTGACTTCAGATCTGCCACAATCTTCTGTTTGACTTTTGTTGCCAGTAACTGTATGATCTCATTTTGAATTGTTTTTCCAAGGTAGTGGTGTGTGTACATTTCTTGGGTGGTGACTCTTCTTAGATGCTCCTGGAGTACAGCATCAAATTCAGCTCCACAATTTTAAGGAAGTTTCCATTGTTTGGCACATACAGCTGATCTGAAGTGCCATGCAGTGCTAGGTTTTGGGTAGCAAGCCTTCTCACAATGGCAATGAGCCTTTTCAGAACATTTTGCCAGTAAAGAGACTTTGGTGCAATCTTCTCTTGATGCTGAGCATCTATGGTGGCCTTTAACCTTAGTCTCATCTCAAGTTCTTTCCACCTGTGGAATGCTCTCTGGTGATTTGCTACCTTCTCATGGCATGCCAGATTTCTAGCCAGATTTTTCCAGTCCTTTGTTCCCGTTGAACCCAATGTGGCTGGAACATTAGACTGGAAGAGTTTGCAGCAAAAACAGTATGCAGCATTCTGGGTTTTTGAGTACATAAGCCATGGCCTCTCCAGTTTGTCACCATTAGAGAATTTCACACCATACTCTCCAGTTTGTCACCATTAGAGAATTTCACACCATAATGAGATGGGTGGAAACTTCTATTTTCATTGTCTTTGGGGAACATGAAGTTTTTCACTTCACTTGCTGTGGCCCATGCACTACAAGGAAGTCCCTCAGGCTACTGCTCAAGTGGGTCCACAGTCCTGGATCATCTAGACTTAAGGAACTAAACTCAGCAGCAGCTGTTTCTTATGCCTCCACCACACTCTTCTCTGATCTACACTTTTCTTCAGGAATGTGCATGGTTACATCCATTTCAGATGGAGATATGGATGTGCAGTAGCTGCCAGGTCACCTGCACTCTGACTAACTGGAAGATCAGGCATTTCCTCACCACTCACATCCTCACTTGGGCCAGAAGGCTCACCGTGAACATTTGTGTCTATGTATCTCAGGAGAGCTCCTTCCTGCTTAGATAGAAAAGCTTCCTTTGCTTTCTTGCTTTTTCTGAATGCTGCCCCAGAGGGGCGTTTTCTTCTTTCACTCATGACTGCAGTTCTGTGCCAGCTATAGTGGCTCTCAACACTCAATTGAAGGGGACAAATAAGCAGGCTGGTAGCAGGCCTTGAGTGAGGGAAGATATCAGCGTCTTAAGGGCCTAACTGGCTCCTACTACTTCAGTTGACTGCCTGTTCTCCTCAAGTGGGTTCAGGGAAGCAGCAGGAAACAGGAAGCTCCCGAGAAGCTGGTGTTAATCAGTCCAGGCTCCTGGAGGTGCTAGAGATGTACATAAGAGGCTCCTCCTCCTCTCTCTCCCTGAAGCGCCTGCTGCTTTCTGTTATTCCCTCTCACCTTTTCTCCTGCCTGCCTGTTATGTCTCTTGTGCCCTCCTTCCTCCAGCACAGCACTCCACCATCTCTGTGCATCTAGAGCAGAGAGAATACATATGCACCAGCAGCAGACACAGTTTTCTACACTCTGGGTCCTAGTGGTGCCCCCTCCCCCCCCACAGTCTGGCACCTGAGGCAGCCCTGCCAGATTCTGACCTTATCTGCACCAGTGCAAATCCAGAGTAACTCCACTTTTGGCAGTTCGGTTCCTCTGTATTTACTGCAGTGTAACAGACTAGTGGCAAGGAGTTATGGAATTCTAGAATCTGACCATAATAATGCAATGACTGCACAGGAAAACACAGCTACCATTGGAGCATGAGCTTTCGTGGGTGAATACCCACTTTGTCGGATGCACCCACGAAAGCTCATGCTCCAATAAGTCTGTTAGTCTATAAGGTGCCACAGGACTCTTTGCTGCTTTTACAGATCCAGACTAACACGGCTACCCCTCTGATACTTGACAGTTACCATTATACACTCGCAGAAGCTCTCACAGCCACTGCCCAAGATATTAGAATTGTTTTTATGGAGCGCAGTTATCTTAGCCAGAGCACCAAAATTATCCCCTTTTCATTTTTGAAAAGTATCGCTATTTTTAATTATATCACTGTTTATTATCAGTCATCTGTATTGGTCTGGTAACTTACGTGTCACTTTACAAATATAGGGCCCAATCTTGCTCCGACTGTAGTCACCAGGAGTTGTTCCATTGACTTCAACTGCAGCAAGATCAGACTTGGAGTGAAACATGTTCTACATCCTGAAGAGTTAGACAAGATCAAAGACATAATATAGGATAATAGCACAGGCAAGGGAATTGTTATGCACTGGAATGTAGGTGATCTGGCCTAATAGAGCAGGAGTCAGGTGAAGTGGGCAGAGCAGGCATCCAGGTTGGGAAACAAAGCCAAGGGTCAGCACCAGAGTCAACTGCCAGTTACCAGAGCCAGTTACCAGGCCAGAATCAGAACCAGGAATCAAAGCTGAAGGTCAGAGCAGAGATCAGATGCCAAATGCCAGAGCCAGGGGTCAAGCCAGAGTCAGGATCAGAAGTCAGAGGCTGGGGTCAGAGCCAGGCCTGGTCACTGAGGATTGGATGCAAGGCATAAAAACAGGAGGAGAGGCAAAGATTAAGCATGGAGCAGGCACAGGTGGGAACAGGAGCAAAGGCAGGGTTAAGGCCAGAGCAGAGCAGGATTGGGTGCAGGGGGCAGGAACAAGCAGAGTCCAGAGGAACCACAGCATGAAACTACCTTGTTGCTCAAACACACTCCCTCTTCCTGGCTTAAATGGTGTAGTTGGACCAATCATGGAGCTGGGCAATCCTGCAATCACAGCTACTGGGGTGATGTCTTGGCAAGGGCTATAACCCTAGTAGCTTCTTAGCTCACCTGGTTTCAGTAGCCATTGGATGGTGGCCAGGATGTGGCAGCTACCTGGGGACTCTCAGGCCTGGGCCCAAGACTGGGGACATCACACGAATGGCTGGAGAGCATTAGGGTCAGAGTATGATTTCAATGGTGTTGTACAGGCCAAGGACAAGTCATAGCAGAATTTGGTCCTTAACTTGTATCTGCCACTTCCAGAGACCATGATTTATCATCTCTTTCACAGGATAGCACTTCAAGTGGTGAAAGTTTCTTGTCAGCATTGTTATGAGCCTAAATGCAGACGTGGGATTTGACCCACAACTTCTGTCAGAGAGCGGCTATACAGCACTAGAATGCAATGATAATGTGTTTGTGAAGTATGGTTAGATGTGAGTGTAAGTTTAAACTGATATTCCAGAGCAGCATGTGCAGCATATTCTAATATTCAATAACTAGTAAAAATTAATGGAAAGGCCCCACTGTCACATGACCAGTTGACCTTTCACAAGAGAAACATACATATTTTAAAGTACAAGCTGCATGCCTATATGATAGAACTTAGTTTAAACTTAATTCAAGGACTTACAAAAACCATGTCAATGGGACTACTCGCAAGCTTAAAGTTAAGCATGTACTTATATGCTTTGCTTGATATGGGCAAATAGCAATCCCTTCTAAAATATGGAAGCCTGCATCTATGTGCCCTCATTTCATCCTTCCCTCTTGCTCTTTGAAACCATCATGGCTAGCCTGCAATCCACAACATCTACAGGGTATCAGAGGAAGGCATTGCTTTTCTATTGGTCTGAAAATAGGTGTAGTGGCAAGGAATTCTTGAGTTCTAGTTCCAGCTCTGAAAGTGACTTCCTTTGTATCTTTGGGCAAATCACTCTGCCTCATTTTCCCTGTTTGTAACTCCCTCTCTTCCTCAGAACATTATGGTGAGCATTAATAAATAGTATTAAATTGCTTTTGTAACCTCCCCAACACCTCTTACCATAAGTGGGGCTGTGAAACTTATGTGGGCCCTGCCAGGGCCAAAGATTGCATCCCAACAGAGCCGCTGCCCTGTTGCCAGGCAGCCCTCCTGTAAGAAAAGAGACTGGAGAGAGGGAACGAAAGTAGCAGCCCCAGATGTCCCCAAAGAGGGGAGATCTGTTGGGTTCTTTACCCCAGAGTCCAAACACCTGGGAGAAGGAAGTGACTGCCCAACGGACAGTTCAGCCAGCTACTTCAGCTGCCTCAGCCTGCAGCCTGATCACTGACCGTTACCTCAACCAGGAGGAAAAGTGGAAAGCTTATATCTAAGCTTGTTACCCCAGCATGAGGAGGGTTCCCTTGGAGCTGAAAAGCTACTTCTGAGACCCAGACTGCTCCATGGATCATCAGATCCCTCAGACAAGACAGACACTGGACCACAGTGCCTGCAGCATTCACAAGTGCACCACCAACAGGGACCTCGACTGGGGACTGACATGTTAGAGGGCTGAGTTAACTATTAGAGTCAGGGAGACTTTGCTGTGGTTGTGTTAGGTGACCAAAAAAGAGAGAGAGAAAAAAAGTTTCTGGTACCCCGCCTCCTATATATATACATATATATATATATATATATATACACACACACACTTAAAACAACCTAGCCACATTCATATATATTTATTTAGTATAACTTGTTCTTTATAATTTTTGTGTTTATAATTTCTGTTGTTTCTATATAGTTTATTGGAGTTATTTGGTAATTTGAGAACTGTATACTTAGTTATGACATGAGCACAGTATGCCCTGGTAGGGTGGATTACCCATTATTTCCCAGGAAGCACTGCCATTGGAGTATCATTTTGAATAATCCAGATAACTAGTGGGAGGAGTCGTGAGTACAGCAGGGAGACCCACACTAGCAGGATGACCTGGGCCCTCAAGAGGTAAAGCGTAACCCATACCTCCTGAGTTTGTACCCTCAGGGGCGCCAGGGGGTTACACTTTGAAGAGCAGAAGTGCTATACAATTAAGTATTATAATGATTATATCGTTTCATTACACTATATAAGTCTTGCTACATCCATGGGTAACACAGATGCTTTATACTCAAAAAAGACACCAGTCCTTGAATGTGAAATTAATGCTGCTTCTTAAAAAATGCAGTAGTAAAAGCAGACAGCAAGGGGAATCAGCTTCTCTTCAAGTTTTTACATCTGCTCTTTCTCTACTCAGTAATGTACAATTCACGGCTTTTCCTTTCTGGAGAGTCCTTAACAAACAACAATTAACTATGCAATACCTTATCATGCATTCTGTGATCATGGAGGATTCTTTTATCTGTGCCTTCTACCTAAGGCTATTGAGGAGCATTTAAAGGCAACATGAATATGGATGAGATGAGGTCAAGCAGATGGGGCTGATATCAGAGGAAGATAAAGAGTCATATTTAATGTGGTTCATAACAGTTGCTATAAGCATGTGCCCAAAATGATATAAATATGTTGATGAAAAGCAGGTGATGAGTTTTCAAATTTCCTCAGCATACTGCAATAAGTAACACAAGTCATGTAGGCCCAGATCCTGAAAGGTATTTAGGGGGCTAGTTCCCATTGAAATTTGAGGATATGGGCCTTAGTGTCCTCCTCAGGGTTTGGTATGTAAGACAATGGAATCTATCGTACCAGTTTCCCAGGGCAGAAAGAAACAAAATGATGCATCTCCCCAGTAACTTCTCTCTCTCTCTTTCTCTTCTGCATTTAAAGTGGGAGTGGGGGGATGTCACAATCTGTAATTTGTAGGCAATGGTGCAACCACATAGAAAATACTTGGGAGGCAGCTGGACCGATAGGTTTCCAAAAAGGGGTAATTTGTTTTTAAGAGATTCTGTCAGCGTCTTTGAAAAAGATGTTTCCTTAGGCCTTAAAGGAGGGTTTTCTACTGCCCTCTTCGCTCAAAGATTGTGTCTCAAAGAGGAAATGGATTGCACCATTTGTAAGTTTGATTAGCTTCATTCTCTTCACAATGCAGATTGCAAGCAGTAGCAAAACTTGTGGCATTCATTGGAGATGGTGCTCCACCCGGTCTGGGATCCAGACAAAAATATTCCTGCACCAGTCCTGCAACATATTCAAAGTTAGAAGGGCTGTGTCCATTGTTAATGAAAGCTGTGCCCCTAGATACAGCCTTAGGCCTAGTCTACACTAGGGGTGGGGGAATCGATCTCTAAGTTATGCAACTTCAGCTACGTGAATAACGTAGCTGAAGTTGACGTACTTAGATCGACTTGCCGTGGTGTCTTCACTGTGGTGAGTCGACTGCTGCCGCTCCCCCGTCGACTCTGCCTGCACCTCTCGCCAAGCTGGAGTACAGGAGTCGATGGGAGAGCGCTCGGGGGTCGATTTAGCGCGTCTACACTAGACGCGCTAAATCGATCCCCGCTGGATCGATCGCTGCCCACTGATCGGGTGGGTAGTGTAGACATACTCTTAGTAGTCTATAACAGTGGTTCTCAAAGCCGGTCCACCGCTTGTTCAGGGAAAGCCCCTGGTGGGCCGGGCTGGTTTGTTTACCTGCCGTGCCTGCAGGTTTGGCCGATCGCAGCTCCCACTGGCCGCGGTTCGCCGCTCCAGGCCAATGGGGGCTGCGGGAAGCAGCGCGGGCCAAGGGATGTGCTGGCCACCCTTCCCGCAGCCCCCATTGGCCCAGAGCGGTGAACCGCGGCCAGTGGGAGCCGCGATCAGCCGAACCTGCGGACGCGGCAGGTAAACAAACCGGCCCAGCCCACCCGGGGCTTTCCCTGAACAAGCGGCAGACCGGCTTTGAGAACCACTGGTCTATAATACAGAAAAATCATTTGAGAGGGTGGAATAGAACCTCTGACTTAATAAGGGCTTCAAACACTGAGACACCCATAAGGAAAATGGTTGTGGACAGGTTTCCAGTGGATGTGGTCTGTGAAACAAATAATGAAATAACACAGCCATTCCATCCCGTGTCACTGAGTAGCTCAGAGATTTGCCATGCCTTTCTTCTCTTCATTGTGTTTTCAAGAACTGGCATTGAAATGACTAAAAGAACCTTGCACACACTTACTGAATGTCTGAAAAAACTTTGCCACACAATCCATCCTGACCTGGAAAAACGTTCCGGTTATGATTGATAGCAATAGAGCCAGATAATACTGTGACCATCATGCTGCAGGGGGCAGAGGAAATTTAGTTATGGGTTTCTAAAATACAGCCCAGGGCTATCCCTGCACTTTAGCTGCAGGATGAGGGCAAAACTGATCAACTTCAGGTTTTTGATGCTGTTGAACAGGCAATTTCTATTCATCTAGCAAACAAGACACTAATACGAGAAAAAAATTATATTCTAAAATTATGCAAATCAGGTGCAGTCGTTGGGCTCTTGGCAAGCCGCCAATATGACCCTCTGAGTTAATAAGTTTGACTATTTCTTTCTGACATAGTTATGGTTACGTCTCTCTTCTAAGACAGGCCAAACTTTTGAAATGTGATTATGCCCCTTTCCAATAACTCTGTCGGTGTGTGACATTTATAGGTAATAGAATATGTAAATATCATGCACTGCAATTAAATATTCGCTCCCTTGTGCCTGGTCCACTTAGAGATGCCCTGATGGTTTAGAAAAAAAGGTTGTGTCGGATAAGGTACTTGCTTGCTGTTCATAGAATCTTGATTATGTTATTGTTGTATATATGATTCCACAAAGTCTGCTTGTGGAGTTTAAGATTTCATCTGTGATCTGGCATATCCAATGCAATCTTATAATGAAGCAAAGAATGTGATAGAAAGATGCCACCTTTCTCCTGTTGCACTGGAAACTGATAAAGTGATGGATATACAGATATACAGCAAATGTAGTAAATAGGACTTGGATAAAGCAAAGGCAGTTATTAATTTTGTATTTATTTTTTAAAAGTAGGGCCCAGGAGGTTGCATTATCAGCTGTCTGCTTCACATATTTACCTCTCTTTCACCGTTAAGGGTCAGATTTCCAGAACTGTGCTCAGACATTTCTGGAGGTAAAAATGCATACACATTTGTAGTTTAATCTGAAAATATACACTGTGAAACCAAAATAAAAACAACAAAACTGAAAATACCAGTTAAGAGCACAACTATGCATGCATTTGTCCATGTAGTTGTACATCTGCAGTTCCGAAAATCTGACTTTTAAAATTCGCTGGGCTCCTGCTGCCAACACCTTTCTAGGAAGGGACTCAAGGAAGAACCTTCCATGAGCCATACACCTGCAAAGTGGTGCTACCCGCTGGAAGGCACACCAGGCTCATACAAGTAGCTGCTGTATATAGGACATTCCAACCAAGGAGCTTTGTGGCTTCCCTTACCTCTGTCCTACCAGTCCGAATTGGGGGAAGGAGCTCCAGCATCCTCCCTTCACCAGGCTACTTTCAAGTGCTGACATCTAGCACTTTGTATTTCCAGTTAATGAAAGTAAACATTTTCTAATATGGTTTCTATCATGCCACCCGCCCCAGGTTTCTATTAAATATTTTCATGTGCACCCATCCTAAATAGTTTGGACTGATTTAAATGATACTGAATGACATCGGACAGTCATTGAAGCTGCACCCTTTTATGCTAATGTAAGAGGTTGTCCCCTTACTAACATTCAGTAGGGGTGTTTTGGTTGGCTAGCTCCCAGCACTAAAAGAATGGGGAGAGGCCAATGCTCCAGGTCAGCCTGATTGACAGGGCAGGCAGGCTAATCAGGGAGTCAGGAGGCCAGGGGGGTCCAGTCCACCATGTGAGCTGGAATTGCCTGGGTCAGACAGAGTGGGGCCGAGCTAAGGAGAGAGCAGGGGCCCGAGCTGAGCTGAGGAGCAGAGCTGTGCCAGCCAGAGGGGCCAGAGAAGCAGCCCAGGAAGCAGGTCAGAGCTGGGAGCAGAGTCACGGAAGCAGCCCACAGAGCAGAGCCTGTGCTGGGAGCAGGGCTGCAGCTACAGAGCCAGAGAAGCAGCCCAGGGAGCTGGAGGCAGAGCAGCAGCAGCAGCCGTGCTGAGGCAGAGTGGAGCAGGAGCTGAGACAGAGTTTGGGAGCTGGTGCTGAGGCAGAGTGGATCCGGAGCTAGAACAGTGGAGCTGGGGCTGGAGCTGGAGCAGTCTGAAGCAGGGTGCAGTGAGCAACTGGGGCCAGCCAAGGGGGGATTCTGGGCAAAGGGCCCAGCGCAGAAAGACACCCCCAACCAAGGGTCCTTGCAGGCCAGACTGGGAGGGGGATCTTATCCCGATGGGGGGCTGACCTTGGGAAGAAGGGTCCCATCACCCAAAGCCCGGAGGTGTGTGGCCACCGCCAGAGCAAGTGTCCAACCGGCAGCGTCTCTGCAGCACAACCAGGGCCTGAGAAGGCGGCCTGGGACCTACAAGGAACAGACTGTGAACTGCCCTGATGTTCCAGAGACACTGTTTGTAATGTTTCCTGCCACAGAGCGGGGTGATGTGTTTTCCTTCAACCTTTCCCATTTTTCCTTATTCTTTTTAAAATTAATTATTGATTAAATAACTTGTATTTGCTTTAAATTGTATGAAATGATCAGTGGGTCAGGGAAGTGTCCAGTGCAGAGAGAGCACCCCGGAGTGGGGACACCTTAGCCCCTGTCCTAGTTGACCACAGCAGGGTTGGGGGTCGAGCCCCCCAAGAATCCTGGGCCCAGCCTTGTCAGGGTTACGAGGACTCTGCCAGACAGGAGAGTGGAAGGAGAGTCCTCAAGGGCAGGGAGGCCTCTGGGTAAAGGAAGTGGGAGCGAGGACTCAGATCCTTCTGCTAGCCCATTTCACCGGGGTGGTGCAGAAGCCAGGAAAGTTCTCCACAATAGCGGGACCATTCCCCCACTTACACTAATTCTGAATTTGACCCATTGAGAATTTGAAGGTTTTTTTCTTGCCACCGCTGACTACAGACTTACCTGAATAGATTGTGGTGAAGAATTGGGTAGTAAGATATTATCTATACATGAGTTTCTGAGCAGCAAGTGACCAATCACTGCAGTGCTGAAGGAAAGTGTGTAAGGAAGGTTGTTTTTGTGGTGTCAGTTAAGTCAGAGGAGCAATGTTTAATTGACAAAACAATATATCCCTTGGATACTAGGCTCTGTTCAGAGAAAGTACATCAAATAAACCTCAAATATGGCTCATCATTTTGCAGCTGCATGCAAAGAGGAACACTACACCCCGATGAGAGAGGTGAGAAAATCAACTCTGAATCCAAAAGCAAAGCGTCAGACTTTAGTGGAAGATACCAGCTGCAATATTTTAGATTTTAAAATGCATGGACTACATCAAAAAAAGAAGTATATAAAAGCTGTCATCCTAATGCAATAACCTTAGAGCACTTCTACCACCCTGAGCTTCATGCATTCTCATAGAGACTAAGAGAAAGGTTTCTGTTATTTACTTATTTTTAAGCATGGAACTCTTATGAGTGTTGCCCATTCTCACTGGTCAGGATGATTGCTGTTTGAATTGCATATTTATTCCAAGCTACAAACAGACTCCCCTGGCCATTATGAAGACCCCTTGTCTTCGTTAGCTTATCTTGCTCCATCAGAAACTTTCAAGATAGCAACATTAAACAGCTGGAGGGATTTCAGAATGGTTTAAGGTAGTATAGTCTCTTAAATGAAAGTGTTTGTTATAGGTCCTGGAAATAGCACCCCTAAGTACAATATCCTCTGCCAAAAGAGCTGCCTTAAATGTATTCAATTCCAAAAGAGTTACCTCTTCTACAACAAAATCATTAAGCTGAGTACCCTGGCTTAATTAGACTTAGATGTCATCAGGGATTCACTATGTCTTAATAAACTCATCTGTTTTTATGATCACTTCCGTAATGTAGTCCACAAAAACCCAGTTATCTTGTCCCATTGCCTCAGGAGCACAATTAGAAACTATCTGTGTACCTTTTGGACTGGCCTTCAGAGGGCCACATTTTCAAAGGGTTTGTGCCCACAATATCAGGCACTTGCCACTGCAGTAACAGGTGCAAGTGGGTTCGTGCCAGCAGAGCATTTTCAGAGGAAGGTACAACTTGAGCAGCAAATTGCTTGGCTCCCATTGTGATACTTATGGCAAGATTATCAGAAGAGAACAGCACCTTGGGTTCTGAGCTTTTTTTGAACAGTCTGTCCCAGTATAGCTGTGACATCCCCCAGGGTACAATCTGGACTGTTGAACCGCTGTCTCCCTTTAATTCTCCAGCCCCAGGGTGATTTTTACCCTGCTTTGCTAGTAACAAGCAGCCTCTCCAGGCTCTGCTCACACACAGCCATTAGCATGGAAAGTCACTCCTAGCAAAGTTACACGAATGCTCTCCCAGCCACTCATGAACTATATACAGGGCAACACTAGCAAATTCCCCAACCCAAGCCTTGCACCCAGGAATGGGCATCTTATACTGCTCAGTAGAGCCCTGGGCAGTATAAGCTCATATTAGTCCAACATTCCAACAAAGGGTAATGTTTATATGCACCAGCCTCGTTGTCTCAAGTCGAGTTCCCAAGCACTTTAATCCAAATACACCCTGGATTAGGTAAAGGAATATAACAAGTTTATGAACTAGAGAAAGATAGATTCTAAGTGATTATAAGTGATAAAGGCATAAAAGTCAGAATTGGTTACACAGAAAATAAAAGGATAAAACCACAAAACTACTTCCTAAACTTACCAAGCTAAATAAGATTTGAAAGCAAATAGGTTTCTCTCACCCAAAAGCTTTCAGCAGTCCATACTAACTGGAAAGCCTTTCAGTTAGGACCAGTCCCCCCAGTCCAATGATGCTCCTATTGTCTTCCAAGCGATCTCACATCTATGAGTAGAGATGGGGGCGGAGAGGTGAGGAGTAGGTCACTGTCTCTCCTTCTTATACTCTGACCTTTGTACTGGAAAAATCTTTGCTGGGACATGGAGTCAGCTGTTCCATTGCATACATGCTCTGCCAGCGGTCCTTTGGGTGAATTGTAAATACTTTGTTTACAACTCCCCTACTGGTTAATCTCTGATTAAACAGGTAATGCCTCTGTAGCAGCCTACTAGCGTGCAAGTGTGTCTTTGTCTCTGAAAAACTCATTACAGCCTGCTTTTCTAACTTTGTAACATGATACAGTAAAATCATTGTTATACAGTAGGGTCTCATAACTTTACATACAAAGTTGCCACAAATATTTTACCAGGATAATAATGTTCAGCAAGTTATGAGTTTTCAAATAATACCACACAAGGCATACATTGTACTAAATATATCATAATCATATAAAAGTGATGAATATGTGGTACAGGGTGTCACAATAGCCCTCTGAGAACAGGTGGAATGGGGGCATGAAAATGGTTGTGATGGAGTAGGTGAATTGGTTCATTATGGGAAGGATATGTCAAAATAATAAGTTTTGGAATTTGTTCTATAGATAAACATTCATTCATTGTCATCCTCAGCTCTTCTGGCTAGAAGTTCCACAGTTGTGGGCCAGCCAGTGAGAAAGCTCTGTCTCCTGCTTGCATTAGGCTTCCCCTATTCATTGACAGTTTCATTGTCCCTGGGCTGGTCCACACTGGGGCGGGGGATCGATATAGGAAACGCAACTTCAGCTACGAGAATAGCGTAGCTGAAGTCGACGTTTCTTATATCGAACTAAAAGTACCTACTTCGGGTCCACGCGGCGCAGGCAGGCTCCCCCGTCGACAGCGCTTCCTCCTCTCGGCGAGCAGGAGTTCCGCAGTCGACAGGGGAGCGCTTCTGGGATCGATCTATCGCGTCCAGATGAGACGCGATAAATCGATCCCAGAAGATCGATCTCTACCCGCCGAATTAGGCGGGTAGTGTGGACCAGCCCCCTGAATACTGAAGCTTTCTCAGGAAGTTTGGGTCACAGAATAATAAGTCGTCTTTGACATATAGCTCAGTCCCAGCCTGTTGTGTCCTAGTGTAACCTTTGTGTAGGCTACAGTTCACTTCATTGCCCTTCTCCAGTGCCTAAAAAAACCCCCAACTCCCATAGAAAAGTAGCTGGAGACCCAGAGTTCAGTCTCTAAGGATTTTCAGCAAAGATTGCATTGGGTCAACCTCCCCACATTCAAGTCCCAAAAGGAACTAAAGAAATGAATTTAATTAAATAACTTTATAAAATTTTATGATAAAGAAACAAATAATAATCTAATTTTTACAGCATGACATGGCTATTTTATAATCCACAGACATTATCTTCACAGTTATACATAAACATAAATAAAGAAAACAAATTAAAATCTGAACAGTTGAGTCCCCACCAGAAAAACAGTGAGAAGAAACTGAGAGTTCCCAAAAGCTTAGGTTTTGTTCACCTAAGTCTCAGTTAGAGTCTTTGATCACCAAATCTAGACAGTTTGCTGAGTCTAAAACAACATCTTCCCTCCACTTGCTTGCAGGAATCTTCAGTTGGAATTCATGCAGACTCTTCCTCTGCTGAAATCACTGCTAGCCAGTCAGCTAACTGATTAGCCAACCACTCAGTTAAGTCACAAGTGTATAAATTTAAAGAAAATCCTGCTGCAAAATGCTTCAGAGGTGGGGACAACAGCCTGCTTTCTGCTCCTGGGCTCAGCTTCTCCCAACTCACACAGGACACATGGCCTTAGTAAAGCAGCTGCCCTGACTGCTTGCCCTCATGGCGTCTGACCTCAGCAATAGGGAACCTATTGGAGCATACCCAAAACTACCACATCCAATTCCAGAAGCTTCTTGATGTGGAGTGCTAAATCTGCCTAGCAACAATGACCCACAATGAGTCTCTTAAAGAGATATCTCCCTATTAGGCACATGGGTTACACTAGCTCTTTACACTATACATTAAAAATATGGGGAAATCAAATTAGCACAGCAAATAACCATGTTTTTAAGTGGTTCTGGTTGCTTCTGTAATAGAAGACAGGGAGGCCTATGAGGTGGCTACTAAACTATTTAAAAGGATGTTATCCGGTTCCTATACACTACACAGCCCATTCTTCTTCTTTGTGTGGCTGATGTAGATATAGAGCAACAACTATAATTTTACATTCAGATGGTTAAGCCAGATAATTGCGTCTGGAGTAGCGAAGCATATTGCTGTGATGCCTCCTTCGTATTTGTGAATCGGGCATTGAGTTGTTATATGTCCCATGGTCTGTTCTGGTGACCACAGTCGCACACTGGAGAGTCTTTAATTTTCCATTTATGCAGCAAGCATCTGCATTTGCCATGGTTTGTGCGGATGTGATTTAGGGTTGCCCATGAACTTCGTGGGAGATTGAAGCCAGGGGTCTTCTGCATCGGGTCTTTCGCAAAGTGTTTATTTGTGACTTCTTGTGAACTCCATTTGGCTTTCCAAGCTTCATCAGGGTTGAAGTTGCATTGTTGAAGGCTAAACGCATGGGTCCAAAAGGGCTTACGCGACTTCAGGCGGTGGTGAGGGAAGTTGTTAAGGTCCTGATGGATGGAAAGACGTTAATTTTCCATGATCCTCTGGAATTCCTGAAGGGTTGTGGCATTGTGGCGAATGGATGGGGGAAGCAATGTGAGACAGTACTGGCAGCCAAGGTGTTGGGGTCCACTTGAGGGTTCCATTGATGCACCACATTGCAGCGTTCAGTTGAACATCAACAAGTTGAGCATGGCTACTTCTGGTCCATACCAGTGCACAGTACTCAGCTATGGAGTACACAAGGGCCAGGGCCGGCTTTAGGCCAATTCCACCAATTCCCCCGAATCGGGCCCCGCACCTAAGAGGGCCCCGTGCCCAGTGGCAGGACTGCCAGGGTGGGGGCAAGTGGCCGAGAATCCCTTCCCTGGCTAGAGGCTCCTTTTTAATTTTTACTCACCCGGCGGCGCTCCGGGTCTTCGGCGGCACTTCGGCGGCGGGTCCTTCACTCACTCCGGGTCTTTGGCAGCATTTCAGCAGCAGGTCCTTCAGTGCCGCCAAAGACCCGGAGCGAGTGAAGGACCCACCGCCGAAGACTAGGAGCGCCGCCCGGTGAGTACAAGCCCCACGTGTTTTTTTACGTGTTTTTTTTTAGTCATCCCTGCCGGGGCCCCGTCGAAACTGTTCGAATTGGGCCCCGCACTTCCTAAAGCCGACCCTGACAAGGGCCATCACTGATGTCCATAACACTGCTGCTCCCCAGCTTGTGCTTGCCAGTTTCTGGACCAGGTAGACTTTTGTCTTCGTCTTGGCAGCTCCCTTCTTCAGATGGTGATGGAAGGTTAGCGTGTGATCCAGCTCCACTCCAAGATAGGTTGAAGTGGGGTCATGGTAATGGTGATCTGAATCCCTGCAACAACATAATGTTATAACCAGCTCGTTGGCCTCCTTACCGCCGCTGCCAAGAAAAGTATCCCCGGGGCTTCTGGGAAGAATACATGCCCTACTGGACAAAAGAGATCCACGATCTGCACCGGCAGTACAACTAGGCAGGCAGACCACAGGTTGCAAAGCCCCTATTAGAGTCTCTAGACTCAGCCAGACGCCAGCAGTGAATTGAGTGTGTTGAAGGTCTGAACTTCACATACTCTAATTACCATGCCTGGGCCTAACTATGACATCTCGGAGCCAGTAATCCAACGGAATATCATACCTCAAAAGTCTCGCCCAACTCCATAGCCTTCAAATTAGTGGAGAGCACAAAAGGACCACTTGACAAAAACACCAAGCAAGAAACCCATTGTCAACTACATCGGACAATGACCTCAATCCTTCCATAAGACGCCCTCACCATCCGTACAGCCCACTGAGAATTTAACAATTAAAACTAGGACTTGCTCCTTCTCTTCACCCACCAGGGTACACATCCTCCCAAAGGTGACTGAGGGTGGGAGAGGAGAGGACAGGAAGGAAGCAGTAGCATGGCCTCCTCCACATGCACTGACCTGCAGAGCAGGCAAGATGCACCAAGAAGGGTGGATGACATTCTAAAGCAAGAGATAGTTTAAGCATTCCCCTGTGTAAGAAGGGATTTCCTGTGCATGAAGTGCAAGTTGGTGGCTATGTTGGAGGAAAAGATTTTTGGATTGGAAGGGCACGTAGAGATGTTAATGAGAATCAGGGAAGCTGAGGAGTTCTTAGTCAACCGGGTTTGGAAAACAATCAGTCCAAGGTTCAAGGAAGACAGGAGATGGCCACAAAGGAGTAGGAGAGAGAGGAAGTCACTGAGGTGGCCAGGCAAGGCATAACCATGAGAGGCAAGAGGTCACGGCAGCATGTTTCACAGCTAGAGATGGACAAGGATGGGCAGGCTGTGGTCACCAGAGGGAAAAAGACCAGGAGGAATTCCACTCACCTAGAAGTTTTCAACCAATACTAGGTCCTCAACGTGGAAACTGTAAGATACCTCTCAAGGTATCCAGCTGGTCCAAAGGAATGGAAAGATGTAGGAGACACAGGTCTCAGGGATTCATCCCTGAGTGGGTGTGTTTCTAGTGGGGTTCCTGCAGGTATCTGTTCTTGGCCCTATGCTATTTAACATTTTTATCTGTGCTCCAGGAGAAAACAAAATCATCACAGATAATGTTTGCAGATGACACAAAAACTGGAGTGGTAATAATGAAAAGGACACATGACTAATACAGAACAATCTAGATAGATTAGTAAAATGGCCACAAGCAAACTATGTGTTTTAATACAGCTAAATATAAACATATACCTCCATGGTCAGAGAATGTAGCCATACTTATGGATGGGGGACTTTATCTTAGAAAACAATGACCCCAAAAAAGATTTGGGATTCATGGTGGGTAATCAGTTGAACATGAGCTCCTAGTGCAAAAGTGTGGCCGAAAGGGCTAATGCAATCTTTGGATACATAAACAGAGGAATCTTGAGTAGGATTAGAGACACTATTTTACTTCTTTATTTGGCACTGGTGCAACTGCTGCTGGAATACTGTGTGCAGTTCTGGAGTTTACAGTTCAAGAAAGATATTGATAAATTGGAGAGGGTTTAGAAAAGAGCCCTGAGAATGATTAAAGGCTTGGAAAGAATGCCTTAGAGCAATAGACTCCAGGGAGTTCAGTCTGCTTAGTTTAACAAAGAGAAGGAAAAATGTGACTTGATTGCAGTATATAAGTCCCTACCTGGGGAACAAATATTCAATAATGAGCTCTTCAGTCTAGCAGAGAAAGGATTAACATGATCCAATGACTGAAAGATGAAGATAGAGAAATTAAGACTGGAAATAAGGTGTACAGTTTTTATCTAAAGAACCCTATCTGCTTCCAGGCAGGGGCCTGGAAAGGGGAAAATCAGTTCTCTGTGTAGACTACTCACATAGTGTATTTACATTTTGTAAGATATTCAGAAACCATGGTGATGGGCACATTACAGAAATATTTGATGGGCCGCCCTTTGTCTCTGTTTAAAGTTCAGGTGGGCATGGATACGTATGCTAAGGAGGACTTTAGACATGATGCTCATTTGCCTGCTCCCACAGAATCTCCAACAGCAGGAAAGGATTATAATTTTTGTGTCCATTGCAACAAGAAGTGTCTAGACATGACGTGTACTGGGAAATCACTCATTAAGCACTGTTGTGTGTGCAACGCTTGTTTCCATGCTAGGACAATCAGTCTGGTTGGTATGTAGGCAAAATTAATGCTAATGTACCTCCTGTTCAGATGAGCCGGTCAGCACAGCAGGTCCAGTAGGTGATGTTTCTAATTACCAGGCTGAGCAGTGTTACCTGATGGCAGTTTATTGTAGAAGATATAAAATGACTGCACAACTCCCAAGGTGTTTTTTTATGAAGTCACTAAGAGGCAACTCGGTATGCATTAGTGATTACTAGGTATTCTGGAGATTGTGTTTATTTGTCACTTCACTTCTAGGAGCTCCTCTGGAGCCACCTTTGTTTATTAATCCAGTGACTGACAAATAATGTCGGACACTCAGGTATAGGGCCTTATGCTGGAATCTCTTACTGGAAATTCCGTTTTGCTAATTCAGGGGTCGGCAACCTTTCAGAAGTGGCGTGCCGAGTCTTCATTTATTCACTCTAATTTAAGGTTCCGCGTGCCAGTCATACATTTTAACATTTTTAGAAGGTCTCTTTCTATAAGTCTATAATATATAACTAAACTATTGTTGTATGTAAAGTAAATAAGGTTTTTAAAATGTTTAAGAAGCTTCATTTAAAATTAAATTAAAATGCAGAGCCCCCCGGACCGGTGGCCAGGACCCGGGCAGTGTGAGTGCCATTGAAAATCAGCTCGGCACGCGTGCCATAGGTTGCCTACCCCTGTGCTAATTGTTGCTGTAAGCAGGACTGCATGGCACATGCTTTTGCCTCTAGGCCATGCCATCTGGACCTGGTATTGACTATGCTCTATTATGAGCTCTAGGAATGTGATCTCTTTGATTTTTCTACCTTTTCACTAAAAAAAAGAAAAGGTGCCTTTAAAGCCATGTGTTGATCTTGATGACCTCTCAAAACATATTCCAGTGCTAATCAGAGGCTTGGTGTGCTAGGTGGGCTATTCTATCATAGTATTGAATAGACAGTGTGGCTGAGGTAACATCTTTTACTGATCCAACTTCTGTTCTGAAGAAGAGCTCAGTGTAGCTCAAAAACTTGTCTCTTTCACAAACAGAAGTTGGTCCAGTAAAAGACATTACCTCACCCACCTTGTCTGTCTAATATCCTGGGACCAACACAGCTACAACTACACTGCAAACATAGTATTGAATAGTTTACCACCTGCCTTAAAGGCGCTACACAAGGCCATTTACCCAATGTTAATGTAACACTTTTGCATTTTAATAGGCTTATGTTAATGTCTTACAAAATGACAAAGGGTTAGAACTCTTGGGTTAGATGGGATGGTGGCATGAATCACATGATTCCTGCAAAGGACAGCCAGTAATATGGGATATATGAGGGTTGCTATAGCATCTCTCATATGTTTGGACCAAACCAATTTGTTCTGCTGAGGAGAACTATTTTTTATTGTCCAAACTGATTTTTCCACAGCATCTGATACTTGTATAGGAATGTAGGCAGGCACAAGACAGCTTTGATGTTGAAATCAGTGTTTTTTGAAAGCAGAACTAAGCTTCTATAAATTGGTTTATTGGATATGATGTCCCATAATGTCTTTGCCTAAAGACGTGGAATTTAAGAGAACAAGATTGTTTTCACAGCTCTATGGCTGGAATTTTCAGAAGGTCTTGGCCCCCACAGCTGAGGTCAGATTTTCAAACAGGCACAGCCCCCTTTTAAAAGTGGCAAGACTATATGAAGAGCTCTAACACATTGGGCACATGTTTGGTGCTAGCCCTAGTGGTGGGTGCTGAGCATGTAAAAAATCCAGCCTCATACCTTCCAGGTATACAGTGTGTCTACATGTCACATTACCACATATCACAGAATTCTGCTCCTACTAGCATTTCAAAAGAGCAAAGTAGTGGTATTTAATATTGTATTTTAAAATCTGTTTATGCACATTTTCTGAGAAGAGGGATGGGGAGTTTCAATCTCTATGCAGTTTCTGGTTTCTGTACTTTTCTTCACTGGTGGCTAAAACCCTCTGTTCTCATATTTGTGTATGAGAAAAACTAAGGCCAAATTCTTCAAACCTGGGTATCATGAGGGACAACATAATGGCAAAGTAAAGCACATTGGCGTGAAAAAGATAAACTACTCACACACTTTACAAGGATCTACATTAACTGTGTCAACTCAGGGAAGGGACAAGGACCTCACGGAGCCAAACTCTTCCTTGAACTATCTGCAATGTGCAGCTGTGGTAAAAACAAACAAACAAAATGTTCAGATGCCTAAGGAAAGGGATGGAGATTAGTACAGAACTTCTTATAATGCCGTTATATTACTCAATGAGGTGACAACATCTGGAATACTGTATACAGTACTCCTCACTAGGAGTGGCCAGAAAAATAACCATTAAGCTTGATAAAACATTAGAATAAAAACAAATTTTGAAACCTCAATGTCAGATGAAAATTAGACCTTTTGAAATTTAAGAGAAACACGACACCCGAGAATAGCTAATAGCCTGGTGATTAGGGCATCCACCTGGGATGTGGGTGATTCAGAGCAGGGACTAAATGCTGGGTCTTCCACATCTCAGAGGAACACTCTAACCATCAGCCCATTGGCTATTCTGAGATCTCTATCTCTATTGGGTATTCTGGGCTCTGACTCTTACAGCACGGAAATGAGAAAAAATTTTATTGAAACCAGTTTCCACAAAACATTTAGATTATGACAAAATGGTATTTTTTGACAAAAAAACATTCCGTCAAAAAAAAAAATTCCATGAAGCTCTATTGCTCACCCTATCTCAAAAAAACATATTGCAAAATTAGAGGGAGTTCACTTTTTCACACAAGGGCATTAGATTGTGGACTCCTGGTCACAGGATACTGTTGAGGCCAAAAATATAGTGAGAGTCAAAAAGTGATTGAACATATCTATGGGTAACAAGAATACCCAGAGTTATAATAGTCATTCTAGAGAGAGATAAAACCTCATGCTTCAGGGTTTAAGACAATGTCTAACTAATAGAGATTAGGATTAGACCTAACATAGGGAGGCACATCTGCCTAATGCAAGGTTTCATGTAACTTCCTCTGACGCATCGGGCACTGACAACTGTCAAAGACAGGATTCTGGACTACATGGACATGGGTCTGATCCAGTATGGCAATTCCTTTGTTCCTCTATATCTAGAGGTGACTGAACAGTTAGAAGATCGCTTTCAGGCACTGCTGACCTACTCTCATTGAATCTGTTTGACTGAGAGAGGAAAAGCTCCAGATTCCATTTCCTTAAGCCATTTGGTCACCCAGTATTTAGACATCACAATTTGGTTATGATACCTGTGGAACTCCTTGCCTGAGGAGGTTGTGAAGGCTAGGACTATAACAGGGTTTAAAAGAGAACTAGATAAATTCATGGAGGTTAAGTCCATTAATGGCTATTAGCTACAATGGGTAAGGAATGGTGTCCCTAGCCTCTGTTTGTCAGAGGGTGGCGATGGATGGCAGGAGAGAGATCACTTGATCATTACCTGTTAGGTTCACTCCTTCTGGGGCACCTGGCATTGGCCACTGTTGGCAGACAGGATACTGGGCTGGATGGACCTTTGGTCTGACCCAATATGGCCATTCTTGTGTTCTTATGATATATCCCAGACACCAAGCACTTTTTAGACATACCATTAGAACTGGTTGACCACTAGCGTTTCAAGGGAAAAAAAGGGCAAAATGAAGACATGCCCCCTTATGTCAGCCACAGGAATAGCTTTGTCGTAGGTTTGATGCTTCAGCCTAAATCCACAGGATAGGCTCTGTCAAAACAATGCTATAGTTGACCTGGAACATACCAATAGGGACACTGAATACATAAGGTGTCAGGTAGAAGACATCTGTGAAGTTCCACATAAGTCATGTTGAAAAGTACCAAGTAACTAAGCAAAAGTTGGAGGCAGGTCAAAATTCCTTTTCAATGTGAAGAACCTTCACCAATCATCTGAAGGCATGTGAACCTATGCCTGCATGTGTTAGTGTTAATATTATAACAAGACCATGGTTACCTAAGAGTTCACAGTTATTAATGTGCTGCATACCATGAGCATTTAGAACTTCATGGTGACAGTGGAGATAAAGCTTAGATCTTCCTGCTCTAAAAACACAGCCTCCTGCCACCTGAGCTAAAAAAGAATCTGGTATCTGATGGTAGCAAAAGGTCTAAGACATAGTTAAACAGTTCTCATTCTGTCCAGTATATACATGGGAATGGTACACATGCAAACTAGCCAATTTATTATTCTGCAGACTCATGATCTTGATAACTTCCAGGAGTCTTTCTGATCTTTTTAATGCAGTCTGCAAGTCTGTTTCTCCAAAGGGTACTACAGCAGTATGCTATGCTCATTCCAGTCTCACTCACATTTCTGATCCCACAATTCTAACCTCTTCAATAACTACATAAAAGTTAGAGCAGACCCATCCAGCAAGCTGCCACTCCACTCAGAGCTGCCGGTAACAGCCCAAGTTGCTCTTTTTGCCACGTGGCTCGCTTAGAAACCATGTGTCATAAATAAAAAACACAAACTGAATTTTTGCTAACAGATATTTAACTGAATAGGGCAGGAGATGGTAGCTGTTTCAGGAGAGACAGGAACATGAAAATAAGATTAACAAGATATGAGAAGGCCTTATAGAGGGTTGATACACATTACTTTAGAGGTTGTTGGTAATTCCATGAAAAATGTTGACAAATATGTCCTTCTGGGGCAACTTAGTACAAGGAAGGACAGCTGTATAGAAGAAATGTTCAAAAGATTGAGACTGGGGTGGTGCACTTTGGAGAAAGATTCTGACATAGTAAAAAAAAAGCGGCAGACCTGCCTGCGTTCAGATACTTAATCATTGCATGTTGCTATGTTGATGACAGAGAGATAAGACGATAGAGGCATTCAGATTAGCACAAGTGACTATGAAGTGATTAATACTTAAGACATCTGAGGCAGAAAAGCTGAAAGTGCAAGATGCAATTAAGAAGATACAGAACATTGAATAGCAATGCTCTTTGCACCTGGCAACAGGGGCAAGCTGATGATGAGGAGCAATAGCTGAATGGCTAGAGAGGCAGGAATGCATGAGATATAGGGATGAAGTACAGAAATTTGCAGGACTGCTCTGAAGATGAACATTTGGTTTTCAAAGGTGGTTTTAAAGACATGAGCATGAACATCTAGCAGTCTACCAAAGATGGTGGTAGCTGCAGCTTCTGTTGATAATTATGGGAAGGCAGATGGTCATGGGTGGTGATCTAGTAGTTATTTAGGCACTGGAACTTAATTGCACTGCTCTGGGTATAATAGGTTTATGGTAAGACTATGGCCTTGTCTATACTACCAGGACCAGGCTTAACTAAGGCACCGTAGCTGTGCTGACATAAACCAGGAGCATAAACTCAGCCTACCCAACGGAGAAGGTTTTTCCATCACTGTAGGAACACCACTTCCCCAAGCATAGGTCCATAGAAGCATTCTTCCATCAACCTGGGTCCATCTACACTGGGAGCTAGTTTGATATAGCTACATCACTCAGGGATATGGATTTTTCACACCCCTAACCAAAGTAGCTATATTCACCTAAATTTTAAGTGCAAACCAGGCCTAAATCTTCAGTACCTCTCCTGTCTTCAAATGCACAGCTCAGTGGACCTTTTCACTTCTTCCATTTTATCTCACAATTTAAACAGACGTTAATACCAGTATAAGTAAAGGTTAAAATAACAAGCAACTTTAATGAGGTGAGCTCACACCAGCTGAGAAGTTACATTCTAAACAACATAACATATCTGCCAGGGACAAGGAAACAGTTCATAATAAAGGTCTGTTATTTGTACAACACTGGATAGACTATTCTCAAAAGTGACTGGAAAAATAGCATTCAGGGGTCCTTGTTTGTCTCAATAACTCCACATCAATTTTTCTGGGTTTACAATGAATAAGATGTTTTCGATTGGTAGAGCACACTCAATAAGCTAGCTTTATGATGCCAAAAACATGAATGGTTGTTATGAGCTCTGAATTGGAAAGAAAAGGCTGCCATCTTCTTTCTGGCTACAAAGGATGAAAAGTACTCTTGTCAGCCATTGTTACCTGTACATCCAGCAGCAGCTAAGGATCAAACAAGACCTGCAGGCAGAAAACCTGAGTAAAAAACAGTTGGCATAAACCTGCATTCAGGGGACTGCTATCGCCAATATATGCTTCCACTACCACATAAGCAGCATCTGATCCTTATTTGGAGTGAGTCTCAGCCCTCATCTACATCCCCGCTCTGTCAGAAACTGGGCAAGTAATTCAACTGCATTGGGGCAGAAGAGATGGGTTCATCTACATATTGTATATATCACAGCGTGTATTTCCTCACTCCTCTTCTCAATCATAGATGTGTACGACTGGAAGGGACCTTGAGAGGTCATCTAGTCCAGTCTCCTGCACTCAAAGCAGGACTAGGTAAAAACTAGACAATCCCTAACAGGTGTTTGTCTAACCTGTTCTTAAAAAACTCCAATGACATAGAATCCACAATCCCCATAGGCAATTTGTTCCAGTGTTTAACCACCCTGACAGTTTTTCCTAATGTCCAACCTAAACCTCCCTTGCTGCAATTTAAGCCCATTGCTTCTTGTCCTATCCTCACAGGTTAATTAAAACAATGGCCCCTCCAGGTGTTGGCTCGGGAAGATGTGGCGCCAGGTACCAGGAGAGGCAGGCCCAGCCAGGCATGGAGGGCAGAAAGCGCTGGGTAGGGAGGGTCGGGTCGGTCGGTCACACACACACACACACACACACACACACACACCCCGTGTGAGAGAGGTGTACAGGAGTGTGTGTGTGTGTATGTGTGACCTCTCCCTGTGTGAACCCTAAAGCCTTAAAAATAAGAAGGTAAATAAAAAGAATCCAACTATGCAATATTTCTTTTTAACACGGGCTCAGGCAACTTGATGTTAATTTGAACGTTTGTACTGCATAGTTCTGACTGATCACAGTTAAACTCGCTTGAATATGAGTAATTTTACTGGGTGTCCCGTATTTAGCATAGGGAAATATGGTCACCCTATTTGTGTCACACAAAGGAAATTGGCTCCTCACAAAGTTTCACAACTGCAAAGCACCCTCCTGCCCTTTCACTCAGTCTAACATTCCAGCTCTCTAAGCAGCATCTATAATTTTTTTTAACCAATCCTGCTGCAAGAACATTCCTTCTTTTCCCCAAATGTAGTATTTCCTCTACAAAATTATGCAGACGGGGCTGTAGATATGGGCAACAGATAGTTATACACAACACCTCTGTTGTACCAAATACCCACCCTGTACCTTCCTATGTACATAGGATATATTACATGTATAGCTACACTTAAAAAAAGGTAAACTACTAACAAGCAAAATTTGCTCTTGTGATCTGCCCCTTTTTTCACCAGCCACTTTGTATCTCATCTCCTTGTGGCCCACTTGAGAAGAAACTATCTTTTCACTTAATCTCAATCAAGTACATTTAAACATGCAAGAGAGGTCTAGATCTGTTAAGCAAAGCATCGAAAATGAAACATTTACCAATTCCCTGATTTCCAGAGGAAACACTCCTGTTCTAAAAAGAGATGGTGAGTGATTTGCTGGAAGGACTGGACACAAAGGGGCTCTTTGGAAGGTAGGCAGTTGTAGATTACTAGCAGAATCCTTGTCACTGTTGCTGGGCTCCAGTGCATGTTGAGCTGTTCACAGTGGTGTAAGTATCTGCAATTAAGGATTGCATTTTCTTAACTAGTGGGTCTAAACCAGCAGGTAATACCAGAAGAGCCACTAATTTTGAAATATATAGCGATCCTGGGTCTTGTGAAATGTCCTGTGGCTTTAGTATCTAATTTCCTTTGTTCAGGACTCATGGTAGACTGATAGCACAGAGAAGGGAAATTAAAATGAATGTCACAATGGGAAATCAGATGCCGTATGTGCTTGTAGTTCATCTCCCACCTTGGATTTTTCAGAATAATCCATCAAAAAATTGTTTTAATTCTACTGGACTCATGGCAAAATGGTAAGAGTGATTAGTTAATGGGATATGTGGGGCCTAAAGCAGTAAAATGACATACATGATTACGGAATAATATGGCTAGCATTACCCTAAGCTCCTTTCAAACCAAATGCCTGGAAGGGGGTGGAGAGTAGAAATGTTTGTTCAGTTTCAGCTCACGGAGTTCTGACACATTTCTCCCAGAAGGAAGGATTTTGTTCCCTTGTGGGGAGCAAAAGATTCACAGGAACTTCCCAAGCTTGAGGCTCCACAGGGAGTTTTGGCCAAAAGGATATGAAGCCCATAGCATCTCCGTGGAGTGCTTGTTTCTTCATGCACAGTCTTTAATCCCACTTGTCACAATTCAGGATAACTGCACCTCTAATCCCCCTCTAAGGTCCAGCAAGGTCACCCACTCTAGGCCCAAGGCTCCTCAGCGGTCACCTCTCTTGGGTTGAGACCCACATCTTTCTCCCTCCTGACCAGGCTAACTCCAGGTAGCACCGCTGGCTGCCTCCACTGTGAATCCACCAGCAAAGTCAGACTGCCTAAGCAGGCCTGCTGTGCTTTTCTCCTCAGACACAGTAGACAGTGTAATTCCCACAGTTACGTTACCACGCAGCTCCTCCCAAGCAAACACATTTAATCTTTAAGGGAAAACATTACAGAGAAAACAGACTAATACAATAAAGAACCGACATGCCTGCTAATCAGTTTACCAGAGATCATCCCCTCTCCACTAAGGGCTCTGGCCAATGAATAATCCTTCAAACCCCACCCGGAGGTGTTTGTGTGGTCACAGGATCATAACAGCTTTCACTCGGGACACACACGGATGAACACACACACACACTCATGACACAGTGAGTCACTCCTTTAACCAGTCTGGTACTTTGAAGTGACCCTGAACAGAAATACAGCCAGATGAAAGTTCCCCTCCCCAGGGAAGAGCTTCAAAAGGCTGAATTCTTGCATAACCGGAGAGTCCCATTTGCATACCCCTCCCGGGAATTCCTCGGAAATCCAATTAATTTTAAAAGTTTCACATTGTTTCAAATAGTCCTTTGAAGTTCATAACATTTCCAAGGGCTTAATTAGTCAGGTCTCCTCCCTAGAAACATTACGTTAAATCCCATAATACACATTTGCATTTTTAATACAATGAACTCCCAAGACACTTAAACTTAATTCAATAAGGTCCAGGATATTGCAGGAAATTACCATACCTGTCTCACCACCCATCCACTCCCAGCAATTGCCATGGCACCCAAATACGTATGGGTGTAGCACTCCCCTTATGGACAAACAATCTCCCTCTGGGAGTGCAGCAGCTGGATTGCTCTCCTAGCAATTTTAACCACTAAGGAGAGATGCTGCTCCGCTGTTTGTACAGGGGGAAAGAGCTTCCCTACACCTTGTGCACTAGTAGAGAAGAGGATAGAAACTAATCCATAGAGCCTCCTCAGCTCGGGTGTGCTTAAATTAAAACAGCAGCACTCAGCTATATTCCAGTCTTGTGAGATACTATGACGGAGTCTATGGTACAGTAAAATAAAGTAGAGATGATGGAGGGAGGAAATGAAGGACACTCCTTTGATCTCAGTGTCTGTGAGATTACTGGGGGGAGGGAGGAACACTAGAAAATGAAGGCCAGGATAAAGAAAATCGGCTAGCAACCATACACCACTACTCTTTTTGTTTTACTTCAATTTGGGAATTTAAATTGATTGCTTCCTGGGCAGCAGATGGGGGAAAGGTTACAGAGGATACAATTAATCCTTCTTCTGGAACATGTTGGGAGGTCTGGAATACACAGTACAATATTTGACACAGCAATTTAATCTTTCCATTAGCTCATGGGAACCATTGCAACCAAGGGTAAACAGCCAGCTCTTCTCTTAAGGAGACATTAGATAACTATTTACAGTGACTAAATAGGTGTGCTGTTTAAGGTATGGTAAGCTATATTCCCAGGATGGGGGCAATACAGCAGATTTAAGTACAGTTTAGTGAAAGGAAAGAAAACCCAGTGAACTATGAAATAAATAAAATGAGTTTTGCATAATCCGATGGCCCTTTCCTTGTTCCTGTCACACTATACATGATTTTCTACTGAGCCTCATCTACATTTATCTCTTCAAGCACAGATCTGAACAGTATAACAGATACTGTACTATTACTGCGTACAGCTTGATTTTCATTTTGGAAGCATAACATGATTTTTTTCTGTAACCTTAAACCAATCTAAAGTCAACCTGACTAAACAAATGTTTGTTTCGTTTCAAAGAAACATTTTCACATTTGAACATGGCCTACCTTAAAACTGAGGTAAACTGTTGGGAATGTCCTGTCACTTTAAATACTATTCTGAAGGGGGGAAACCCCCTCATTTTTTCAGTATAGTTTTTTTAAATGACAGTTTTTATGTAGGACCTATCATATTAGCTTTGGGACTCTACTGCAGACTCAATAAATGAATCAAAAAGCTATCTGCAAACTCTAATCTCAGAGACATTGCCTCATTGATGGCAACAGTGTATAATCTATGTGGCAAATAAAAGAGTCAGATAGGCTTCTTTTCTTTAAGAAATACAGAGGAACATATTAATGTACTAAATTATTGTTAGTTACAATAGTGTCATAGATGTATACGTTGTGTTACATAACAAAACAACCAGGTCCTTGCCTTGAATATATCCTTGCCTTGAAGAGCTGTAGGGTAGGCCCAGCTTTCCAGGCCTTTCCTAGTGGAAATATCCATCCTCCATTAGACCCCTTCAAGTTGGTCTATACTGGTTTCTGCTGATCTCTACTGCTTTCAGATGGATACCAATAGCCCCAGGAACCAGCAGACAAATCCATTATTCTGCTCCAAATCCTATGGCTATCAGTAGTTTTTATGCAGGACTCAGGGAGTTCCACTTTAAAACTGAAGGCACATGGTGGCCACTCATTGTTAACTGGAAACTATAGGAACCAGGTGAGATGTTTCAACAGGAACTTCCCGTAGGGTTTCTCAGGCAGAGTTCCCATTCACTTAAGGATGATTAGACCAGCATGAGCATTGTGAAATTAATCTAAAAATAATATTTACTTACCAAAGACAGCAAATCGTAATCCCACTGGATTTAAAATAGGAATCAAGGACAAGGGCAAGATATTTTTATTTTCATGGTCCTGAAAGCTGTTGGTTATAATGCCTGGAGTGTGCTAAACATTTGTTTAAGGTACTGTATCCTTTTTAAGACCTACAAAAACTTTGTTATATGTGTTGTTTGCTTTCTATTGTTTCTCCAAATTAGCAAATGCAAGTTAACTCTCTTATTCTAATCAGCCAAACAGGGAAGCACTGTGAAGAATGACAACTGCATAGCTTTTCCTCCCTTGTGAGAGACGCAAGGCTTCAAAAGAAGGAGGGTTAAGAAAGGAAGACAGAAAAATAGAAGAAAATTTAAGAGAAATGGGGGGTGGGGGATGAAGCAGTATTAACTCCTTTAGCATATTGCTTTTAACACAGAATGTGAGTCGCCTGATTCAAATATCAGTTTTGCAGAGAGATAAAGAAAATATTATTTTGTCCTGTGAGGTTCTCAGAGAGATGAACCTGTCAGGAGGTAAAGAAATAGGTCATATGAAAGTTAACGAAAAGCCAGGAACGGAATACGTTGTGCCACAATGCATCATCTCAGTTAAAGGATCATGTGCTGAATGCCATTTAAACTGACTAATGCCCCAGCTCTTATCAGCCTGGTTGTTTCTTTTATGAATTCATAGAGCTCATTGTTAATTCCACTGAGTAGCCTCCGGAATCCTCCTGTTGTGTTTGTCAGTCTAGAATAATTAAAGTGTGAAGTAGCCAAATGCCATGGTTCAGAGGAAGATGTTTCATGGGAGGATGTTTCACCTAATCACAGATGTTTGGGCATTTTAGAATAAACAAAGGATACTGAAACAGACTGATTTCCTCATAGATGAAGTAGAATGTGTCCAGAACTAGACTGGCAGGCCCTGTACACTGCTGTGCAGACCAAGGCTGTGGTCTAATTGTAAGGGGCAATCCACCCACTTCCCCTCAGAAGGCCCAAAGGGCAACAGGACTTTGCAAAAGAGGGATGACTGGTGGAGAGGCGCACACAAGGAACACTTACTATCTGTCTGGCATGGAGCCCTGCTGCACACAATCTCCCTGCATAGCAGTGGGAGAGGATGGAAGGGGTGTCTGGCAAGGACAGGCCAAAGAGGATACAGGGGTGAGCTGGAGAATCCACAGTTATACATATTTTCCCTTACGGTGCAGGAGGTGGGTAATAGCTCAGAGGTAACTTCAGCCACTGGGCTGGTGTGGGCTATGCAGAGAAGCTTTGCAGCTCCTCCATGGACTGGGGTGTAGGGCCTCCCCCAATTTAGTGGCACACAACCTTGGAAAATTTAACCCACAGCGTGGGCCTAATCCTGCTCCCACGATGTCTTTGACAAAATTCTCATTGATTTGACTCAGAGCAGTATTGAATACTATGGGCCTGATTCTCCCCTCCATTACAATTTATACCAGTAACTCCCATAAAGTTATTCGTGATTTACATTGGTACACAAGAGGAGAATGACACCTTCCCCCCCCCCATCTCTTTTAGCTTTAGGTAATGGTATTTCTCATTTCAAGTTGATCATTTTAATTTCTTCTCAGGTTAGTTGTTTTAATTGTAGGCACTGAAATATGATAGCACTGATAGCTCAGTAGTTTGAGCATTGGTCTACTAAACCCAGGATTGTGAGTTCAATCCTTGAGGGGGCCATTTAGGGAACTGGGGTAAAAATCTGTCTGGGGATGGGTCCCGCTTTGAGCAGGGGGTTGGACTAGATGACCTCCTGAGGTCCCTTCCAACCCTGATATTCTACGATTCTATGTTAATGTTAGACCTTGGATGATATTTCCCCTAGGTTAGTTTATGATTATGCACTACATGGAAGAGATAGTATGTGCTTCTCCCTCTTTCCTTCCAAAACAAATCTACAGGCATACCGGTGTATAATGAATAGCTATGGCTCGGGCTAGCTCAGCAGCAGAATTGTTTCAAATAATGTTTTCTTTGTGGAGTCAGTGAATCAGAACCTCAGAAGTGAAAAGCAAAACAAAAAAACAAGGGAGCATTATTGTAAAAAAACATGCTCCGAGTTCTGCTTTAGAGGAGATCTAGGATCCACTCAGCTCTGACAATCATGCAAATATCAAAGCTGGGAGAAAAAACAACCCACAACCTTCCTTTTCCCTGTAACAATCCTACATGTGCATAAACACCATTGACAGGTTATAAACGAAAAGCAGAGATACTGCACATCCCTGGTTTAGGGATGTCTGAATACTTACTGCTATCCTGCAAATTACAATGCTCATGTTTGTGATTTTAAATTTTTAATCTAGTTCTGAAGGCCTGCTCCTGCAGGAGCTCCTTGCACTGAATTTCTATAGACTTTCCCATTCTCGATGCTGCGGAGGTATTGGGCCCTACTTGTGCCTATAGTCCCGCCTCCACATCTCCACATCTTGGCTTCCTTTTGCTGTCAAAAGCTTGAAAAAGAACATCTCAAAGGCTCATCTTTAAAATGCTTCCAAATGGATTTTGTAGACTGTTAATATTTAAGTGCCACCCACAACACACATAATTAAGTGTGTGCAGTCTGTGTAAAGCCCTGAATGAGAGTCAATGCAGTACAGTGCCCGGCCGGCCTAATGTAATTTGTTCTTTATATAATATAATATAATAGTTAGAGCACGATTATGAAAAATAGTACCTCTAATAAGGGATGCAAATTTACACAATTTAGCTTATTTTCTTCCTAGTAGATGGGAAAAGCCACAGCAAACAGGTGCCTCTCCATTGCTGAGAACATGCTTTCAAAATGGTTAGCCCTTGGAGGAATATTGTTCTTTTGGCACAATTAAATGAAAATCTAATTAATAGATGATGATGTTAATGTTATTACATCTTAAAATTGTAGGGCCAAATTGTCAGCTGGTGCAAATTGGCACCATTAACTTCAATTGAGCTACACTGATTTATGCCAGCTAAGGATCTGAATTTAGCACTCAGGAAATTGAGGAACTAACAGAACTGACTAGAGCCAGGCATACCATGCACAGTTGCTGTCCACTCTGCGCTGCCAATACCCCATGATCAGTCCTCTGACCCTCTTTACCAGTCAGGCAGGTAAAATTGTGTCGCTATTTTCTAAGGTGGATAAATGTCAAGAGGAGAATAAGATGAAGACACCAAACTCTTCTCACTTACGAGTGGCTCAGGTCTTGAATATAGCAGGTCTCTGGGGTGAAAGGCTAATGCATTAACTTTTTGTGCCAAGCATTCCCTATTATACATAGCTAATGGTAATACATTAAACAACACTGGGAACTAAGAATCTGATACTGTATGCTAGTCATACACTCTGCATCTTCAGTGGCGGATTGGCCACTGGGCCAATGGGCCCCGTGCCCAGAGGCCCTGGCCAATTGGGGGATCCCAGAAAAAGGGGCGCTCCTGCAACCTGACCCGCTCCACCTGCCTGGCACTCCTGCTGGGGAGTGGGGTCGGGGCACAGAGGCTTGCCCCCCTCCCTGGCAGGAGCACTGGGTGGGTGGAGTGGGGCAAGCCGCCGTGCCCCGACCGCATTTCCCCGTCAGGAACACTGGAGGGGGCGCGAGGGGGAGACTGCAGGTGGAAGGGGTGGAGAGGGGCCCCCACTTGCTCTGGCCCAGGGATCCACAAACCCCTAATCTGCCTCTGTGCATCTTTCCTATAATTCAGGGGTGGCCAACCTGAGCCTGAGAAGGAGCCAGAATTTACCAATGTATGTTGCCAAAGAGCCACAGTAATATGTCAGCAGCTCCCCAGCCCCCGCACTCCCCCATCAGCTTCCCCCCCCCGTCTCCCAGTGCCTCCCGCCCACCTGCAGCTCCGCCGATCAGTGCCTTCCCCTTCCTCCCTCCCCGCACCTCCCAATCAGCTGTTTCGTGGCGTGCAGGAGGCTCGGGGGGGAGAGGGAGGAGTGAGGCCACAGCAGGCTCAGGGAAGGGGGTAGGATGGGGTGGAGTGGGGGCAGGGCCTGTGGCAGAGCCAGGGGTTGAGCAGTGAGCACCCCTCGGCACATTGGAAAGTTGGTGCCTGTAGCTCCAGCCCCGGAGCCGGTGCCTATACAAGCAGCCGCATCATTACTTTTGAAGAGCCGCATGTGGCTCCAGAGCAACAGGTTGGCCACCCCTGCTATAATTTAACCCAGAGAATTATGTCAAATAGTTCTTTTATACGAATCAACATCGGACCACACATATACTAGGGAAGAGGGTGGGTAACACTTGCTGAACTGAATGTATTATTCATATGGTCTCCTTGTGAAAAAAAGAACACATTCTCATCTTCGATGTGCACCTGCCTCTCTCCCCTCCCCGCCCCACACACACACTCTGGCTCTGATTCTCCATTCTGCCCCAGCCTTTTTACATCATTGTTGTAGCACAAAGGCAGCAGTAAAGGCCTCTAGTGAATACTCCTGCCATAAGGGGAGCTGCCAGAATGGCTCTATGCCAGTCTACCCTCACACCTTTCACTAGGGACATGGCCAAAGACATGGCTATTCTCAGCCTTAATACCCACAGAGGAGAGAGAGATGTTAGCCCTTTCACAAATGCTGCATGGAGTATGTGCAAGCCACTAAAAAATAACCCTCATGAAGTCCATCACTGACAACATTTAAATGAACTAATGATTACTTTTTATATAAATAAGAGGCTAGGGTGACAGGCGGTGGGAGGTAATAGGCGCCTATATAAGACAAAGCCCAGAATATCGGGACTGTCCCTATAAAATTGGGACATCTGGTCATCCTACAAGAGGCCCTGTTTGTAATGAAACAAAGATGGGATCTGATTAGCTTTTAGTGGTGATAAGGCAATCACTCTAGCGATACACATTAAACACTTTGAGCTAAATTATCAGTGGGCCCCTCCATATACAAGTGCGTCCCTTCTGCATGGTGTACGCAGCTATGTGACTGAAAGTAAATACAGTCATTCTGCTGCGTGCTACACTTTTAGACAGAGAGGAGTCTTCCTGCCTACTGCAGAGGTAACTTTGAGGCAGCTGCTATTTTGTGAAGGAGAGTTGCTGCAGCATGGTTACAGAGGAGACCTCTACTGTGCTCTCTCATGCACTTTACTTTTGTTCTCTCTTGATTTGCTATGTCCCTAAATCTAAAATAAGTCAGACTGAAAGTGTATGGAAAACATTAACAGTTCCCAGGTGCCAAAGCCTACATTTCTGCACACAAAATGGAGGCCCTCAAAAACTGTGTGTGTGTGTTTCAAAAACTCATTGGAAAAGGTATCCTTATCTGAAGCCTTAAGGACAGGTGGTATAGGGAATTATCAGAGTGCATTAGGGCTCAAAATCCCAGTTAAAACCCGTGTCTGCAAGCCCCGGTTATTTTTAAAATAGGAGCAATTTAGCTCAGTGTTTCTCGACTGATGGGTGGCCACTTCCAGAGGAGTCACAAAAGGCAATCAGGGGGTTACGAGGTATTGAAAATATTATTATAATCTGAAGTCAAGAAAAATCTCGCTCCTCTGCTCACCCTTTCCCTTCAAGGTCAAGTATTCTCTATCAACTTCTCAAAATGCACGCCCACAAATAAGTAGTTGTCTGGCTCCAAAGTAGAGCAAGTTGAAAAATGATTCCAGAATAGCTCTTTTGGTAAATTGGTAAATGTAGACAAACCCTTGGTGTAGACAAGGCCTCAAATGGGAAGCATCCCTCTGCAGCAGCTATGGAGCTGTTTTAACCAGAGACTGAAAAGTGAAAGGTGTACGGTTCTATATCTCACTATTGCACTGTCAATCCCCTGAACCAGCCATTTCCCTCAATTAACTTCTAATACACGTTGTTTTTTTTAATCTTACTTCAGTGTCAGCCTCAGATGCATGATTCATACCATCATAGTTTACACTGTACCTTGAGAGGTGGGTCACAAGTTACCATGTGACAGTGTTCCTTGTGAAGTATGACACTGCTTTCTTAAAATGGCTTTAAATGTAACCTGTGAGTAGGTGACCAGATAGTAAGTGTGAAAAATCAGGTGGGGGATAATAGGTGCCTACATAAGACAAAGCCCCGAAAATCGGGACTGTCCCTATAAAAGGAGGACATCTGGTCACCCTACCTGGGAGCATGAATGAATCACTTAAGATTTTGTCTTCATTGTCACAAAGGGGCAGGGGGTTGTACATAGATAACTTTCACATGTTAAATAGCGCTAGCAGTTTCTACCATGAGGTAGCTAGGCAAGGTTAGCACTCTCTCTCCTGCCCATGATTGATCTCGCCTAACTTACTTTGAGGTTTTTCAGCAGAATAGCTAATGCTTGTTAGTTATCCCATGGTAAAAAATACTTTTTTTTTTTTTAAAGCCGTGAAGACAGAGCCTAAGAGTTGTTTTGGAGGGATTTAATGGAACATAAATTACTAATGCTATTTTGCTGGTAGGAATTTTTTTTAAAAACCCATAATTAAATGGAAAACTCTGCAGTGAGTGCAAATGTGTTATTCTAGCTCTTCAAAGTAGCTCACAGATTTATCTTTACAAAAGTCAAGTCACTATGGTGTGGCAGAGACATGCTGGAAGTCCATTGTGGTCCACCGCAGACAAAAGGGTATATTGTTTGTCATCTCAGCATGTGGAGTTTTGTGTGCCCAGCTCCTGTTAATGCTGATGGAAGTTAAAGATGTAAATTACTGCACACTGAGATGAGAATAGATCTCTTGGGACTTTACAATGTTTCATTCTAAAGGTTCTGAGCTTTTGATCTGAGGCAGAGATGGAGAATAGTTGGGATCATTTGTCTTAATGCCCCAAACTTTAAAGGTTCTGATAAAATATGACACTGTTCTGAACCAGCTGGTTTTGCAAAAATCAAGCCATGCTGACGATTATACTGTAAAATTAAAACCAAACCTGTCTACCCTATATCTTGGATAGTTTTGTGGGCAGGGGGATGGGGCTGCTACATCTACTGCACACATGTGGGCAGGAAGGGGTGGGGACTGAACAGACCCTCTACCCCACTCCACACAACTCATCAAGGGATGTATGCAGTGCCAGGGATAGTGTCGGCATAGGCAATGTACCCCACAGAGCATACGGATCCAGAGGCAGATTAAGACTAGACTCTTTGGTTTCCTGATCTGCTTCTGAAGCAGTGAAACACGACCCTATCCCATACCGAGGGCTCATGGCAAATCCACTGTTAAGCCCTACAAAGGAAAGACAAAGGAAGTATAATTAGCCCAATTTTAAAGTTATTTTCCTTTTCTCCCTCTCTCTGCAAAACATTTAAGTCACTCTCTGATATGGATTCTATTATTCTGTGAACTGCTGGGGAGGGGGAAGATATTGATATTGCAAATAGTGCTTACCTTACACAATATTTTTCCAGCATGTTGTGTTATCTTTGCAAGTGTCAGCAGGACATAGTGGCTCTCACACTTAAGGTCCCAAGATATAATACTAAAATGCAGATTTAGTTTCCATCTATTCAAAATTACGGCCCATTTGGTACACAGTGAGAATGTTACATAGGCAAGTAAATCATAATTGATAAGATAGAGTAAAAAAAAATGAATAGTGTGTAACAGTGTGTTGAGAAGTTTTCTTCTGCCAGTGCATTAAAGGAAACTTGCCCTTGAAATGCTGAGCAAATAATTTATCTTGATTTTTTTTTAAAGCCTGATTCAGTTTCTTAACATTCTTTCATGAGCTTTGAACTCACTGAGTCTTCTAATAATGTCCTTAAATGAGGGAAGGAGGTAATTTTCTCTCTCGGTGCCTTTAGGGGATCATTAATCATGCATCAGTCATAAGTGTTAACTTTACAGCATGCCTGCTTTTTTTTAAGAGCTTAATTTCACATGGAGAAAGTGCTGTAAAGTAAAACTTTTAACTCAGAAATTGCTCCATTTCTCTGCACAGAATTGCTGTACCTCCTGAAAGGCAATTTTACTATAGCACACACCAGCCTGGCTCAGAGTCCTAGATATACTACATTTCATTACAACCTTTCCTCTGCCCCCTGCCATGACACATTTCTGTAACAAGCAAATTCCATGGATGCTGGGGCTAGATTTATAGAGAACTGTGCTGTGTTATTGTCATAGAAGGTGTGCTCATTAGGCCAAAGGGAGATGCAACTACTCAACATTCTGAAAAACCACACCACTTTTATATGAGACCTGTACTCTAGGCACCCAAATATGAATAGTTAAGTATTGAATTAAGTCAAAGCTAATTGAAAAAGTTTATCTGAGAATAATTTAATAAAAAAGGCTCGGTACTGTAGCACTGAACATTAATACACTAGCTTTTCTCTTGGATTCACATCTGGATTAGATCACAGAAATTAACATTAATTCCAGTCCTCAATAGGCATTTGTCAACATCAGAAAAATCAATATTTATTATTCCAAAATGGAATGTGGTTAGCAGCATATGATCAGAAGATGCCCGAGCCTGGAATACCGTGTGTTTTATGGAAAAAGTATCTGTGGGGAAAGAACAGTGCACAGCAACTGCCTGTGTCTTGCCACTAACTACTGCCATTAACCCATTTCTTTAAAAAGCAGGAAGAAGCATTTTGTTACAGCAATATGATTCAGTGTCATGGATGGGTGAATCACCTATATGGTAGTAGGCAGCATTCATTGGATGCCTGCACTGGGCTAGCATTCTTGAAGCTATTCCAAGGAGCTAGTAAACAAATATGACTCTGGGTAAGTATTGCTGCCTTTTACTTTCCTGCTTGACTCGTCTAGAGGGTGAAACTGCCTAATGACGGTCAAAAGATTTCAGTAATTCCATTTTGTTCAGAATAAAGAAAAAGAAGCCCTATGATAAAAGGCAGAAGATTACCAAGTCTGGCCTTTCACCTTTTGAACTTCAGAACAATTTTTTTAAAACAATCAGCTGCAAGTATAAATGGTGCCCTGCTGCCACTTATCCATATTTCCCAGGGAACCCATTTGTGATGTACTGTTTGTTGCTCTCTCTCAGGACAGAAATAAGCATTAAACATGGGAAAGTTAATACACTTTATAATGATAAACCAGGGGTTTAAATGAGCATGGAACTTGCTGAGGTAAAGTCTTTTACAGGGTTTTAAAGCTCTAATAAGATCCCTAGCATGCATCTGAAATATATATGCACATTAAGCCCTGACCTAGAATGGTTTCATTACTATCTCTATTATTGTTATGACTTTGTAAAGTGTAACAAGGCCCATTTCTTCCCACATCCTCTTTCCTGCAAAAACTGCATGGAATCCAATGTGCCGCTCCCTGAGAGCCTCAGATGGAATTCTGGCTAAGTCAACTCACTTCCTGGCCTCTCCTGTCCCATCTTGCCCATCAGACCCACACAGCGCAGAGCTGTGCCTTTACGAGAACAACCTGGGCTAGACTGAGCTTTCAAGGCACAGCTCTTCATTGCAGGAGGGGAGTTCCTGCAGTGAGAGCTACTCACAACTCCTCCTGGTAGGGTTTCCAACTTTCTGACTGAACAAAACCAAACACCCTTGCCCCGCCCCTTTTCTGAGCCGCCCCCCCCGCTCACTCCATCTTCCCCCCTCCCTCTGTTGCTCGCTCTCCCCACCCTCACTCACTTGCTCATTTTCACCTGGCTGTGGCGGTTCCCTTTTCGACCAGGTGTTCGGTTGAAAACTGGACACCTGGCAAGTGGCAACCCTACCTCCCGGGGCTCCAGGAGAGCATAGGCTGCAGCAGTAGCTCAACCACACTTTAAATAGCTGAGCTCCCTCACCATAACTTTGCCCCCAACCAGCTGATAGATTCAGGACCAGGGGAGCATGGACCCCCCACAACTCAGCTCTCTCCATCTCCTTCAGGCAGGCCACTGCCTTTGGCGGCACTAACACAGCATGGTACCTGCATTCCGCAGTCATGCTGTGCTTGGTTCCTGTGCAGGGGTTTGAGAGGGGGAAGGCTTCTTGGAATCCCCTGTGCATCTGTTCAGGATTAAACATAAATTGGCCCTATATTGGCGAGTAACTCTGCTATAGTATGCATACTTTGTATTTGTTCCTTAGAACCTTCACATTTTACAAATCTGATCCTTCCCTCCTGCAGCTTTCTCTGCTTCTCGAGGTAAGTCTCCTTAATTGATCCTGGCAGCTGGAGTTCCGATAATACCAGTGATTATTTTTTTCCCCGTTAGGTTTTCTTTGGCTCCATGATCATCTTTCAGGTTTCTGGGAATGCAATCACAATGTGATTTGCTTAGCAGGGGACTCTGTCCACTTAAAGAGAGCCTTCAAATAGTTATCAAAATTCAAGCTATTTTTTCCTTTTTTCTGCTGCAGAGGCAGCCTGAAACCACAATCACATTTCTTATTCACACAGCAGAGTTCCTCCCATTCTAATGACAGCTTTAAGCACAAGATAAAAACTAGAGAATAGTGAAGATACATATATAAATATATACAGCCAGATCTCATCCAAACAATGGCTTATTATTTCATGAGAATCCACAGACTGCTCAGTGCTGTGCAACATAATTCAACCCCTGGGCTCTGCCCAAACCACATGACTAAGCCTTTTTTTGTCTCTCTTGCTCACTCTCGTCTTGACTTTTCACATATGAATCCCTAGGGCCTACGGGCCTTCCTATCCTGGATCCTCTTCTCTGACCCAGTACATTGTTCCCCAGCCTTCTCCAGCTTCCATCCTTCTCTAAAAGCATACTTCTTCCAAATGGCATACAAACACCAGTCCTCCCCCCTTAAGAGTGTTAACTAATTAGAATTCAATCCTACACTCATTGACTTCAGTGAATGTTTGATCAAGCCTTTAATGACTAAAACACTCCCAACATAATAGAAGATGATCATGGAACTACTATGATGTAGCCCACACTACACTGTTCATTCACACTACTTTTGGTCACATCCCATTTCCCAAACTCTGTCCATACCCTCAGATCCCAGCAAATTCCTGAGGGTTCTGAGCACCTCTCAGGAGATGCTCAACATTTTGCAGGATTGGGCCATTAGATTCTAAGCTCTTCAAGGTCAGGGAGACATTGGGCCAGAGCCTGTTCTCAGATACAAGGATGTAAATCAAGAAGAGATCCACTGAATTTTATAGAGCTACTCTGGATGTATATTGGTGTAAATGAGATCAGGATCCAGCCCATTGCCTTCTTTCTTGTCTCTGAAGGGCCTAGCACCCTGTTGGTGTTATAATTCAGTTCTTGTATACCAACAGAATGTAGCGGAGATGTGGGTCCTGCCTCTAGTTACTTACAATCTAAAAACAGCTGAGGCTAAATCTAAACTGAATCCCATAGTACGCTTATTTCACAGACTTCCAGTAGATTTACACAACTGTATTGGAAAAGGATTATTTGTTTTGAAGTGTCTTTCCCATGAGTTGGTGAGTGAAAACATCAAAAAGGGAAAGGAGTTTAGGGTAGTATAACTAGGATTAATGGGCTGAGTATCAAGAAGACTTCCTAGCAGTGAGATCTGCTAGGCCACAATCCTGCAAGCAGTTATGCACATACTTCGCTTCACACATGTGAGTAGTTTTGTTGATTTCAATGGGTCTACATGTGTGCATAAAATCAAGGATCTGGTAAGTGTTTTCAGGATCAGGGCTTTTGTCTGTGGAATAGTCTCTAACAGGCAGTGGGGGAAACCTAATATTTTGGGACATTTTAAAAGAGACTGGTTAAAAGAAGGTGAGAACATAGTGTAAGGAACAATTCTTCCCTAGCAGGTGGATAGATTTAGGATTGAATAGGGTCTTCTATCATTCCATGGATTAATATATTCTGAGTAAAAAAAATATACAATGAATCCAGACAAAAAAGACTGAAATTATAGCTATCAAGACATCCTTCTGTGTTGAATAGTGGATCTAAATAATGCTAGTGTTTATGGGCTTAAAAAAAAGCATCTGTGTGACCCAGAAAGCTGCACACTAACCTGAGGAATCCTATCACTGTTTCAGTAAGTTCAAGCTTTTCCCCCAAAAAGTAATTACCACTGAGTTCAGCAAAAGAAAGATTGACAATTAAAGGCCATTTTTAAAAGTTACATACACAGTCTCTTCAATCTATTTGCTTTTTAGCAAAAAACAAAAAAACCAAAAAAAAACCCCAAAAAACCAACCCTTCTGAGCAGATAGAAATGCCGTTTGCTAATATCAATGGAGAAAAGTTTTTTTTTCCCCTAAGGCACTGACACATTTTTAAAGTAAATTGTTCCCTTTGAAGATAATCAATATTGTCTGAATATCTTCCCATGAATAGGATAATCACTGAGGAGTATAAGCTGTCATGCAAACCACTTTCACTGAGAGGTTCACAATGGGTAGGATGATAGCTTTACAGTTCTATTTGTTAGCCACTAGCTTAACAATGTGCCAGGTTGATAGAGGCCACAATTACTCACCTGCCAATCTGCAAGCCATTTCTTCTAAGAAAAAGAAGTAAATGAAGAAGGCTGATTGCCTAGCTAACCAGGGCCTGCGGATATAGGAGCCAGCCGGTAAGAGCATGAATGCATTAAAATTTACTATGAAAACCTAGACAAAAGAATGCTGTTGCCTTGCAGGAAAGTGAAAGTAGTTGGGTGAATTGGGTGCTCTTTCAAGGCAAAAATTGGCACCTGGGTGTGAGAGGATGTCTGGAATACATTTGATTTGCATTTCTTATTGCTGCTTGGAGTTGTGAAGTTACAAGCAAGATCCTGAAGGTGGTAAGTTCTCCATCTCACTCCCTCTTGGCTGCTCATATCCAGTATGAGGGTCTCTGACCACATCTAAACTATGGGTGCTGTAATCTCATTGTGTAGAGACACCCTACAGCTACCGAAGCAGTTTTTCCATCACTGTTGGAACTCCATCTTCCTGAGCGACAATAGCTATACCTATGGAAGCATTGTTCCATTTACCTCAATGCATCTACGCTGGATTTTTAACACCCTTGAGCACCGTAGCTATGTCGACCTATGTTTTAAGCGTAGGCCATGCTGACAACACACGTGAGCTGTAAACTTTTGCTGTCCTGAACTTTTTTTGGAAGCAATGAAATCACCAGTGACTGCAATATGGTTGTGGGGGCTTAGGGGCTTCCCGAGCTCCAACCAAACTACAATTTGAGTTGTTTACAAGGTCCTTCCCCCATTTGTAGCCAGGAGTGGTGGAACAATTTTTATAATGGGGGTGCTGAGAGCCATTGAATCAAACTGTAAATCCTGTATATAATGACAACCACTTCACGCCAGGGGGTGCAACAGCACCCCCAGCTCCAGCCTTATGTTTGTAGAACACAAGGGAGTCTCCAAAGAAACAAGCAAAAAATAAGTCTTTTCTCTCTCTCTCTCTTTCCCTGGAGAAGAGGGGTGGGAATTAGAGGAAAAGCAAAGCAAAGGTGGTCTGTCTCTTAGGCAGACTTTTGGGTTGCCCCTTTGGGGCTTGGCCCATCAGCAGGTATAGTGTCTCTAATCAGGATTAGGGTCTGCCTCAAGCCCCTCCTGTTGGGTCACTCCACTTTATACCTGCTCCGTATAGTCTCAAGGGTGGTGAGGTCTGCGACTGCCTCCCTCTTTGCTGATCTGTCTCTGCAGTCAGCAGTCTCTGGGGCCTGGTCTACACTAGAAAATTAAGTTGGCTTAACTACATTGCTCAGGAGCCTGTAAAATCCACAGCCCTGGGCAGCATAGGTAAGCTACCTAACCCGCAGCATAGACAGCACTAGGTTGACAAAAGAATTCCATCGATCTAGCTATCACCTCTCAGGGAGGTGGATAACCTACACCAACAGGAGAATCCCTCCCATCGCCGTAAGAGGTGTCTACACTGAAACTCTATTGCGGTGCAGCTGTGCCACTGTAGTGTTTTAAGTGTAGATACACCCTGAGGTACAGCAGTCTTCTTCCTGTTTACTGCCCCTTCCTATGGAAGTCTTGACAATAGTGCTGGCTGAGTCCAAAAGAGCTCATTAGCCTCCTCCCTTCTAGAGTGAAGGTGTGCCCGCCTCCCCCAACAATGGTACAGTTAATTGTTATGAAAATGCCCCAGCTCAGCTTTAGAACTTTACTCAGGTTTAGAAAAATGCAGTGACTCAGCAATAAACATTGCCCAAGTCTGACCCTGCTGTAATTTACCCTGGATTACTGTACACCAGATACAAATTCATAGGCAAGAGAACACAGTGAGATAAAGGCCAAACTGTGAAAAAAATGCCACTTGTGCTCACCTGGACACTCATTACATAACGAATCAGTGGCTATGTTACCCAGGGGTTTCAGAACCCAAAGCAGTGGTTTTCAGCTAGCAATGGCTGGACACACAAAATGGCTGAATTTATGTCAAGCTTAAATTTTCCCACAACAGCTATTTACTTAAACAGATGCCAAGAGCAAGAGCCATGTTTTAAAAATCCACTTTTGTTTTATTAGTAACTAAGGGACAATCAGTAGTGCTAGAGCTCCCTTATTCCATTATACTTCTATCCACCTGTCATCATGGTTCACTCAATATTTACCAGTTGTTCCTTTCTACACTATTATTCTTATTCTGATTTATTATTTGTATTGTTGTAGTGCCAGTTATAGGCCATAACCCCATTGTGCTAGGTCCGGTGCAAACACACAGAACATTCACTTGGCTAAAAGAGTAAAATCCTACACATTATATCCCAATATCCTATTCAAAGATACTGCACTACCATTCACAGACAATATATTCCTGTTGAAGTGCCTGTATTCTACACGGCTCTGTTAATGATATTTTTCTGACTGTATAAAAACAATGGCTTTTTTTTAAACCTTGATCAAAAATATTTTAAAAAAATACTATTGTGTGTATTTCCTTAGGCATTATTTTAAAAGGAAATTACTCTGTTTAGCTCACTCCAGATATTTGTCCATTACTCTGAAGTTCCTTACAGACTACATCAGTTACAAGAGAAGCATCTTCAAACAATATATTCTCAACCTCTCTGTGAAATTCAGCTCACCCATTTGTCTTCACTGTCTGGAAACTTAGCATTATCCTTGACCCTGAACTCACACTTCTGTTAGTCCAAATTCTAGCCTGGCTAGTGCTGGAAGGGGTAGCAAAGATGCTGGCACTTGCATCCCCTCCTAAGCAATTGTACCGAGCAGGACAGGACTCCAGAGTATGGCTCCAGAGGGACACATGGTAGGGAGAACTTTGCTATCTGAAAAGAAAGATTATATGCCATTGGCAAGCAAATGTTGCTGTCTGCAACCTAGGTACTAGCTAGCTGGAGGCCTGGATATAGTTCCCTAGCCAGCAGACAATTCCACCTTAGGGCCACACTGAACAGGCCAGTATAGTAGCCAGTCTCCCCACCTAGTGTTCTCTTAGCAATAGGGAGAGACCCTGTCCTGCTGTTTGCAAGGGGGTGGAGCACGAGGCTCTCTATGCTCTTTTTCTCGTATTGTGCAGTAGTAAAGCAGAGGACAGGATCTAATCCCAAATTCAAAAAATCTGTGTATCACCACTCCTGCAACATCACCTGTGCATGCCTTTTCTTTGGCACCACCGCTGCTGAAATATTCATCCATATCATCATCTCCTCTCTGCTTAACTATTATAGGTCCTTTCTCAATAACCTCCCTAAACTCAGCTCTCCAGACTCCAGCAACTGCAATGTGTTGCAGACTTTCTATCCTCAGAACGCTCCACTAGCTTGCCAAGCAATTCAGGAGCTGGTCTCTTGTCCTCCTGGCTTTCCAAACTATTCTCCATGGACTGCTTCTAGCATTCCATATGGGTCTGATTCCTCTCCTCTTTCTGCTCCCTCTATGGTTTAGCAACAGCCTCCTTGTTATTTCTTCACACAATCTTGCCACTAATAGTGCAAGCACCTTCTCATCTTAAGTTCCTGCCATGTGGAACAGACTGTCTCCATCTTTCCACCTCATCAATTCTCCATCTCTTTTCAAATCTCAACTGAAAATATATATTTTCTCCCCGGCCTATAACTCTTAATTTCCATCTTCCATCTGTTATTGGCCTTATGCTTGAATACTTTAATTCATTCACCATAGAATGTCTTTACATCACTGCTTTCTGTAATGTATACCCAATACTATCTTGCACTGTGTAGCTCTAAGAGGCATTTTGGGATATGACCTGCATGACAGATTCAGTATAAAATATAGCTACAGTGTATTGTTTTGATCTTCCTATAAATCAGCATATAACAACATATTTATAACAAAGACATAGCTTGAAAATAAAGCTTGTACATCATGTGCTTACAGTAAGCTCTTGATAAACCAATTTCCATAGGGTACATTGAATTAGATTGTGTAATAAAAGTTTTAAATAATCTTTGGAATCAGTGTAGCTGATAGACTTTGTGACCAAGGAGCATGCTCAGCGTGAGAGGACTGGACATTGAAGTATGTGCAGAGTAGAGAGGTGGGGAAAGGATGGATAGGAGAAGGAGATTAAATGAAGATCAAAAGAAGAACAACTGATTGGTTTTTTCTCCACTTTTTGAAAAATATCATATCATGCTAACAGATAAATACACCTGCATACATCATAACACTACTTTTCCATGTAAGCCACTGCTGTAGTTGTCACATGGATGTTGCGTGATTGTGAATGGGAGGCAATCTCTCTACTAATACCTTGAAAATATGAGAGAACTCCATGCCTAATGCATACCTTCTTGCTGTTACTTCCCCATTGTCAGAAAAAGGCTGTCTTTGCCTGTAAAACAAAAGAGTTTTGTGCAACTTGAACAAGACAGGCAGGTCTGGTCCCCAGACGAGTTGTGCTGTTCACTTAAAAGCTGTTTCATGCAACCATTGGAATGATATGCCCTATCATTTTTAATAGTATATTAACTATTGAAACAAAAAGGACTATTGAAACAGCCAAATATTACATACCAATGTAATATGTCAATTAGAACTGAATTAGATGCGGTCTATTGAATAGAGATGTTGAACCTTCTGGGAGAATATTTTGTCTTTTGTTCACAGATCATTTTATGCTGCCTTTGCCCTGGGTCACCAAGGTAACACAAATCATACATCTTGCTTAGAATTTTCTAAGGCCACAGAATCATATACATTTTTACATTTTTCTGTCAAACAAACTTCGTGCAACTGGACCAAAATTCTGACATACGTTATTGTCCGTCAGAAAAGAAAACATCCTGTGCCCTCAGCAATTGTTCACATTAATAAAATACAGCAAAGTGCACAGCTCAGAGTACACACAGTGCTGTACATAGAAGTACAAGTGACAGATGTGAGCTGACAGAAAAAGGCCCAGGGAGTGTAAACAGAATCCATTTGGCAACTGAGTTGAGCCTGTCCCAACTGGCCTTGTTGTTTTACAGTTCCATTTTATTTGTCATGGAAAGAAGATTCATGTCAGGAGTTTGGGATGAGCCACTCTCAAGGTCAGCTTGGCCAGAACAAACTAGGGATTGAGCTAGGGGAAGAAAGAATGCAGGGGTACAACATGTTCTCACCTTCTCTGAGCTGCCATCTCATTCTCCAAAAGCTCAGCTTTCATTTAAAACTAAAAGGTAAGTCTCTAGTCTTTATGGTTACAAACAAAACAAAAAATGAGCAAACAAACAACAAAAACATACCTTCAGAATGTGAACAGAGAGCAACTAATGCAGTCCTATCCTCCTGACTTGGCAGAGAGCCTGAAACAATAGCTCTGGGAAGATGACTAGTTCCATTAATCTCAAAGGAGTCCTAATGCTGATTCCTAGTGATGATGATTTAATCCTGTCTACATTATTGACTATTTCCTACTCACTAAAGCACATAAGGAAGGAGAGAGAGGATCATATTGTGAAGATCTTCACAATGGACTCGGAGTGGCAGCTCATTTTGGTGCCATGAGTGTACGACATTTGGGAGAATACCACCATTTATTTCGTTCTATAGACAAGGAGGCCCAGTACACGAAGCCCTGCAGAGCAATTGAAACCCAATGGGCAGCCAAGCCCAAGGAGTCCAGCAGAGCACGCACAATCATATTTAAAACATCTCCACAATGTTCTGTAGTTGGTAACTCCTTTGTGTCTCTCAAGTGGGAGGAGTTTAGTTTGTGGGTGGAAATTTAAAGAATGCTGTCTCCTCCCCCACCTCCACCAATTCAACTTCTGGGGAAAAAACATTTGTCTGGGATATTGCCATCTCTTCTACTTTTAGTTCATAGGGCATGGAGATTTCTGAATGGAGAAATTGAGCAGTTTTCATATGGTGCCAAATTACATGTCTGAAACCCAACAGTATTAGCTCAACCATGTAACTGGAGTGTTCACTAAAATACAATGGTCAATAGTAAGAAGACATTGGTCAGCAGATACCGCAGCATTCCCCTGTACTTAGAATAGCAAATAGCTGTATGGAAGGTATTTCATGTTCCACCATCACTCTTTGGTAACTTGAAAAATGCTAACTTTTTGATGGTGTCCACTGTGTCTGCTATGGTGGGCTTTATTTCCAACTACGTGCACTAATTTAACATGAGGAATGATTGGCTACCATGTGGCTCTAAGTCAGTTATGAACATTTTCTCTTTGTTCTTCTCACTGGGATGCAAAGACGATACATGGAGAAGCAAAGACGTATAAAACCAATACACATTGAGAGAGTTATCAGTTAAGAACCTACCTTGGTAACTTAGGTAGCCATCCTCCAAAGTGGAAGATGAACAGATACAAGTGTGTGATGTATGTGGCTAACAAAGCCTGATTGCAAAGGTTGGGGAGAGATTAGTCAAGGAGACACAGACACATACTATTGCAACACTCACTCTATTTGCTTAGAAGCCACGCTGTTTCCTGTGTGAAAGGTCAGAGTACATGAGCCCTAGAGGCACACATTAGGATTACATACACTACAATACCCTTGCTTATAGTGAGTAATCAAATTAATCTGGAGGGGTCTTTGCTCATAGGGAAATTTTGTTAGTAATTTCACTTCAGCCAAATACCCCTAGAACACCACTGTATTATAGAAATAAGACTAGATTTACCACATTAAAAGGTGGTAAGTTACAAAATACAATAGTAGTCTATTACCCAGGTCAGGCTTATTTAGAAATAAAATCAGCAGAGAGCCATGCCCAATGCCTAGATTATCCCTGCGCAAGTACAAGAGGTCACACAAGGTGAGAGTGCTGTAAAATATTGTCAGCCACTCACCTCACCATGGCCCCTTTAGCGAATGTAAATAATTCCTTGTGTTTTCAGCAGTCCAGCATAGCAGCCACACCTCTTATTCTTCCTTCAACGACAGAGTCATCACTTTTGGAGGAAATCAGCAGCCATAGATATCAACAAGGAAGATCATTTTTTAAAAGAGAGTCAATACATTTTGTGTTTTAAATGGGGATGACAATGATGCTTCCCATTTACACAACATCTTTCACTCAAGCATCTCTTCATACTTTACACAAACAGTAATAAAAGTACATCAAAATGCCTGCCAAGTAGGTAGGAATTTATATCCTAATTTATACAGATAGACACACTGAGCACAGAAAGGTTAAATGTCTAGATTCATAGATTATAAAGCCAGAAGGGACCATTGTGATAATCTAATAGTCTGACCTCCTGTGTCACATGCACTGTAGAACTTTCCTGAATTCCTGTTTGAACTAGAGAAAAAGCATTTAGAAAAACATCCAACTTTGATTTTAAAATTGCCAGTGATGGAGATACCACCACAAACCTTTCTAAATTGTACCAATGGCTAATTACCCTTGCTTTAAATTTTCTCCTATTTCCAATCTGAATTTGTTGAGCTTCAACTTCCAGATATTGAATCATGTTAAACCTTTATCTGCTAGACTGAAGAGCCCACTATCAAATGTTTGTTCCCCATGTAGGTCCTTATAAACGGTGATCAAGTCACCTCTTAACCTTCTCTTTGTTAAACTAAATAAATTGAGTTCCCTGGAGGCTTTTTTCCCAATCTTTTAATAATTCTTATGGTTCTTCTCTGAACCTCCTCCAATTGATTAACATCCTTCTTGAATTACTGACACCAGAACTGGACACAGTATTCCCAAGAGCAGTCACACCATCCAAATACAGAGGTAATATAATCACCTGACTCCTACTTGAGATTCCCCTGCTTATGCATCCAAAGATTGCATTAACACTTCTGGCCACAGTGTTGCACTAGGAGCTCACGACAACCCCCAACTTTTTCTGAGTCACTGCTTTCTAGGATAGTCTCCCATCCTGTAAGTATGGTCTGCATTCTTTGATCCTAGATGTATATATTTACATTTGGCCATATTAAAATGCATATTATTTTCTCACATCCTGCTTACCAAGTTATCCTGATTGCTCTGTATCAGTGATCTGTCCTCTTCATTATTTACCACATCCCCAATATTTGTGTCATCTGTACACTTTATCAGTAATCTTTTAACATTTCCCCCCATCTTAAATAGCATAGGACCAAGAACCGGTCCCTGTGGGACCCCACTGGAAATACAGCCACGTAATGAAGATTGCCTGTTTACAATTACATTTTGAGATCTGGCAGTTAGCCAGCTTTTAATCTGCTTAATGTGTGTCATCTTACTTTTGTATTGTTCTTGTTTTTTTAATCAAAATGTCATGCAGTACCAAGTCAAACACCTTACAGAAGTTTATTTCATCAATATTATGACCTTAACAATCAAACTTGTAATCTCATCTAATAAAAGATACCAAGCGAGTTTGATGGGATCTATTTTCCATAAACCCATATTGATTGGCTGAAGTTATATTACCTCCCTTTATTATTTTATTAATTATTCTTTATTGGCTTGTCCAAGAAGTCTATATCAGAACCATGGTTAGAACCAAAGTCTCGTAACTTCAAGGTCACTGTTCTAACAACTTTAAAAAATACTCCCTCTCATACAGATATATCAATATTGCCTGTTTGTAAATGTGATAATTTTTGAACACTGCATTAAAGAATTCCAAAATTTCAAGGAATATTCTAGGTGTCAATGGACAGAACTGTATTGATTTTGGTGAAAATTGGAAGAATAGCAAAGTCTGATTTCCACTAGTTTAAGTGAGAGGAAATCCAGGCTCACAGAGTGTGTTGCAAGCACAGGTATCTCTTTCGCACCCCTGCTACTGCCTTCACATAGCAACAGGAGCAGCTTAATATGCCGCTCTGTCTGATTAGGTGTACGGCTTGGCCTAAAAAGCAACAAAGCGTGGGACCCTCAAGTCATTGTTCTTTCAAAAGTTGCTAGCCCCAGCATGGCTTCCATTTGTCTGGTTTATTTAGATATTGCACTTAAAATGCTACCAGTTCATTACTAGCATCAGTAGTTGGGAACACTAATCAGATAGTAGCCATCTTTGTTCCAACAATATCACTAAGCTAAGAGGCTCACTGCCTGAACCTGATATTGTGAGGAGACAGAGAGAGATTAAGTGCCCTTGAGTTTATGAATGTTGTGAAATTGTAGCCTGGGCTACACCAAGAAGTCTGTTGTCAGTCTTACTATCTTGGGTGGTGGTGGAGTGAGTGTCACCTTGGACACTGAGGTTGAGGAATTCAACAAATGATTGAAAGACATAAGGAAATGACTGACCAATTGCCTGTAAGCAACAGTAATTCCTGCTTCACTGACTTTTGAACCACTAGGCAGCCATCTACTTCAACCCATGTGGCTATCTTGTTCAATTTCCTGTACAGCTGGAAGTAGTTAATGTATTGTAAGGCAAGTGACAAAAGGACACGGTCAGATGCAGAATATCTTCAGAGAGAGAGACCAGACATCCCCAACGGGGTGGAGGATATCACACATTGGCCATGAGATGATGCATGCAATGTTCAGAGTTTTATTTAATTATTTATTAATTGTATTATGGTAGTGCCAGCTAACATCAGGGCTCAACTGTGCTAGGCACTGTACAAACACATAGTAAGGGGCAGTCCCTTCCCTAAAGAATTTACAACAGAAACAGACAAGATACGCAAAAGGGTGAGAGAAAGGAAGTGATATAGTCCCCATTATGCAGTTGAGCATACAGAGAGATTACAAGATCTCATGGGAAACCTTTGGCAGAGCTGCCAACTGAACCCATCTCTCAAGTCCCAGTCCAGTGACTTAAAACACAAAACCCTCCTTCATCAAAATTGGAAAGAGTCCAGCGGAGGGCACCAAAAATGATTAGGGGGCTGGAGCACATGACTTATGAGGAGAGGCTGAGGGAACTGGGATTGTTTAGTCTGCAGCAGAGAAGAATGAGGGGGGATTTGATAGCTGCTTTCAACTACCTGAAAGGGGGTTCCAAAGAGGATGGATCTAGACAGTTCTCAGTGGTAGCAGATGACAGAACAAGGAGTAATGGTCTCAAGTTGCAGTGAGGGAGGTTTAGGTTGCATATTAGGAAACACTTTTTCACTAGGAGGGTGGTGAAGCACTGGAATGGGTTACCTAGGGAGATGGTGGAATCTCCTTCCTTAGAGGTTTTTAAGGTCAGGCTTGATGAACCCCTGGCTGGGATGATTTAGATGGGGATTGGTCCTGCTTTGAGCAGGGGGTTGGACTAGATGACCTCCTGAGTTCCCTTCCAATCCTGATATTCTATGATTCTATGATCTCATAACTGTGACATTTTCATTTTTGACTTCCTTACAAAAAACAAATAAGTAAAGCATACTCAATTGATGAGAACTATTAGATGGATCAATTCCTGAGTTTCAGTATGACAGTCTTCCAGATAAGGACATTTTATTGATGCTCCCAAAGTACATCACCATATGTGGTGCTTTTAGTTTTGTCTTGTCTGGGTTTCTTTTTTTTAAGCCGTATGAATTCAGTTTCACCAATGACAGCAATCAGGGGGAGGAGCTATAAGTTTGCAGTCAATCGTCATTTTAGCTGTGTTTTCTCTCCTCTAAGAAAATGTTACAGGGCATATATGCTCCATTCCTGACTGAGCCAATCCCTCCACTGTCCTGAATGCACAGGTCTATCTCATCACGTTTGCCTCAATCTGGGTCAATCTGCAGGGAGCCTGAAACAATAGCTCTGTGAGGAATTGGCTACTCTTATTCATCTCAACGGGGCATTAATGTCAAGAGGATGGGACCCATGGCCAGGTTTAGACAAATGAGTTGATCAATGAAGTTTATTAGTTGCTGAGAGTTTGAGCTGAGAAACAGATGAAAAAACAAGATTCCACTCAAAGCAGATTGTGCAGATCTTCGTAAGACCATCATAAGTGTTAACATTTACATTATCAGTGAGCTTCATCATTAATGGTTCAATTTTCCTCATTTATGTCTAATCAGCACTAGTAACATGGATTTTTTGACCCTGATTCTGACCTCACTTGCACCAGCATTATACTGCAGTGACTTCAGTGCAGTTTCTGCTCTCACACAATGGAAAGTATCGTGCCCAGAGCCCCAAACCAGCAATTAATCCAGAAACAAAAAATTAATAAAATTCTGTTAATACCCAGCGTGACCCCACCAAGAAGCCAAACAGCCCTGAAGACAAACCCTGGAGCAGGTACTTTAAAAGGCTGGAGCTAGTGTCGGGAAAGGCCAGGAGGACTAATTCTTTCCCCAACCTGCCCAAACACCCAACAACAGGAGAGACATTTTTCTATAAAGATTAAAAAATAAGAATGAAGAACACAGAACCACCGGGACTACACCCGGAGGGTCACATACACCCTTGAAAATGAACTATTAGTTTATATATGGGGGGGAGGGGCAGAGTGACTGACCTTTTCCAGCAGCAGCCTGCTTACAATCAATCCCTGCTCCCTCACGCTTCCTCCAGGAGCAGCCTCTGGAGTTAATAGGCTTACCTGGCCACCTTAAGTCCCCTTCCAGGCCTGTATGGGGTGGACACCCCATCACACTTCCCCACAGCCCTCAAGCCTCCCCTCACAACTCTGCAGCACTGACATAGCAGAACCTGAATAGGAGCAGGGGAAGGCCTCAGGTTCTCTGCATTTCCTCTTAGAAAGCTATGTGGGAATTAATGTTGCTCCAAACACAGAGCTGCCCAGGGTTGTGCAGCTTCTTGCAACACTATGCAAAATTATTATTTTGCAAATCTGCATAAAACAGGGGTTCTCCAACTGGGGGTTGGGACCCCTCAGGGAGTCATAAGGTTATTACATGGGGGGGGTCGCGAGCTGTCAGCCTCCATCCCAAACCCCACTTTGCCTCCAGCATTTATAATGGGGTTAAATATGTAAAGAAGTGCTTTTAATTTAAAAGGGGGGGGTCGCACACAGAGGCTTGCTATGTGAAAGGGGTCACCAGTACAAACATTTGAGAACCACTGGCATAAAACCTTACACTGATTGCTCTGAGAGGATTCCCCTGAGCAGTTGTGGGGTGGCAGGACTTTATTCCTTAACTTCTCACAGCAGGGTAGTGGAAGAGCCTGTAGTGACTTAGAGGCAGCTTTGATGTGGGGGAACTGGCTCAACCATGGGAACCTAAGTGATGTGACCTTTGGCAGGAAGGAGCCAGGTGGTTGTTGGAGTGAATCTAGGGGGATACTATAGCATGGCTGTCTGTTACCCTTTAGCTCTGCTTCTTCCCACACCCATCTTTGGGGCAGGTGTATCACTGCCTCCTTACCCCTTGGTGCTTCCCATGGGCTGGAAACCAGCAAGGGGAGCAGAGAGGTTGCTTGCTGGCAGATGCACAGAAAGATTTATTGCAGCACAAGTCCTCCTGCTTCCCAGAGCCCAGAGGAGTGCGTGGCCTTCAGCCTGGACTCTACAAATGCATCAGTGACCTACATGTGAGTGTCACGGGAGATGGCACTTGCCATCTGTGCGAACAGCTTCTTCTCTGCTGCTGGAGCAGGGAGAGAGAGAGAGAGAGTCCAGGTGCAGTCTGGCTTCTCAGTTGCTCTGAGGAAGCTTTGGGATCAGGACCAGAGCTCTCTGGATCCTCAGGCTGTGCAGATTTGGAGGCATGTTGCTCCTGCCCAGTCCATAGTACCCTGATGTGCTCCCCAGCAAGGGAGCACATCAACAGGCAGCTCTGCAAGGGGAACCTCATGCCACTCTGACCATATGTACTGAATGCCTCCCTGGCAGATAGTTCACAAAGAGGATGGGAGCTTACTACTGCTACCACCTGAGGCATTTGTTCGGTTCAGCTCAAGTTGTAGAATTAGGTGCTTAGAGATTGAACCAGATACTTCATGCTCCTAAAAGTGACTTATTACATTTAGACACCCTGCCTTAAATTACACTGCTCTACAGCCAAAATGCTTCTGAAATAAATGTAGTCAAACTTTACTAATTCTGGGTCACTGAGAACGAAAATGATGCTTAAAATTGTTGATTGGCTCTAGTTTTCAAGATATGCTATTGGGTCAGTATATACGACCCTTGACTTGGGAATGGCGGAGGATAAGTGAGTTATAAAGGGAAGGGATCTCAATTTAAACCAGAAATGACTAAAATACATCTTTGACTGGATCTATGAATAAATCTATGACTGGGTTTGGACAGTACTTGCTTTTTAGGCAAAACAATGAATGATGCAATCTGAAGCTGGTATTGCGTCATACATGATATGAATTGCATCATGTTATTCCTAGAAGTCATGGATGATGCAATCATAACGAAGCTTACATCACTCTGCTGAACAAATTGCCCTATATCAGCTCTAGAAATCATACAGTGTCGTGCTCTCTTATTTGTCAGTGTTTGATTTTGCAAAGGGACACATTTCTGTTTAGCCAAAGTGAGCAGAGATGCCTCGTACTTGTGTGAACAGTGCAGATAACTTCTGCTATGTTTGTGGTGAAGTGACTTTTGCATCACAAAAGCGCAGTATAACCACTATGGTTAAGAAAGCCTATCACCTTTATTTTGGCTGCAAAATTGGAGATCAGGACAAGAGGTGGGCCCCACACATATGCTGCAACACTTGTGCAACAAATCTTCGCCAGTGGTTGAACAGGAAAAGGAAATCTATGCCTTTTGCCGTGCCAATGATTTGGAGAGAGCCAACAGATCATACCAGCAATTGTTACTTCTGCATGGTGCCTCCAGTTGGGAAAGGTGTGTCAAAGAAGAAAAAGTGGACTGTGCATTATCCAAACATTCCATCAGCTATACGCCCAGTACCCCATGGAGAAGGACTGCCGGTTACTGATGCACCGAATCATTCTCACTTGAGTCAGACGAGGAAGAGGAAGAGGATGAAACTTCTGGTCCTGAACCATCAATGTCACAGGACCCACATTTTCTCCCATCCTCCTCCTCTGAACCACACCTCATAACACAAGGTGAACTGAATGACCTTGTCAGGGATTTGGAACTACCCAAGAGTAAGGCAGAGCTATTGGGCTCCAGACTACAGCAGTGGAATCTCCTGGCAGGTGATGTTAGGGTTTCCATGTTCCGTGACCATCAAAAGGATCTTGTCCCATTCTTCTTCATGGAAGGTGATCTTGTAGCCTGTAACAACATCGATGGTGTAATGGCAGCCCTCAACATGGTTCACGATCCAGATGAGTGGAGACTGTTCATTGATTCATCGAAGACGAGTCTTAAAGCTGTTTTACTGCATAATGGCAATGTTTTGCCATCAATTCCAGTTGGTCATGCAGTCCATATGAAGGAAACCTAGGACAACATGAAACAACTTTTGAGGTGCATAAACTATGACCAACATCAGTGGCAGCTTTGTGGCAATTTGAAGGTTGTTGCTCTCTTGCTTGGTCTGCAGACTGGATACAGAAAGTACTGCTGTTTTCTCTGCGAATGGGATAGTCGTGCAAGAGATTCCCACTACATCAGGAAAGATTGGCCACTCCAACAGTCATTGGAGCCTGGGAGGAAAAGTGTTCAGCATCCACAACTTGTTGAATCAAGGAAGATTTTGTTACCACCCTTACACATCAAGCTGGGTCTGATGAAGAACTTTGTCAAGGCCATTGACAAAACACAAGCAGCTTTCAAGTACCTCCGTGGAAAATTTCCAAGGTTAAGTGAAGCTAAGATAAAGGAAGGTGTCTTTGTTGGTCCTCAGATTCGTGAACTTCTTCGAGATGATGCATTTGACCATGCACTGCGTGGCAAGGAAAAGACGGCATGGAAAGCCTTCCAGTTAGTGGCAATAAATTTTCTCGGAAACAACAAGGCAGACAACTACAGGTTGTTGGTGGAAAACCTCCTCAAGGCATACAAAAGCCTTGGTTGCAACATGTCACTAAAGATACATTTTTTGCACTCTCATCTAGATTTTTTTCCACTGAACTGCAGAGCAGTGAGCGACGAGCACGGCGAGCAATTTCACCAGGACATTGCAACAATGGAGAAACGCTATCAGGGCAAATGGAGCCCATCAATGCTTGCAGACTATTGCTGGACAGTGACAAGAGATGCTCCATTTAATGAATACAAGAGACAAGCCAAGAAGCGCCGAGTAGACACTGAATAGGACTAAACTATGTACATAATAGTTTTTTGCCTTTTGTTTCATAATAAATTTTATTTATATAACCCTTTTGCTGATTTTTAAAGTGTTACATAAACAGGACAGGTGAAATATTATCATGTAAAGCAACCATAAACACATGAAAAGACCTAGGTTTACAATTTATGATTAAAACTCTACTATCTACACAATATACATAGACATAAAATGTAAAAACTTAAATATCTTAGAAACAGTAGCCAATCAGTTGTTTTAATTGTCATATTTGAATTCAGCACATCAAAATATATAATAAATAGCACATTTTATCTCTGAAGCAGACGATTTCTCAAAAATTGTAGACCAGTGTTATACAAAGATTGTTTAAACTTTAGAGCGACAGTAAAGAGACACATTTTAAACACTTCATTGGGCAGAAAAAAGCCCTCAATATTTATTTCCTATTTATTTCCAATGAACTGGCTGCCAAACTGCTTTTTCTCAGCACTGTTGCCAGCCATCTTAGCGAGTTTCCCATCATCTCTCTTCTCGCTGTGACTTTAGCAGCTCTGCAGGTGTCCCAGCTTTGCTCTTTAACGTACATTCGCCACTTATTTGAATGGAGCTGCATGTACCATTGAGTTGCCTCATGGAAACATCTCAGTCTCTGTCTATGGAAACAGGCATATCCCCTTTGCAATCAGGGGGGAACTTAGCCTGGGTTGTCTGGAGTGCAGGGTTTGGCCCATGGTGATTGCAGGCACCGCACCTGCTGCACAGCCACATTGTGACTCCTCTAGCCCATCACCACTCGGCTCTTTCGCATTCTGCGAAGTGGCTGATGATCTGGGGGAACAGAAACCCTTTGTTAGAGAAACCCAACCCATGAAACCCAACTGTGCACCCCTAAGATTCCCACAGGGGGAGCTCTCTGCTCATTCTGGTCTCTGACAGTGGGAATGTAGGGGGAGGGGGGTCACTGCAGATGGTCCTTTCTCCAGCTCCTTTAACGGGAGGAGGTTTGGCCAGGTGATGTAAGGCACAGGTCTGAGAGTCAGGGCTTCTGGGTTCTGTGGCTCTGGAAGGGTGCGTGGTCTAGTGGTTGGAGCTGGATTGGTAGTCAGTACTGGGATTGGCTTCTCCTTCTGTCAGTGATGGTGTGTGTGACCCTGCATCCAGTCATTTTCCTCTGAGCCCCAGAGAATGTGGATAATAGTAACCAATCTTGGAAGGCCTGGGAGGGTCATGAATTAGTGTCTCCTCATCTCTAGCACCTTCCACCCAAGCCTCTCAAAGGTATTAGGTTTAGACAAACCTTCTCTCCAAAGCTAAATACTTGTGCATCTCCACTGGCCAATGGAATTGCACACACAGGGTACAGTCCAGCCCACAAGGTTCTGTCTTGGTAAGAGATCACCCATTCAGATGAGGCCTATTCCTGCAGACCTCACTCACACAGAACTGCCACTGACAGCTGTCACAACAGTGAATGAGGTCAGCAGTATCTAGCCCTGGTATCACAAATACAGCCCCAGATAAATACACTTTCTCCAGGGTACAGCCACAGCAGGGGCTGCAAACGATTTCAGATCCCTGCAGCCTGCAAAGAAAGGACCAGTTCCTCAGTACAGAACACTGTGGCCCAGACCACAGGGGCAGCAGGCTGATCTCTGCCATCAGGACTCTAGTGACGGAACACAAGCCTTGTTAGTCAGAGCTCTGTGCATTGGAGGGGTTTTGCAAACCCCATGCCCTTACATGGAGCAGCCATTTCGAAGAGGCTGCTTCCCAAATGGGTCAGACGGACTCTCCAACAGGCCACCAGCCTTGGTTGACACTGACCTGAGGAAGCTCCTGCAAGATCCTAAGTTTTCTGCTCCAGGCCAGGATGCGGATGCGCTGGCTGGTTGTTGTTCAAGTTGGATGTTAATTTACGGACTGTTGCACTGGAGTGTGGTCCAAGGACAGGACTTAGAACCAGAACAGAGTTGCAATAAGAGCCCTTTCTAGGTCTAGGGGAGCTCTTCACCACTCCATTTCTGTCCCTCCTTCTGTTAAAATGGAGCTGATTTCTTTGATAGTGTATCCAGGCTCTTCCTACTGACAAGACCCCAGATCATGTTCTGGTGACTCCCTGAGTTTCCCGCTCCCAGCCATCCAAACTGCAGCTGCTGACATGATCTTCCTCTCCTGGTGCTGTCTTCCCCACTTCCCCAAGTCTGGCTCTGGCTGCCATTTCTCCTTCTCACCTGAAAAGCTCCCTATGCAAACACCCCCCTGTGCCAACATCTCCACCTCAGTCATTTCCTTCTCCCCTCCCACTCCCATCTTACTGCCACTTCTTCCCACAGCATCCCCTGCTACCAGGAAGGGCCCAGCAACCTCAGCTCAGGCTCCCCTTTCTATTCATTCCATCCAACAGAGCCTGTAGTTCTCCTTCACTCCTAGAGTGACCCCTTTAGCTTGAGCAAGAGGGGCTTGTGCTGAAGGGTCCTGGTTCACTCCCCACCAATGCCCGTTGTGTCCATATGTGGCCATGGTTTTACTTACCTGTCATTGTAGGTTGTTTAGCCCATTCCTGGCCACATGTGGTACATCTGCTGCTGTCCACCTCTGTGATGTAGGTCCCTCAGCCACACAAGGACATGACATATCAAGATCAATCCATCAACTCCCATCTGGTCTTCACCTCCACGATGGATGGAGAGACCTAGCCTGACCACAGAAAGACAGGGTGGTGTTCTTCAGGGGAATCTGCTGGAGCTCCAGTCTCCCCAGCTCCACCCCACACCCTCACGCTAAGGGTTATCAAAAGATACTCCTCATCTCGGATAAACAAAGCCACTAAGAGGAGGCCAGTGTGGATGGATTTACTGAGCAGACTGGTTCTAAGAGAAGAGGAGATTGCTTCTCTGCTCAAGTAAGATTCCCATAGGAAAAGTGTCTGATGGTGGGGGTGGGATAATACAAGCCCTGAGCCCCTGGAATGGCAGGAAATCAGGACTCTGGGAGTTAAGGGGTGTCTCTGTCCTGCTGGAGGGAGCAGAGATGGAGAGCAGAAAGGGCAGTGATTAAATTGTATGAGAGACAGTGACCTCTACCTGTGAAGGTGACTGCAGTGTCTTGCAGGCAATAGAGCCCAGGATCCTTATACACCTCCTTTGGGGATGCTTTTCCTAGGACTAAAATCAACACAGCAAATGAGAACAACGTCTGAGTCCCAGGGCTGGGATCCAGGAATAAGGGATGCTGTAAGCAAGGCTATGTACCAGAAACCTGAGCTTTGTCCCAAGAGCGGCAATCACCCAGATGAATGAGTGGTTTCTAGCTCTGTGAGGGGAGTAGGGTTTTCTATCTAAGCATCGCTGACAGTCTGCTTTTCTTGGTTTGACAGGATGAGGTCATTGATCCCCAAGCTGGGCCAGCTGCAGGCTACATTGATTTAGGAGGCAGGAACAGATCCCTGAGCCTGGAAGACAGAGTGGGGAGAAAGCTCCTGTTCCATTTCCTGTTCGGAGACCCCATAGAAGAAGGGCACAGAGGGGAGGGGAGAATGAAGGGCAGGAAGTGAAGCTGCCCCTGTGGAATCCAGTCCAGTGGAATCCAGTCCAGTTCCCAGATCTACCCCATGTTTGTAGGTGTGACCTTGGAGAGGTCATTTCATCACCTGCATTCCCTGTCTGTAAAATGGGGATAATAGTTTCCTCCCCTGCAGGGGGTGAAGGGAACACAGTCCCATTGTCGGAGAGGGGCTCAGACACTCTGGGGGTGGGTTGTGCCAGGGTGAGGGAAGGGACCCAGAGTTTGCTCCCTACAGCCAAGAGAGGAGGATGGAATCAGAAGATCAAGGAAGGAGGATGGGGCAGGAACTGCTGCCATAGACGGGGCTTAGGGATTTGTCAGTGCCAAGGGCTTGGTACCTCCCTTCAACAAATAGTTTCCCTACTGAAAAGACTGGCCCCTGCTGTCATCAGCAGTCTCCATACTATTTGAAGTCCTTCCTAGTGTTCTCGAAGTGCCCCCTTAGTTCTTCTTGAATGTGATGGATTCGTTGAACCAGGTCGCTAGCCGCTGAGTTTGGAGAGGCCGTTGGTCATGTGGAATGAAATCGGGGGGAAATCTATAGTTAGCAAAAAAGAGGTATTGTTCGATTTGTGGTTTGCAAATTCTGAGTAGCGTAGGCAGGGCCGGCCCACAACATTTTGGCACCTGAGGCAGGGTGCTAAAATGACGCCCTGTGAGGGTTTGTGCCTCTGGTTACCGGGTAATACGGCCTAGTGGCCAGAGTCCATAGAGTCGCCCCTGGTTGCAGGGCAGGGCGGCCTAGTGGCCAGAGGCTCTCCCACTTCACCGGGTTCCGGCCTCCGGCCCTAACTGCGACGTAGGACCTTGCCCCTGGATCAGCGGGGGGTCCCACTGAAACACGCTGAGTCTTGCCGGGGGCAAGGTACCAGTCCGTCACCCCCCCGGGTTGCTTCCTACCGGCTTGAGCGTTGAGCTCTCCCACAAGTCCCTAGGTTCCCTGCGGGCCTCCGGGTTCCTCCTGTAGTAGGGCTTTGAGCCGGCCTGGAGAGGCTTCAGTCCCCGGCGGCTCCGCAGCTGGTGGCTGGTCCTCCACAGGAACTTCCCGGTCAGGTCCTTCCCCTGCAGCCGCCAGCCCAGACTGAGCTGGGCTCCCTCCTTTTATACTCCCAGAGCACCTGGAGCATGCCCAGTACGGACGGGGCGGGACTTCCACCGTCAATGCTACCGGCCTGACGCTGCTGGGGTGGTGCAGGGCAGTGCTGCCCCATCACACACCCTCCCCCTTAAGAAGGATCCTCCGGGTTGGTCCGCCTCCTCCTCTCCCTCACTCTGTCTAGAGAAGAAATCTGCGTTAGTGTGGGCCTTACCCGGGCAATGAAACACGCGGAAGTCAGAGGGAGAGGTACCATCGCATAATCCGGGGGTTTGTGTCCTTCATACTATGCATCCACCGTAGGGAGGCATGATCTGTGATCAACCTGAAGTTATTCCCCATCAGATAATAACGTAGGGTGTCAATGGTCCATCTCACCGCCAGGGCCTCTTTTTCTATTGTGGAATAATGTTGTTCCCGGGGGAACAGTTTACGACTTAGATACAGTATTGGGTGTTCTTCCCCGTCTAATTCCTGGGAGAGTACGGCCCCCAAGCCTATCTCCGAGGCATCTGTTTGAAGTATAAATTCCTTTGAGAAGTCTGGGTGTCGCAGGACTGGTTCTTGCATGAGTCGTTCTTTAGGGTTTCAAAGGCTTCCTTGCACTGTTCCAACCACTGCACTTGTCGAGGCTGCGAGTTCTTTGTCAGGTCTGATAGGGGGGCAGCTATGGATGCAAAATCTGGCACGAAGCGGCAATAATATGTGGCTAGGGCCAAAAACTGGCGCACCTGCTTCTTCGTCTTGGGGACGGGTACGTCTATGAGGGCTTGCACTTTGCTGATTAGGGGCGTCAGTTCCCTCCCCCCCCAGCCGTATATCCAAGATAGGTTCTCTCTTCTTGCCCGAGGTGGCACTTTGCCAGGTTAGCTGTGAGGCCAGCTGTTCTGAGGGCCTGCAACACCCCAGCCAGATGGCGTAGGTGGTCCTCCCAGTTGTTGCTATAGACTACAATGTCATCTATATACGCCGCCGCATACTGGTCATGGGATTGTAAGACCTTATTCATCAGCCGCTGGAATGTAGCAGCGGCTCCGTGTAGCCTGAATGGCATGGTTATAAATTGGAAGAGGCCGAAAGGCATTGGGAAGGCCGTCTTCTCCCGGGAGTTTGGTGTGAGGGGGATCTGCCAGTATCCCTTGGTTAGATCTATGGTTGACAAGTACCTCGCTCCTCCAAGCTGTTGCAGCAGGTTGTCCACCCACGGCATTGGGTATGTGTCAAAGCGGGAGACGGTGTTGACCTTTCGGAAGTCGATACAAAAACGGGTAGTCCCATCGGGCTTTGGGACGAGGACGATGGGGCTGCACCTCTCTCTCTCGTCGATTCCTCCACGACTCCCATCTCCAGCATTGTCTCCAGCTCCTGTCGGACCGTGTCCCACATTTTCCGGGGCAACGATCGGTGGTGGTCTCTTACCTTCTGACCAGGGGTGGTTGCGATATGATGACTCATCAGGGCAGTTCGTCCTGGGCGGACAGATAAGATGTTGGGGAACTCCTCTATCAGTTGTTGTAGGGCTCGCCCCTAAGGTCACTGGCCTTGGGTCCGAGGGGGTCCCCTACTAGGGGCCCGAGTTCCGATTCCGGGGTGGATGGGCCAATGAGCAGGGCTTCCCTGGTCTTCCAGGCCTTCAGAAGATTCACACGGTAGACGCGCGTCTCCCTCCGTCACCCCAGTAGTCGGACCTCATAGTCTACTGGTCCAACTCACCGGACTATCTTGTAGGGTCCCTGCCATTTGGCCAGAAGTTTCGATTTGGCCGAGGGCAACAAAAGCAACACCTGATCCCCTGGGGCAAAACTCCGCCCCCAAGTTCCTCGGTTATAGAGGCGTTCTTGGTTCGCTTGGGCCTGCATCAGGTTTTCCCGGGCGAAGGCCCCTAGTGTTCGCAGCCGTTCTCGGGTGGTCCCGAGAACTCATGTCTCCTGGGCTTCCCACTCCTCCTTCAGGAGGTCCAGGATCCCCCTGGGCTACCTGCCGTACAAGAGTTCAAAGGGTGCGAACCCCGTCGAGGCCTGGGGTACCTCCCTTATGGCGAACAGCAGAGCTGGCAACAGAGTATCCCAATGCGTAGGGTCCTCCTCCACGAACTTCCATAGCATGGATGTTAGGGTGCCATTGAAACGTTCCACTAGGCCGTCTGTCTGGGGATGGTAAACTGACATCCAGAGCGTTCGTATGTGGAGAAGGCAACACAGTTCAGCTATCAGTTTACAGGACACGTTCGTGCCCTGGTCCGTCAGGATTTCCGCAGGTATCCCAACCCTGGCGAAAATCTTCACTAGTTCGGTAGCGATCGCTTGCACAGTCACGGCCCGCAGGGGCACAGCTTCAGGGTAACGCGTCGCGTAATCTACGACCACCAGGATGAAGCGGTTCCCTGTCTTGTTTCTTTCAAGGGGGCCAACTAGGTCCATCCCAATCCATTCAAAGGGTATGCAGACAACTGGCATAGGAATCAAGGGTGCCTGAGATACACCTTTCGGTCCCGCCAGCTGGCATTCCGGGCAGGATGCACAGTAGTCCCAAACAACCCGGTGTATGCCAGGCCAGAAGAACCGGCAAGATATCCTCTGGAGGGTCTTTTCCCGCCCCAGGTGCCCAGCCCAAGGGTTTGCATGGGATAGTTGGAGGAGGCTTCGTCGCAGCCTCCGGGGGACCAAGAGCTGACGGAAAGTCTCCTGGGTCTGCAGTTCCTGCACTACCCGATATAGGCGATCCTGCCATATCTCAAAGCATGGACCCTGTGGGGGCCTCGGAGTTGGGCCTTCATCAGGGCCAGGACTGGTGGCCTGTTCCCAGGCCCTACTTAGGGTCAGGTCCTCTCTCTGTTCCTCCACAAAGTCCACATTCCGCTCCAGTTCTGTTTGTGCGTCCTCCACTGAAAGGGGCCTTACGGGGAGGGGGGGGGATCACGGGGGTCTCCCCCGTGGCCGCTGCCCCTCCTCCGGGGTCGACCCGTGGCGTGCGTCCGAGCAGCCCCACTCATGGAGGCCTAGTCCAGTCCGTCCATGGGTCGGACAGTTGTTACCTCCGGAGAATCTCCCCGAAGCCCAGCCAGTCTCATCCCAATACTACCGGGTAGGCTAACCTGGGGGCCACGCCCATGTGGAGGTTCCCCTCCCAGCGGGAGACTTCTATCTTCACCCAGGCCATGGGGTAGGGGCGGATATCCCCATGCACACATTGTAAGTGGATCTGGGTGCCAGAGAGTTTGAGGTCTGGGAGCAGCCCCTCCCGTATGAGGGTCTGACTGCACCCTGAGTCCATGAGGGCGTTCGCGAGGATCCCCTCGACCCGGACAGAGACGATGAGCTTTCCCAGTCCTCTCTTCCGGGCCCTTCGTCCGGCAACCCAGGCTTGTTCGTAATTGCAGTCCATAAATGGGCAATCCCGCCGAAAATGCCCTTCTTGTCCACACTCCCAGCACCCCTCTCAGGCCTCAGAGGGTCCAGGGCCTCCACCCAGTGGGCTCCCTCGCTCTCGGGGTTGTTGGTCCCTTCGGGTCGGTACCCGGGCGGCCCTGTGTCTGGGCTCGGGGCTGGGGAGTTTCGGAGGTGTGGGGCGGGCACCGGACGACAGCTCCTGGGCCCCATCCCCTGGGGATTTCCATTGCCTGGCCTGCCCCTTCGACCGGAATTCCCTGCTACCCGGGGTGGCGCCTCAGCCCCCTCGGCAGACAAGTAATCCTCCATCAAGGCAAGGTCGCCAGTCGATGTCGGCGTACCCAGGCCCTTCCTCCCGGGGGCAGGATCTGGGTGAACTGCTCCAGTGCCACCATCTCTACTACCTGGGGTCCAGTCAAGCCCTCCAGGTTCAACCACTTCCAACAGTGGTCTCGTATCCGTTGGGCCACTGCCCGGGGCCGGGCCCCAGGGGGATACTGTTCTTTGCGGAGGCGCTGGTGATAGGTCTCCGGGCGAATGCCAGTATGGTCCAATATGGCCGTCTTCTCCCGGGGGTATTCTAGGGCCTCCCGGGGATCGAGGCTACGATAGGTGGCCTGGGCCTATCCCATCAGATAGGGGGCTAGTAGGGTGGCCCAATGCTCTGGGGGTCACCTGGCGGAGGTCACCACCCATTCGAATGTCCCTAAGAATGCCTCTGGGTCGTCTTCTGGCCCCATCTTAGTGAGGCGTAGCGGCAGTTCCCCACAAAGTCTCCCTGGGTCTGGCCCCAGCAGGTATGGCGGCTGCGGCTCCCGCCGGGCGTAATAGCGCGGCCATCTGCTGAACCAGGCATTCTTGTTGTGCCTGCTGCTGGACCGCTAATTCCCGGAGGAGCTGCTGCTGGTGTTCTTGATGCTGAGTTATCAATAGCTGCTGCTGGCTGGCCATCTGCTGCATCATCTGCACCTGCTGCTGTTGGGCCTCCTGCTCTTGCTGCCTTTCCAGCATCCACTTTAGGAGCTTCTCCGTCTCCATCTTGAGGATTGATGGGGTTCCAACGGTTTAACTCCATTCCCCCGGACCTTTCAACAGGCCCGAATCGATGCCTGCACTCTCCACCACGTGTGAGGGTTTGTGCCTCTGGTCACTAGCCGCTGAGTTCGGAGAGGCCGTTGGTCATGTGGAATGAAATCCGGGGGGAAATCTATAGTTAGCAAAAAAAAAAAAGGTATTGTTCATTTTGTGGTTTGCAAATTCTGAGTAGCGTAGGCAGGGCCAGCCCACAACATTTTGGCACCTGAGGCAGGGAGCTCAAATGACGCCCTGTGAGGGTTTGTGCCTCTGGTTACCAGGTAATACGGCCTAGTGGCCAGAGTCCGTAGAGTTGCCCCTGGTTGCAGGGTAATGAGGCCTAGTGGCCAGAGTCCATAGAGTTGCCCCTGGTTGCAGGGTAATACGGCCTAGTGGCCAGAGTCCATAGAGTTGCCCCTGGTTGAAGGGCAGGGCGGCCTAGTGGCCAGGGGCTCTCCCACTCCACCGGGTCCCGGCCTCCGGCCCTAACTGCGGCGTAGGACCTTGCCCCTGGATCAGCGGGGGGGTCCCACTGAAACATGCTGAATCTTGCCGGGGGCAAGGTACCAGTCCGTCACCACCTCCCTCCGGGTCACTTCCTACTGGCTTGAGCGTTGAGGTCTCCCACGAGTCCCTAGGTTCCCTGTGGGCCTCCGGGTCAGTTGCCTCTCTGGGTTTCTCCTGTAGTAGGGCTCTTAGTCAGCCTGGAGATGTTTCAGTCCTCGGCGCCTCCGCAGCCAGTGGCTGGACCTCCGCAGGAGCTTCCTGGTCAGGTCCTTCCCCTGCGGCCGCCAGTCCAGACTGAGCTGGGATCCCTCCATTTATACTCCCAGAGCACTTGGAGCATGCCCAGTACGGATGAGGCGAGACTTCCGCTGTCAGTGCTACCGGACCGACGCTGCAGGGGCTGCTGCGGGGCCGTGCTGCCCCGTCACACGCCCCCATGCCCCTCGCTTGGGCCAAAACTTTGAAAGGTCTCAATTCTGCCTTCTTCCTGTTCTACTCATCTCATGGTACTGCTCTGCTACCTACCCCAATAAAGGAGAACTAACAACTTAAAATGCCTTGTTCAAAAATTTTAAGTAACACTTAACTTTTAAATGCCTGAACAGCAAATGTAACTTTTCTTGCCTAGCATAGTAAACACTGGCATTTTTATCTGTTTGAATAATCAAAGTGGTGCTTTCCGTGCCTTCTTGGTTGCAAAGATTTGAACTGCTTCCCGCTGAAGGTCCACAGTCTGGGCCAGCTCATGCTCTATTGAGATGGTTGCAATGCCGACCAACCTCTCCTGTGTCATTGTGGAGCGTAGATGTGGTTTTTTTAACTTCGGCTTGGAGAAGCTGTGTTCTCCACTGGCAACTGTTACAGGAAGTGTTAGAAGTATGCGCAGAGCAACAAAAGCATTTGGAAAGAGGGTGGTCATCTTATTTGTGCACATATATTCCAGAACAGCCTTTGGAGTTGATCCTGCTGAAATGTATCTTGAAAGGGCTTTCAGTTCA
>NW_020664409.1:5958425-5977247 GCF_002925995.2 Terrapene triunguis
TTGGAGTTGATCCTGCTGAAATGTATCTTGAAAGGGCTTTCAGTTCAACACCTAAATCACTCCCATCAATATTGTGCATGTCATCATGTGTCAACACTGTCTCTAGTGCCCTGCATTGCCGGTGTAGGTCTTCTTCAGGTATAGTGAAGAGTTTTGGAATATCATACAACATCCCAAATATACTGCTGTGTTCCTTTAGCTGCATGAAACGTTCTTCAACTGACTGTATTGCACAATCTAGCACCTGGTTAAAGAATTCTACTTTGAATTGTTTGGGGTCTCTTATGGGATTATCCCATGCCTCATAATCAAAATGTCTTCTTCTTCGGTGACCCTTGTATTCTTGAATGGGTGGTAAAATAGCTTCAGAATGAAGTTCCTCTGCCAACTTCTGTGCACTCTTCAGAACGTTTTGAAATCCCTCATCTGACCGGTAAGACTGTAGGTATGACTTTGCTTTGTCCAGTTGTTCCATTGCTCCAGATATATCGAGGTCAATACCTTGGAGTCTCTTGCTTACAACATTTATTTCAAACAGTATGTCATGCCCAGATGTTGCTTCAAAATTTCCCATTGATGAGTTGATGCAGAGAAAAAAAATAGATGCTTTGAATTACATTAAAAAAATCAGCAGCCTCACTAGAAGCTGACGCTGCATCACTGACCACCAAGTTCAATGAATGAGAACTGCATGGGACAAAAAAAGCTCAAGCGTTTAACTCTCGGATCCGTGTCTGCACTCCTCTGTTCTTTCCTCTCATGTTGGCACCATTATCGTAGCTCTGACCTCTCGTGTTGGCTATTGCAATTCCCGTATCTTCCAGCTTTTTAAGAAGCACATTTGTCATACCAGCTCCTGTAGTATCATCAATGTCATTAAATTCTAGAAAATGCTCTCTGACAGTCCCCATTGCAGGGACATTTTCACTAGGTTATGTTGTTGTTACAAAATGCCCCATTAATGTCATTTGTTCCGTATGGCTGATGTCTGTTATTCTGGACTGTACATCTGAGTAATATCTTGCTGACTTCAGAACTGCCACAATCTTCTGTTTGACTTTTGTTGCCAGTAACGGTAAGATCTCATTTTGAATTGTTTTTCCAAGGTAGTGGTGTGTGTACATTTCTTGGGTGGTGACTCTTCTTAGATGCTCCTGGAGTACAGCATCAAATTCAGCTATCAGCTCCACAATTTTAAGGAAGTTTCCATTGTTTGGCACATACAGCTGATCTGAAGTGCCACGCAGTGCTAGGTTTTGGGTAGCAAGCCTTCTCACAATGCCAATGAGCCTTTTCAGAACATTTTGCCAGTAAAGAGACTCTGATGCAATCTTCTCTTGATGCTGATCATCCATGGTGGCCTTTAACCTTAGTCTCATCTTGTGACGTTATTGACATAAACTGGGACCATATAGATCATTGTTGCAATCAAGGTCCTGTAGTGGCACCCAAATCTTGTATAAAGGGGGTCAAATGGGGTGTCTAAGACAAGGTTATGGTTTACTGGTTATGATTAGGCTGTCTATATGTGTGTATCAGTTTTGTAGTTGAAGTTATTATTATGGCTCTATACTGTCTGTATGACAAACTTGTGCTATGCTTCTGGGTGACATCCCAGACAAACTGGGATTAGCTCTGCCTAGCCTGCTTGATGGCCCATTAAGGACCATCAGCTATACAATGGACTCATTGAGAGAAGGCAAATATGCCTTCAGACTCAGCAAAGTATGCAGGGACTGGCCCATGTGACTCCAGGCCCCATTTTGCTGTAATTTTCCACAGTGAGAACAAAGAGGTGTTCTTACACCTGGAAAAGACTATATAAGGCTGATGCCTCATCTCCATTTTGTCTTCAATCCTGCTTCATACCTCTGGAGGAACTTTGCTACAAGCTGAAGCTCTGAACAAAGGACTGAGGACCCATCCCAGCAGGGGATGTATTCCAGAGACTTGATTTGAACCTGCAGTTTATTCTATCGCTGCTGCAAGCCTGAACCAAGAACTTTGCCATTACTGTATGTAATTGATTCCATTTAATCAATTCTAACTCTCATCTCTATCTTTTTCCTTTTATGAATAAACCTTTAGATTTTAGATTCTAAAGGATTGGCAACAGCGTGATTTGTGGGTAAGATCTGATTTGTATATTGACCTGGGTCTGGGGCTTGGTCCTTTGGGATCAGGAGAACCTTTTTCTTTTACTGGGGTATTGGTTTTCATAACCATTTGTCCCCATAACGAGTGGCACTGGTGGTGATACTGGGAAACTGGAGTGTCTTAGGAGATTGCTTGTGAGACTTGCGGTTAGCCAGTGGGGTGAGACCGAAGTCCTCCTAGTCTGGCTGGTTTGGTTTGCCTTAGAGGTGGAAAAAACCCCAGCCTTGGGCTGTAACTGCCCTATTAGAGCAATTTGTCCTGAGTTGGCACTCTCAGTTGGGTTCCGCCAGAACCGCATCGTCACACATCTCAAGCTCTTTCCACCTGTGGAATGCTCTCTGGTGATTTTCTGCCTTCTCCTGGCATGCCAGATTTCTAGCCAGATTTTTCCAGTCCTTTGTTCCTATAGAACCCAATGTGGCTGGAACATTAGACTGGAAGAGTTTGCAGCAAAAACAGTATGCAGCATTCTGGGTTTTTGAGTACATAAGCCATGGCCTCTCCACTTTGTCACCATTGGGGATTTCACACTAGTAATGTGTTGGATGGAAACTTCTATTTTCATTGTCTTTGGGGAACATGAAGTTTTTCACTTGCTGTGGCCCATGCAGTACAAGGAAATCCCTCAGGCTACTGCTCAAGTGGGTCCACAGTCCTGGATCATCTAGACTTAAGGAACTAAACTCAGCAGCAGCTGTTTCTTGCGCCTCCACCACACTCTTCTCTGATCTACACTTTTCTTCAGGAATGTGCATGGTTACATCCATTTGAGATGGAGATATGGATGCTGCAGTAGCTGCCAGGTCACCTGCACTCTAACTGGAAGATCAGGCATCTCCTCACCACTCACATCCTCACTGGGGCCGGAAGGCTCACCGTCAACATTTGTCTCTATGTATCTCAGGAGAGCAGCTTCCAGCTTAGATAGAAAAGCTTCATTTGCTTGCTTTCTTTTTCTGAATGCTGCCCCGGAGGGGCGTTTTCTTCTTTCACTCATGACTGCAGTTCTGTGCCAGCTATAGTGGCTCTCAACACTCAATTGAAGGGGACAAATAAGCAGGCTGGTAGCAGGGCCTGAGTGAGGGAAGATATCAGCATCTTAAGGGCCTAACTGGCTCCTACTACTTCAGTTGACTGCCTCTTCTCCTCAAGTGGGTTCAGGGAAGCAGCAGGAAACAGGAAGCTCCCTGAGAAGCTGATGTTAATCAATCCAGGCTCCTGGGGGTGTGGTGTTAGAGAGGTACACAAGAGGCTCCTCCTCCTCTCTCCCTGCAGCTCCTGCTGCTTTCTGTTATTCCCTCTCAGCTTTTCTCCTGCCTGCCTGTTATATCTCTTGTGCCCTCCTTCCTCCAGCACAGCACTCCACCATCTCTGTGCATCTACAGCAGAGAGAATACATATGCACCAGCAGCAGACAATTTTCTACAGTCTGGGTCCTAGTGGCGCCCCCCCAGTCTGGCACCTGAGGCGGCCGCCTCAGTTCGCCTCATGATAAGGCCAGCCCTGAGCGTAGGTGGGTGGACCAATTCTCTTGGTTATAGTTAAGAAAAGCAACATAAATATTGGTCCACAACTTGGTTCACGCTTGCCATCTGGCCATTCGTCTGCAGGCAGTATGCCCAGAAGGCGTCGGTGTGAATGTTCACTAGCCAGACAGTTTATCACCAGAAACAAGAAATGAACCGGGGCCCTTTATCTGAGGCGATGCGGTTAGGAAGAGGACATCTGTTTCTAGGAGCTGATCTGTCCTCTTAGCTAAAGGTACATGGTCACAGCGGATGAAACCTGCCATCGTGCTCAATTGATCTATGATAGTCAGTTCCAATTGACTATTTGATTCAGGGAGTTCTACAATGAAATCCATGGCAATGGCTGCCCATGGACAAGGCAGGGTCTCCAGAGGCATGAGTCTGCCGAGACGTTTGGTGTGTATTGCGAGCACAGAAGTCACATGAATCAACATAAGTCTGAATTTCAGCCCGCATCTGGCACCATCAAACAAAGCAGGAGGTTAGGCAGTAGGTTCTGAGGCACCCAAAGTGCCCTGCTAGGGGGTTGTCCTGGCTCAGATATAATACCCCCAACCAGGGACATCCTGGCAGAACATACATGAGGCTGTCAGTAAACGTTATTGCATCCTACATGGAATGTTGTTTCTCATTCTTGGCTCCTGATTGCCCCGTGGGGTCCCCCATCCCCTGGCCAGTGGGTCATCCTGGGAGGCTGATCAAATTAGCATGATTAGATCTCGGGGTACATTGTAGGGCTTGAGGAGGTAGGGATAGCTTTCTCCCCTTCCTGGTTATATTCTACATTACAGGACAGTGTGTCGGCCTGCCCATTCTTAGTTCCCCGTCGGTAGTTAAGTAATCTTGAAATTGAAGCAGGTGAAGAATAAGGTCTAGCTGAATTGTCTCTGATTCAGCTTTTTGGCCTTGCACAGATACTGGAGATTTTTGTGATTGGTATAAACTGGTACTGGGTATCGAGCCCCCTACTGCTAGTGACACCAGTCTTCAAACAAGGATTTAAACAAAAGAAACTGATTATCAAGGATCTCGTTGTTTTCTTCTGTGGGGGTGAGCATCCATCAGTGGTGTGCACAGGGGTGCAGCAATGCCTCAGGGAGCACTGTCAATTTCCATGATGAATGCTCCAAGTGGACTGGGGTGCGCCAGAATAGGAGCAGTGGTGAAGGCAATTTTGAGCTGTTTGAGGGCTTGTTGGGCCTTGGGCAACCAAACAAATTTGGCGATTTTGTGGAGGAGAGCTATCATGCGGGTTATTCGCTCTGTGAACCCTGGGCTGAAGCAGTGGTAGAAACTGGCGAAGACTAGGAAGCGCTGCACTTCTTGAATACTTGGACCTGCCTCCCAGTTGTGAATGGCTTCCATCTTATTTGGATCAATCTGAACGCCTTCTGGGGAGAGGATGTGCCCCAAAAACTCCGTGGAGGGTTGGCCGAAGCTACGGTTTTCCAGTTTTGCATATAGACCATGCTGCCACAACCTCTCCAGGTACTGATGTGGTGCGTGTGCTGCTCTGGGTTCTCCAATAGGAGAAGTATGGCATCTAAATAGATGACAATGTATTGATCCAGAATGTCCCCAAATACATCACTGATGAAGTGTTGCAAGGTCACAGAGCCATTAGTCCGTCCAAATGGCAAAGCCAGATATTTAAAGTGTCCATAATGTGTTTGGAAATCTGTCTTCCATTTGTCCCCCACCCAATTGAGTATTAGATTGTAAGTCCATGGAGGTCTAGTTTAATGACTACCCGTGCGGGTTTCATGTGATCCAACAATTCTGGGATGAAGGGCAGGGGGGTACAGGTTCCAAACTGTCACTTCATTCAGGGGCTGGTAGTCTACACAGAAGTGCATATTCCCACTTTTCTTCTTTTCAAAGAGGACTGGGGCCTCTGTGAGAAACGCTGAGTGACAAATAAACCCTTTGGACGGGTTTTCTTGACTATACGCAGGGAGAGCCACTAGTTCTGTTTTGGACGTTGCATAAATTCGGCCAAAGGGAACATTTGCCCCAGGTTGTAGGTCAATAGGGCAGTCAGTCTTGGTGCAGAGGCAATGTGTCCTCATTTTTTCCAAACATATTCACATAAACCTGGTATTTATCAGGAATGCGAGGTGTCAGACCCAAAAATGGTTCACTGCAGCCAGTTGCTGTAAGCTCCAGTATACAGGGGTGGACTCACCACTGTCTGGGAATGGGCCCCTGGGCCCAGGGACGTGTTGCTGTTGCTATGGAGGCAGGCCTGCCCATAATGCTTGGAGGGAAAGCTGGTCTTCTGGGTTTGCCAGAGAACATGGGGTCATGTCATGCTAACCAGGTGAGCCCACAGAAATGTGGGGAACATATCACGGTAAACTTCAGCACTTCTTGGTGTACCTAGATGACCGCTTCCAGGGCCATCATCTCCTGGGTTACCAGCCCAAAGGAAAAGAGGGTCCTGTCAATGGTTTCCACAACATCCGATGTGATTTCTGCTGGACGAGGATTTGCAGACCTTGGGCTGTCTTGAAATTTATGAAAGGGTCCGCAGCCCCAGAATCAATAAGTGCCCACTGCAATGGCACCTGTTGTGTTTCTCTGGGGATGCACAACTGAACTGGAACCTGGAAATACAGAGAGGGCCCAGGTGGACCCCGCTGGGTCCCCGTGAAAACTTGGGCTTGTTCATTTCCTGATACTTTCCTGGCTGGGGTCCATGCCAGGTATTCAGTGAGTGTGTGCTCTGGCTTGCCGCAGTAGAAGAACAGGTTATTGCCTGACTTCACTCCCTCTCCTCAGTGGTCAAGCATCAGAGGGCCTGACACCACACAGGCCAGCAAAAACGGAAACAGGGGTGCCAAGAAGCACAGTGAGCTGGCCGAAGTCACAGAGCCAGTCAGTGGCAGGGCTAGAATAGGGCCCGTTCCTCTGATCTCACCACTGGACCCTGCTGTCCCTCTTATATAACCCCCTACCCCGGTGAGCCTCTCCCTAAGGCCACTGAAATGTTACTGGAGTGAAATGAATCACTCCGGCAGGAAAGAGTGAACGTTCCCACCTCCTCTGCTGATGGATGCGAACAGCCACAATTGGGGGTGACCTAGGAGGGGGAGGATATGTGACTCCCGGCTCTGGGCCTGAACAGCACCAGGGTCAGGGCAGCTGGGAGGGAGGGTTCTGGTACCTGAGGTGGCAAACTGCAGCCATAAAGCTGGAGAGGATGGAGCTTGGCTCAGACTCCAGGGGGAGGTCTTCAAATCAGCTCCTGGGAGACCCAAAGGGGACAAAGCAGCGGGTGAGATTCAGGCCCCACAGGCACTTCCCAGCAAGGAGGCCAAACTGCACTGCAGACGCAGCCAGCATAACCCCTCCCCTACCTGGCTCAGCCCCCACATTCCTCCCTCCCCTCAGCCTCAGCTGCCCCCCTGGCCCTACAATTCCCCCACTGCCAGTTCCCAATCAGTGCCAGAATTTTCCCCTTCCCTGCTCCCCAGTCCTCAGTCCCAGAAATCCCTCCTCTGCTGCCCCCTCCAGCCCCACCATCTCCCCCCACTGGCTCATGTCTGGCTCCCTTCCCCCAGGAGGCCCGGGCTATTTGATTGTTTGTTAAACTAAACCTGCTTAAAATTAAATTTGAAATGGACAACCTATGTTAAATCCTAATTTTATTATAATCTCTTAAAATAATTTAAAGAGAATAGGAAAAAAACCAATATTAAGTAGTACGTGTTTACTGCCAAATTTTAAGGACAGTCAAACCACTGAAACACCTGGAACCAGAATTACTTGAAGTGCTAAAACAGCTTTAGACAGCAGTAGCCTCCTTTGAAAGTGCAGAACGAATATTTTCTTCATTTCAGTTTATTCAACTAGTTCAGTTCAATGGCAAATTCACTGTATTTAAGAAACCCCTGGGGAGTTTACCAACCAGGCAAACTTGTTTTCTTCCTTTAATCTATGAATAAAAACGAGGTGTGAGTGGATGAGATCTACCAGTTCATACATCTTGAAGGACATGGAGACCAGAATTTATCAATTCAGTTCACTAACTATAGATAATATTTCCTTTGTTTAAGAACTCAGTTTTAAATGCAAAACATTTTTGATAAAAAAAAAAGCATAAGAAAAAATATTTTTCTGGCTCTGCCGCGGCATTGCTGTGTAACCACCTCTTGCTTCTTACCTCTATTTTCACCATCTCTGTTCGGGATAGAGACACTTCTCTAACTCCTAGCAGTAGTGTGATTTGAGTAGGTCATGAGTGTTAGACACCTTTGAGCTCAAAAGGACAATGGGTGATTGTTGTTTGGGGGAAGAATCCCTAGTGATTTCCAAAGCCAGTGTCACACCTTTGGGTTTGGAATCAACGATTGGAAATTCTCAGTGTCCCTCAGTCTCCTACTGCCTTCAGTTGTTCCTTGGATTTAGAGGCTTGGCTGCTAACAGGACTAGAACTTGTTACTGGGTTCCTGGCTGTTCCTAGTCAATGAAGGTCTCAGTCTGGCCTCCAAAATTCAGAATCCCAGAACTAGACATCAGGGTGGATTGATTTAAACCACTGATTTTAATCATATTTTTTAGCTATTTTCCTAATGACAGTTATCAACTAATGAGAATCAACCTATTAAAAATGTTGATTTGCAACTAAATATAGTCTTTACACTAAATTTGGTGCTTTTACTTTTGCTAACCATGATGGTAAACTATATCTATGCACATTTATTTAAGCAGTTATATAGAGTAATTTACATTTCTTCAGTCTAATTTTTACATTTTTATTATGTTGAAAAATGGCAAATGATGCATTTATTTCCTAAATGATGATGATGATTTTTTTGATTTGTCCAAGCTCTGTTTGGATGGAACTTCAAATGCACTCAAAAATGCACAGAAACAGCATTTTCAATATGTTTATTAAGTAAATGAAACTACCTTAAATGTGCCGAATACAGAATAACAAAAAAGTTTACCAAAACGTATTTTTCATTTAAACCTAACTGGTGTAAGGAGGTATCTGCAGTTAGTGAAATGAACGGATTGTTTCTGGTCACCGTATCTCTCAGATTTTAGAACTAATAGATCGGATCCCCCCCACATGTAGTATTTATTCATAGATTGGAAGAGGAAAAGAAGCTTTCCTGCTTTCTCAACTCCCAGTCTGTATCTGAAATTTGAATGAACTTGTCATTGAACTGAATTAGCTGAATACACTGAAATGAAGAAAATATTCGTTCTGTGCCTACAAAAGAGGCTACTGCTGTCAAAAGCTGGTTGTACCGTTTCAACAAACTCTGGTTCCAGGTGCTGAGCCAATGACTTCCATGAATTCAGTGGTTTGACTTCCATTAAAACTGCGCAGCAAACATGGACTAAACTATAGCAAGTTTAGGCATTAACATAGGTTGTCATAATTTCAAATTTAATCCCCAATAGTCTTGTTTTTTTTTTTTTAAACTGTTTTTAATTTAAATAAAATGAATCCTGCCACCTGCCTTGGTCATCTCTCCCATTGAAACCTGCAGGTTCATTTGCTGACTCATTTTAACCAATGGGGTTGAATTATGCAAATCACCTGGAGAAAGTTAGCACTGACTGGCTGAGTTAACTCTGGTGTCACAAAGCGCCTCTGCCTACAGCACCAATTTAATGGGCACGGTGTGGAAATCAGGCTTTTCTGGTGTTGCTGTTTTCCAATTGTCACCAAAATCAACAAGGTTCTTCCCACTGATGCCTGGAAATTTTTGAATCAATTTAATGTAGTCTTCAAAAATCATCATGTTACATCCAGACAAAGAAATGTCATTGAACTGAGCATTAGGCCTCACTGCACTCAGCCAACAGTGACCTGAGTCTCCTCCCGACTTACTGTTAACTCAGTAAGAACCCCAAGCTCAGCCAATCAGTGTGGAGACTCTCAGGGTCTGGAAGCTGAGCAATTGAACAGATGGTCAAAAGACAGCATTAGTCATCCTGGGGGAGATCACCATCAGCACACGATTCCAGAGCCACGTCTTTGTAAGGGCCTCTTACAATGACAGCTAGAGCACAGCCCCACCCTCCTCAGGAAGAAGAGCAGCAGAGAGAAATGGAACAAGAAAAGAGAAAAGAAAAGACAAGAAGAAGGGAGGCAAAGGCAAGCAAAAAAGGACAAATTCCAAATGCCCCAGTGAATCATAGATTCCAAGGCCAGAAAGATCCACTCTGATCATCTAGTCTGACCTTCTGTATTACATGGGCCATAGAACTTCTCTCAAAATAATTTATGTTTGAATTAGAGCAGATTTTTTAGAAAAACATTCCATCTTGATTTTAAAAATGCCAATTATAGAGGATCCATCACAACCCTGGGTAAATTGTTCCAAACCCTGTCAGTTAAAAATGTTTGCCTTATTTCTCGTCTGAATTTGTCTAGCTTCAACTTGCAGCCATTGGATCTTCTTATACCTGTGTCTGCTAAAGTGAAGAGCCCATTAGCAAATATTTGTTCCCCTATGCTCATCCCTTAACCTTCTCTTTCTTAAGCTAAACAGATTGAGCTCTTTGAGTCTATCATTATAAGGCATGTTTTCTAATCATTTAATCATTCTTGTGGCTCTTCTCTGAACCTTCTCAAATTTATTGGCATCCGTCTCAAATTGTAGGCACCAGAACTGGACACAATATTCCAGTAGTCATCACACCAGTGCCAAATACACCTCTCTACTTCTATGTGAGATTCTGCTATGTATGCATCCAAAGATCACATTTGCTGTTTTGGCCAAAGTGTCCCGCTGGGAGCTCATGGTCAGCTGATTAGCCAACATGACTCCAAATCTTTTTCAGGATCACTGCTTCCCAGGATAGAGTCCCCCATCTTGTACATATAGCCTATATTTTTTGTTCCTAGAGGTATAACTTTACATTTGGACATACTAAAATGTATGTTGCTTGTGCTCAGCTTACCAAGCAGTCCAGATGGCTCTGTGTCAGTGACATGTCCTGTTCATTATTTCCCACTCCCCCAATCTTTCTGTCATCTGCACACTTTACAGCGATGATTTTATATTAGCTTCCAAGTCACTGATCAAAATGTTAAATAGTGTAGGGCCAAGAACCGATCCCTGCAGGACCCTACTAGAAAAACACCCACTCGATAATGATTCCTCATTTACAATTACATTTTGAGACCTATTAGTTAATCAGTTATTATGGGGCGGATTCCTAGGTGGGACATTTTTCTGCCAACTTAACTTGTGTTTTCCGAGCCTAGCACTTGGCTGGCAATATTTGGATCAGACTGAACATGTTCCAACCCTCACTGAGACTCTTACCTTCTACACAGGGATGTCTGCTTTCTACAAAATCAAGACAGAAAGGAGAAAACTCCCAAAGAAGCTCCTTCTTAGCACTCAGGTGCGTGAACACAAATCCTCTCTTAGTCCTCCAGGAGAGACCACGAAAAGGAGGCTTGCTGCAGCAAGGCTACAGGGGTCTCCAAGGTTCCCCCTGCCCTGTCCCCCTCTACTGCATGTCTGATGTCAAGGGAGCTCTGTGAGGTCATAGCCTCCTCACCACCTTTGCCCTATAGGCTGAGTTCCTGCCAAAGGCCCTTGTGAAGTCACTGCCACACCCACCTCTCCCTTGCATGGCTGATATCTGCTCCTGGCCAGCCTGTTTAGATGTCTCAGCTGCTCCCCCAAGTCACCCCACTTGCTCACTACAGAGTCTAGGGAACAAGCAGGCTAAACAGTAAAACAGCAGAGTCTGTTCCTCATCCCACACACTTCATATATTCATAGTTTTTTAGGCCTGAAGGGGCCCAGATCTCCTAATCTGACCTGTATTTCACAGGCCATGAAGTTTCACATACTTACCCCCATTTTAAGCCCAACAGCTTGTGTTTCACTAAAACACACCTTCCCGAAAGACATCCAGTTATGAGGTGATGACATCAGGAAACAGAATCCACCACTTCCCTTGGTAATTTGTTCAAGTGGTTAATCACCCTCACTGTTAAAAATTGACGCCTTACTTCTAATTTGAATTTCTCTGGCTTCAGCTGACAGCCGTTGGTTCTTGTTATGTCTTTCGCTGCTAGATTGAAGAGCACTTTGGTACTCGTTATTTTCTCTCCATGTAGGTACTTCTACACCGTAATCAAGTCACCTCTCAATCTTTTTCCGTAGCTACATGAGATTGAGCTCCTTAAATATCTCACTTTTAGCCACATTCTCAAGCTCTCAAATGATTTATGGTTCTTTTATGTACCCCTCCAATTTTTCAACAGCCCTTTTAAAACATGGACACCAGAACTGTAGAGTATTCCAGTAGCACTCTCACCAGTGCTATATACAGAAGTGAAATTACATCCCTTCTCCTCCGCACTACACCCCTCTTTATACATCCAAGGATTGCACTAGCCCTTTGTGACACAGCATCACACTGGGAGCTCATGTGGAGTTCTTGGTATGCTATGACCCCAGATCATTTTCAAAGTCACTGCTTTCCAGAGTAGAGTCCTCTATTCAGTAGGTCTGGCCAGCATTCTTTGTGCCTAGATCATGACTGGGCATTTGCTGTATTCAAATGTGTTTTGTTTGAATGGGCTGCCCTGTCCTCATCATTATTTACCATGATACCAATCTTTGTGCCAGCTGCAGATGTCACCAGCTGTGATTTGATATTGACTTCCAGATCATTGGTGAAAATGCTGAAGATAGTTAGTGGCTGAGAGCTTCTTCAGCCCCCAGGCACTGCACACCTGCTCCTTCTGCAGAAGAGGAAAAAGGCAGCCAGCCTGACTCTCGTTTGGGGTAAAAAAACCATGCTTAATAGCAGTATCAGTCATGGGGTTATGAACCAAATGTGGGAGTCACCTGCTAACAAACTCACTGCACAGCTAGAGTGTCAACAGGCTCAGTTTTCTGTGTTGGTTCCCAGACCTGGCCCCAGTCCTTTATATTCCTTACCTCTCTGTTCTAAGTTCGGGCACTAGAAGCTTTTCCTTTTTCTCCATTTCCCTTAGCTCCACCTCGCTAGAGAGGAAAGATTTTCTGTTACCCAGCTGGCTCTAACACATGTGGATATTACAGAGATAAGGTAGGGGAGGTAATATCTTTTATGGGAATGACTTCTGTTGATGAGAGAGAGAAGCTTTCGAGCCACTCAGAGCTCTTGTTCAGGTCTGGGAAAGGTACTCCCAGCATCGCAGCAAAATGCAAGGTGGAACAGATTGCTTATCATATAGATGTGCTAACTAATTTATGCTAAACAATCTGCCACCTTGCATTTCACTGTGACCCTAGGATTACCTTTCCCAGACCTGAAGAAGAGCTCTGTGCAGCTTGAAAGTGTCTCTCTCTCTCTCTCTCATCAACAGAAGTTGTTCCAATAAACGATATTACCTCACCCACCTTGTGTCTCTAATATCCTGGGGCAGACACAGCTACATCAACACTGCATACATATGGATGTTGTCACAGACTGAATCCCTCTAGTGGACAGTCACCAGACTGCGTTAAATAGACCTAACCTCTGGATCCAACATACATCCAAGCCATGTGAGGTCTGTGCAGAGTCCAGCCACTTCTTCAAGCTGTGGGGCTTCCTGGCACAGACTTCTTATCTGGCTCCCTTCCTGGCGATGTAGGACTTCACAGTCCAACTGTCCTAGGCCCTAAAGAAAAGGTATCACAGGCTGCTTTTTAAAGTGTTATGCTCTCTCCTATGCCAGGAACCCCAAGAGCCCCAGGACACTGACCAAAGCCCAATGGTTCTCAGGAATATTGAGGGTTCAGAGAGGGGATTGAGGTCAGGTGTTTTTTGTTTTGCACAGATGTGTGACTCTCTTGTGCTGTCCAAAAGTAAAGTGTGTGCGTTTAAGAAGTTCCTTTGCAAAGTCTGTGGTTCCTCACTTTACTGGTTCTGTGATCCCAGAGGGACTAAACTGGAAAGGGAAGTGAGGACAGGTGAAGGGTGAATCTGGGGAAACATGCAAAGTGGCTACAGAGGCTTGGGAGGTCTCAGCACTGGCTTCGGAGCCAGTCCCCTAGCCCAGCCAGTCCCAGTTGTCCCCCTCCCATCTCCTCAACTGATCTGTTTCTCTCCCCCATCCTGGCCTCCTGTACTCTCCCCCCGGGCTCCTCATCCAATCTCAATGCGCCTTTATCTCCAGCCCCGGCTCCTTCTTTCAATCTCTCCAGCCAGTCCCAGTTCTCGTTCTGAACCCCAGCTTTTCATCAGATCCATCCCCCATTCCCCCTCTCCTCCTTCCACCCACCCAACAGGTTCTCAGTCCCAGTTCTTTGGCTGCAAGTCTCCTTGCCCAGCCCGGCCCAGTCTCTGCCCTCATCTCAACTCCAAATGCCAGTTTCTTTCACCTCCTGCCAGCTTCCAGGATCGCTTAGCCTCTTTCTTTCAATCTACTCACCCCTTCCCCCTGTTCTCTGCATTTGAATCAGGTACTTACTCTTCCAGGCCCAGCAGGATGGAGGGGTGGGTCATTGAGAGCACAGGAGAGACAGGCTCTCTGCTCTCAGTTCAGATACCTGGTGTGACAGTGGTAGGCCAGATGTCACCTCTTGCCCAGGCTACAGACATTAGCTAAGAATTGACAAACTCATAGCTGGAGACCAGACCAGGTCACCTGTATGTTACTTTTGCTCAAAATAGGTATTAGTATTTTAAGAATATATTTAGTGCTTAGACTCTATGAAATGCTTGTAAATTGCTGCATGGATTAATCTCACTGATAATGTCAATATTCCATGCTATAAGAAAATGGGTAAGTTTTGCTTTATAACTTTAAAAATGTTTGCTCTGAACTTGTGAACCCAGGCAGGAGAATCGTCCTTCCCTCTCTCCCTCCCCCTCATCTAGATGGACTCTCAAAATCAGATAGGCCATCAAGAAACATCAGGAAGCTTGTCCTGTAGGTTTGGAAGCTGAATGAAGGAAATAAAAGAAAGCCATTGGAAAATTTTCCATCTTTTTGGCTGTTTGAACTCTGAAGGGCCAGAGACTCTAAACTGAAGTCAGAGATACCCAGGGACGGCCTCCTGGGTCTGCCCTGAAAGACACTTTGAATTGACAGATCACTACAACTCTGTCACGCTTAGGTAACTCATTTGTGTGTATATGTTTGCTTGCTTTAACCTGTAAATAACTCTTATTTCTCTTTCCTAGTTAATAAATCTTTAGATAGTTTATTGCAGGATTGGCTACAGGCATTGTCTTTGGTGCAAGATCTAGGGTGCCAATTGATCTGGCGGTAAGCGACTGGTCTCTTCGGACAGGAAGCAATCCAAATGTGGTATGATTTTTGGTGCAAGTGACCATTTATCACTAAGTCCAATTTGTCTGGGTGGCAAGATAGCCTGAAGAGTCTAAGGGGCTGTCGGTGACTCCATGGTAAGATTGTTATAGTGAACAAGGAGTTCACATTTATTACTGGCTTGGTGAAATCTAATTATAGTACATACCACCAATTTGAGGTGTCTGCCCTGAGGTAGGCACTCACAGTCAATAGCCGCTCCTGACAGTGTGACACATGCAGCATCCTATAAGCATTTCATAAAGTCTAAACAGTAAACACATTCTTATCAACTTAACATCTATTTTAACAATACTAATGCACAGGTGAACCAGACTGGTTTCCAGTTATGTATTGGTTAGCATTCAGTGGGCCCAGGGACCTGGGCATGAGCTGGCACCTGGTCTGCCAGCATCACGGTAACCATGGGCCTTCATGTCACACATTGACTGAATAGGGATCTTGCCATGGTTTGCTCACCTTGCCTTGTGTCTCTCTTCTCAGGAGCAGAAAACCAGAAGACAGAATAAAAATGAAATTCAGAAAGGACTGGGGGGGGGGTAATAGGAGCCTATATAAGAAAAAGACCCCAAAATCAGGACATTTGGTCACCCTAGAAAGGACTATTGTTAATGAGACAAAAGGATGGGTTTACATTGTTAATAGACAAGCTGGAACTTTTGGGAAAAGATGCCCCATATCTGGTCTGGATATATGAAGTGTTCGTATGTTACCAATGAAAACAGTAACTGACAGCAAAATCTGAGACACTGTTAACTGCATCCCTAAGGACAGGAGGCAGAACTCCTATATAGGTCAAAATGCACATGGTTTACATAAATGATTCACCGAGAGCATAAAGAAAACAAAAACAAAATCAGACAAATAAAACTTATATGAATTAATCTATAAGAAAGCTAGCTGGTAATAATCATATCTACATAGGTATCCTGATATCTTTCAACAGTGATCAGAGTACTACATGACCATCACTCTTTAAAAAAAAACCCAGAGACCTATCTGACAATGATCAATGGGATCTAGAGAGCTCTGGTGTGATGGTGAAGAAAACTCTCCCAAACTCATCCCATCCAGCACTCACAGCAGTTAGAGAATGGGACAGTGGAGTAAAGAAGGTTGCTAATGTTACATTCTCTCAAAGAACTTATAGTCTGCAGTCAACTATTTCTACATGTTGATTTCACACCCTCTAAACTAGTTTTTTTATAAGGAGCCAGCAATCAGAGTGCTGCATGCTCAGACATCCATCTTGGCTATGATGTAGTTCACATAACAGCTTTCTTAGATACCTTGGTGATAGGTGCCTTTTAAATACCTAATATAGTTACTGTAAATAGTATATATTCAACACACTCATCTCCTGTGAGTCACTACATCCCACTGGAACCAGCATCACTCTCAGTACTCCCAAAATGGCACGTACACACAATTCAATATGTAGTATAAGCAACAGTGAAGTTGCACACATGTGGTGATGATTTCAAAAACACTTAAGTGATTTAGGAGCACAAGTCCTATTGACCTCATGACACTGATAACAGAATTTTATCCACTGGCACGGGTGCTATCTAGGATTCCTCTCATAAGTGAATTGTTGGATTGCTAGTGGGTGATCAGTTACAGACATCAATAAGAGTTATTTGGCTCTGCCACTGGAGAAGAGAGAACATTTTCTAGCCCTCTGGCAGGAATCTATTTGCTGGAGTCATTAGGAGATAGGATTGGCCATGGGCTAGCAGGAGTGAGTATTCATCAAAGGAATTAGCATTTGGTTTGTTTCACAGATAGGCCTAATTCCCTGCAATTATCTTGGGACCTGGGAAGCTTTATAGGAGCCACAAGCATAGGAAGAATCTTTTTCGTCTCTGAAACTGTGGCCCAGAAGTGATGTTTTCCACCTTGCTAACTATATGCTGGTTCAGTGGATTATGATTCGTTTTGCGCATTTTTAAAAAAAAAAAAACCTTTTCTTTCCTGTATCACACAATTACCTACTTTCCTCAATCATGCAACTGTTGCAACTCTGGAGTTTGTATGAGTTATTTACTGTTAGGTAACACTAGCTGGTTTTAGCAGAATTGTCCAGAATTGCCTGGGAGCAGGAGATTTAAACCTTCAAAGATACAAAGGACATGGGGTAGGGAGACAGTCAGAACAAATAACACTTAAAGAGCAAAGGATAAATTTGACCAAGCACAGATGGAGATTTTCCTGCAGGATGGCTCAAATATGAGGCGTGGTAAAAGGTTTAGTAGAATAGAGTGCCATATTGCTAACCTAAGCACTCAAAAATTATGAATAAAGGCTCAAAAATCATGAGATTGGCTTTTAAAAATGTGTTTCTTTAAATAAATTTAGGCTCTTTTCCTTTGCTTTCTGGCTTCCGAGCCTTTAGGGTGCACTTGGGGCATGTTTTCAAACTTTTATATCTAACCATGAGGGCCAGAAATTGTCTTTTTTTTTAAAAAATGAAAGTTAAGATTCTCCCATAGTCATTTTACTCCAGGAGCTGGAGCTTTAAGGAAAACACCAAATATAATGAGAGTTTCAATAAAATCACGAGAGTTGGCAGCACTGTGTGGCAGACTTTGGGGCTTGTATGAGGAAACCGTGACCCTATTTACATCATAGCATCACCAAACGGTTCTTTGGATGCTTTCCCACTCAGGACTGGGCAGCATCTAGTTTAGGCAAAGGTTATCTGTGTCCTGTTCAGTCATTTGGTTTTAAGTGAATTGCATGAAATAAAGTTGCACCCCAAGCCTGCTGCCTGGTCCGCCCTCACTGGAACACATCCACAGCAATTAAGGGTTCTCTGTACTGTTTGTCAGAAAGGTTGGTACTGCTATTCTTTTCATTTTCTATTTCCACTTGTAGCAAAAGGTGATGATGTCTATAGTCATGGGATCAGAAACAAGATGCTCCATTCTAAAGTAATGCTCATTCCCCTATTTGTTTATTGCCATTGGAAGAAGCTGAACTTGAAGCCCTGGTTTGATCAGTAAATTGGCAATTTCCCCTCTGTACCTTCAATTATTGATACTCAGGTTGTTTGCAACTCCACAGCACAAAGAATTATTGAGGGAGCTTCATTAGGTTTACCATATTTTATCTTAAATGATGTTTTCCTAGAGCTGGTACCCTACTATGCAATAACAGATGTGCTTGTTTTGGCTCTGTACCAGGCACCAGATACGTATCACTCCTGAGAGCATATTTTTACCATAGTGCGCTTTTTATTTTGTAACAATATGTTAGCACTGACAGTGAAGCTGCAGTTACTGCGCTCTAAACCGTTCGGCATATAGTATGTCATATGGTAACATAGCTGCTGAGTCCTGAGCAGCTTCATGTATGATATATGTCATAGATGAGAGAAAGTCGCTGAGCAATGGGGTCAGAGGCACTCCCCAGAAAAAGGTGATGAGACAGTTCACATCTACTGTACACACAGGAAGCCCATCTCCCAAAAGGAGAGGGAGGCCTTTGGAACAGTTGTCTGAGACAACTGGCTGGCTAAGGGTTGTGTAAAGGGGTTGGGACTCACCACCTGGCGCCTCCTATTGGTTGCTCCGGGAATTAGCTCAGTCCATTGGAGCGCCCCCTCCTGGTGGTGTCCCGTCCATCGTCTCACCCTTGGTTGGCGTGTCTGGACCCGCGTTGCTCCCAAGCTCGCGGCGTCCGCTTCGAGCCACTGCCCTCCAGCAGTGCCCCTTAGTCCATCCACACCCCCTTCCAGGGGTGTGTGTGTGTATCAATCAGCTGCCTCTCTGCGCCCTGGCCGATGTGGCCAACTGCACCCCCAAAGTCACACCCCCCTTGGCAGGGGGTTGGTGCAGCTCT
>NW_020664409.1:5987247-6089939 GCF_002925995.2 Terrapene triunguis
AGCACTCGGGGGGGGGGAGCCCAGGGCTGGAACAGCAGGGGGTGCAGGTGGGAGGGGGGAAGAGAGAGCCCAGGGCTGGGGCGGCAGGGGGTGCGGGTGGGGGAGGGCACTGGTGGGGGGGTGAGAGCTCAGGGCTGGGGTGGGGGGGCAGCCAAAAATTTTTTTGCTTGGGGCGGCAAAAAACCTAGAGCCGGCCCTGCTGGCAACCACAGACTGCTACCATTCAGTCGCAAATCAGTTTGGAGTTGGAAGTCCACCGAGGGGGCTGTGTTAACACAAGTGTGCAGAGCCATTAATCACATCCTGCTACAAAGGACTGTGACTCTTGGCAATGTGCGTGAACTAGTGGATGGCTTTGTGGCAATGGTATTCCCTAACTGCAGCGGCGCTATAGGTGGCACATATTCCAATTTTGGTCCCAGACCATCTTGTGACGGAGTACATCAATAGAAAGGGGTACTTCTCTATGGTATCGCAGGTACTTGTGGATCACTGTGGCCATTTTACTGACATCAACGGAGGGTGGTCCAAGAAGGTGCATGACTCATGCATCTTCAGGAACACTGGCCTGTACAGAAAGCTGCAAGCAGGGACTTTCTTTTCAGACCAGAAGATTCTAGTGGGGAATGTTGAAATGCCCATAGTCATCCTGGGAGATCTGGCGTACCTCTTAATTCCATGGCTCATGAAGCCTTACATGGGAAACCTGGACAGCAGCAAGGAGCACTTCAACAATAGGCTGAGCAGGCACAGAATGACTGTAGAATGTGTCTGTGGCAGATTAAAAGCACACTGGCACTGCCTTTATGACAGGGTAGACCTAAATGAGGAAAATATTACCATGGTCACAGCAGCCTGCTGTGCGCTCCATAATATTTGTTAGGCTAAAGGTGAAAAGTTTCCCGCAGGGTGGAGTGTAGAAGCAGATCACCTGGTGCCTGATTTTGAGCAGCCAGATACCAAGGCTATTAGAGAGGCACAATGCGGGGGTTATTCGAATCAGGGAGGCTTTGAGGCACCATTTTGACAATGAGCTCCAATAATGTGTCTTTCTATACAGCACTCTGCCATGCTTTAACTTGTCACCTTGCATGAAAACTTTGATTCCTGACTGTGATTTGTACTCAGCAAATGATCAAATTACCACTTTGTATTCATTCCAACAGCAACCACCATGTGTAAGAGACAAAGATTGGTTATCTTTCAGAGAGTGCTTTTTTTTATTAAATACCAATTAACAACACACACCAAAGGCTTGGTGGGAAGGGAGATGATAATGAAGGGCAGCATAGGTTCTCATAGCTGTGTGTAAATCCAGCTATCATTTTGGAAGCTGTCCAAAGGGGTGGAGTGAAGGGAGTACCGAGACGGACTGGGAAGTTGCAAGGAATGTATGGGAGGAGTTTGGGGAGGGCATGGAAAGCAGTTCTGTATTGGCTGAGCATGCATTAATTCAGCCTGCAGTGTGATTAGGGACTTCAACATCTCTGCTTGCTCCTCCATTGCTTTTATCATCTGCTCCTGGCCCATTAAAATTCACTCCTAGCTCTCCTTTCTGTTCTGCCTTCTATTTTATAATTTTCCTTTAAAGTCGCTCTCCAGACCCTGTGTTCTTGTCTTTCGACTGCTGAAGATTGGAGCACCTCTTGAAACATGTCCTCCTTGCTCCTCCTTGGTCGCTTCTTTATCTGGAGGAGGCACTCCACCAGTGTGTAGGGGGTTCCCCTGAAGGCCACATCTATAGAACCAGAAGAAACAATAGACAGCCATGACTGTTAGTGCACGCACAGCATCGAATCATTATAGTAAAATGCACCTTTTTAAAAATACAAATCAGTTTCTCACTGTCCCCTGGCAAGCACAGAGCTCAGCTAACATCCTGAACATGGTGAGTTCAACCCAAGGGGTGCACTCAAGATGGGGCAAAGGATATCAGTGTTTTTTTTAAGGGAATCACTGTAGGCAACTAGGGACAATATTATAAATTCCTCCACCAATTTCCACAGGCGGGGGTTATTGAAGCCAATATCTCACTCCTGAGGGTAAATGAGGATGCAAGGGTGCATCTCCTGCATGTGTGCGGCTTCAGACAAGGTCCCTATGCTGCTTGCCTGCATGCTGCTTTGGTCCCTGCACAAGTGATTGCCGAGTGGCATGGAAAAGTTTCTACATTGGGGGAAGGAACAAAGCAGCTCTGCCAAGGAGCCTGCGGTAGAGGATTGGTGAGTACCTCCAGGAAAGGGTTGGGGTTTTTTTTCCCGCTAGAGATCTCTCTGGAAGATTTCCATGAAATCTCGGTGCGCATTAACACACTGTTCCACTGCAATGCTTAGCTGCACAGGGGAATGTGAAGCACATACAAACACAGCTGGTCTTGTACATTTCTGTCTCATCACCCACTTCTAGGACAGCTCTACCTCATAAAACTGAGCAGCATCAACTCAAAAAGCACACTTACTAGAGTTCTCCTCTTGTGCATCATGCACACCAGAGATGGACCGCTGGGACTGGCTAGACCCCTCCAGAGTGGAAAAGAGGTCCTGACTCACTGCACCACCAGATGACTCTGCTGTGGGCTCCACATCGTCCTCCAACTTGACCTCCTCATCCATTACTTCATCCTCAGGGTTCAGTCCACTGTCCGCTGTCTCCAGCCCCGCTGAAGTATCCATGGGGCTCTTGGCAGTGGTGGTGGGGTCGCTCCTGAGGATGGTGTTCAGCTCCTTATATAACCGACAGGTCTTCTATGCAACACCAGATTGCCTCGTATCTTTGTACTGCACTGATGGGTGTCCCGTTTGTAGCCCTTATCTAACATGCCATGAGAAATTTGACCGTAGGTATCGAAGTTCCTATGGCTGGAACAGAGCTGGGACTGCACAGCCTCCTCTCCCCATGGTGCCAGCAGAGCCAACAACTCAGGTGTGCTCAAACTGGGAAAGCGTTTGCTGTGTGGAGCCACCATCATCAGCTGGAAAGCTGAGATGTGAGTTGTCCATGCTGAGCAAACAGGAAGTGGAATTTCAAAAATTCCCAGACCTTTAGAGGGGGAGGGGCAGAAGCCTGTGTACCTGGGTGAGGGGCAGAGGAGTCCAAACTAGAACGGTCAGGATGGGCATTGTGGGACATCTGGAGACCATTTACTGCAACATAACCAAGTGTAGTGTCTACACTGACACTTTGTCAATATAACTTTGCCGAAAAAGCTCTATGCCTCTGGTTAAGGTGCTTTTATTTTGTCGGCAAAACACAAGAGTTTTGTTGGCGGAAGAAGCATTGTAGTGTATACACCTCCACTATTTTGTCAACGAAAGCTGACTTTTGTCTACAAAACTCTGTACTGTAGACAAGACCTTAGAGATGGTCCTGAGCTCCAACCAGGACCTGACTCTCTTCTTTGTTCAAATCAGGAGTAACTCAGTTGAAGAGAGAGGAGAATCAGGCCCATGAAGTTTGAATATAAAACCAAATTTTCTTAAAGCTCAGGAGCATTTGGATGTGAAGCTTTGCTCCTGGCTCATCTCTAGTCAGCATAATGCATGCATGCTTAGATTGCCAAAAACATTAAACATTATTCTGGCCAAGATTTGGCAAACAAATTAGACTGAAAAATAGAGCCACAAAACCCTGGAAATGTTTGATGGAGAATCATTTTGGCCAAGACTATCCCTGGCCTTTGCATGGGTGCATAAAGGGGAGGGTTGAAGATGCCTTCTATCCTCCATTCCATACAGAGTCCAGAAGAAATTTCCATCGCTGTGCTCTAGAGAGGGCAGGGGCTGCTCTTTCCACAGCTTGCCTCTGCCTCCCACCCACCTGATTGAATATATCCCCTAATCAGAGAAGAGAGTTGACTTTTGATTAAGGTACTAGTCTGGGACTTTGGAGACCTGGGTTCAGTCTTCTGCAAGTTTCCTGAGTGATCTTGGGGAAGTTACTTAATTTCTCGGTACCTCAGTTTCCCATCTGTAACTGGAGATAATAATTAGAGCTGACTGAAAAATACCAACTATACTGGGGAAAATTTGGGGGCGAAGGGAATTCACTTTACATTTCCCCTGAAGTTTTGTTTAAGGAAAATCCAAACAGAATGGGGGGAGGGGGGAGTAGGGGTGAATGTCTTTTTTTTTTTTTCCTTCAAAAATCAAACTTCAAAACATTTATTTTTAAACTTGTTTTGTTTTTATTTTCCACTTTGTTGGAAAACCAGAAAACTTAATGTAAAAATTTGCATTTTGGTCAAAAAGCCACTTTTAGTTGTAAAAACATTTTGATGGGGGTGGGAGAGGGAATTCAACGGACTGTAATAAATAATAGGAATATTAATAAATCTTTTCTTCCACCTTTTGTCTGCCTTATATTCAAATAGTAATCTCTATGGGGCAGAGATGGTCTCTTATTATGTGTTTGCACAGGGCTTTGTACAGATTTTGACTAGTGCCTGGCATCACTACTATGATTATACAAAGGGGCAGAGAGGAGGAGTAAGAGTCATGGCCATGGTACATGGGTATATGGTGTAGAAATATTATATGCAGGTATGTATGCAGTTATTTATTCTGTGTATAAATGAATCTGACGTCTTTCTAGGTATATTACAGTGCAGTTAGTTTTAAATTAAGGACATTGATTCATAGATTCATAGATTCTAGGACTGGAAGGGACCTCGAGAGGTCATCGAGTCCAGTCCCCTGCCCGCATGGCAGGACCAAATACTGTCTAGACCATCCCTGATAGACACTTATCTAACCTACTCTTAAATATCTCCAGAGATGGAGATTCCACAACCTCCCTAGGCAATCTATTCCAGTGTTTAACCACCCTGACAGTTAGGAACTTTTTCCTAATGTCCAACCTAGACCTCCCTTGCTGCAGTTTAAACCCATTGCTTCTTGTTCTGTCCTTAGAGGCTAAGGTGAACAAGTTTTCTCCCTCCTCCTTATGACACCCTTTTAAATACCTAAAAACTGCTATCATGTCCCCTCTCAGTCTTCTCTTTTCCAAACTAAACAAACCCAATTCTTTCAGCCTTCCTTCATAGGTCATGTTCTCAAGACCTTTAATCATTCTTGTTGCTCTTCTCTGGACCCTTTCCAATTTCTCCACATCTTTCTTGAAATGCGGTGCCCAGAACTGGACACAATACTCCAGCTGAGGCCTAACCAGAGCAGAGTAGAGCGGAAGAATGACTTCTCGTGTCTTGCTCACAACACACCTGTTAATACATCCCGGAATCATGTTTGCTTTTTTTGCAACAGCATCACACTGTTGACTCATATTTAGCTTGTGGTCCACTATAACCCCTAGATCCCTTTCTGCCGTACTCCTTCCTAGACAGTCTCTTCCCATTCTGTATGTGTGAAACTGATTTTTTCTTCCTAAGTGGAGCACTTTGCATTTGTCTTTGTTAAACTTCATCCTGTTTAACTCAGACCATTTCTCCAATTTGTCCAGATCATTTTGAATTATGACCCTGTCCTCCAAAGCAGTTGCAATCCCTCCCAGTTTGGTATCATCCGCAAACTTAATAAGCGTACTTTCTATGCCAATATCTAAGTCGTTGATGAAGATATTGAACAGAGCCGGTCCCAAAACAGACCCCTGCGGTACCCCACTCGTTATGCCTTTCCAGCAGGATTGGGAACCATTAATAACAACTCTCTGAGTACGGTTATCCAGCCAGTTATGCACCCACCTTATAGTAGCCCCATCTAAATTGTATTTGCCTAGTTTATCGATAAGAATATCATGCGAGACCGTATCAAATGCCTTACTAAAGTCCAGGTATACCACATCCACAGCTTCACCCTTATCCACAAGGCTCGTTATCCTATCAAAGAAAGCTATCAGATTGGTTTGACATGATTTGTTCTTTACAAATCCATGCTGGCTGTTCCCTATCACCTTACCACCTTCCAAGTGTTTGCAGATGATTTCCTTAATTACTTGCTCCATTATCTTCCCTGGCACAGAAGTTAAACTAACTGGTCTGTAGTTTGCCTTTGTTTAATTCATATTAAAAGTAGCTCATTGGCTAAAGCTAAGTACTGCTCAGATCAGTGTTTGGACACTCTTAATTCAAGTTATGTTCTACTTTTTTCTTATTTTGTGTAGCTACATTGTAATTTTAAGGTTTTCTCTTCTGTGAGCTATAATGTGGTGATACATTTCCCTGTTGCTAGGGTGACCAGATGTCCTGATTTTATAGGGACAGTCCCGATATTTGGGGCTTTTTCTTATATAGAGGCCTATTATTCCTCCCACCCCCGTCCTGATTTTTCACACTTGCTATCTGGTCACCCTACCTGTTGCTATTAATGTTCAGTAAATGCCATCCCTTGTTTTACTGATCTAGTATCTAGAAATAGGCTGGATTTCTTTAAATCAGCCTGTTTTCTGTCAGCTTTTATGTGTGTGACAAAAATGTTTGAGACTGTGGGCAGTCTGAGGAAGTGTGTGTGATCACCTAGCTGCACACTTCCTCTTCAGAAGAAGCTGGGGCTGTTCATAATCATTTTGTTGCTGATTATTGGTATATGGGAAATCCATGGGCTTACTTTGCATTGGAATTCTCTCTAGGGGATAAACTGAACCATAGCATAATTGAGGCCACCTCCACTGACTTCAGTAGAGGTAGCACCTGCCTACATCAGGGCTGAATTTGACTCTCTGATGGTAAGGAAGTGGTGGTACTTTTAAATTCTCCTTCCCATTCCTTCCACATACCCCTGAATATGCTGTGGCTTGCCTATTGTGGCACTATTAAGAGATGCATAGAGAACAGTGTTTAAATCTACCCAATTTTCAGACACTGACATGAGTTGCTGTATGTCTTCTGGAGTCTGTTCTGGTGTGGAGGTAATGTCAAAGTGGGAGACAAATATAGACATCTGCTCCATAAGGGTTGTCATTGCTGGATTTGTTGACCAGTTTCAAGTCTAAAATCTGCAAGAGCTGATCTACATAATTCAGCTTATTCTGCTCCTTACTATGTTCTAGTCCAGTGACTCTAGTAGGAGAAGCCAGAGACAAAGTCTGGGATGTTGGAAATGTTCATTAGATGGAATAGGTAAGTGTCTACACCCAATTTCTTTTTGAAAATGTCTGCGAATGTTTAAGGGGCATTGGTATGATTGCATTGTGTGCTCTTTCTACATTTAGTGAACAATTTGGCTGTGGGCCCATGATTTTTACTCAGGAGGTTATAAAGCCATTTCTAGACTAGTTATATACAGGTTCTTATACTGCCCTCATCATCATAGTATCTGAGCCAGGCATGTAGTTTTTTAGAATTCCATAGATGAGCAATTCTCGTATGACCTGCTTGCCAGGTCATCTAATTTTTGCAGCTATTTTCTATTCTTTGGAGATCAGAAAGGAATATTTTATTTCTTGCTAGACTTCTGTTTGTCCTCCCATATGCACTGCATAGTTTCTTCTATCTAGATTTGGAGAGATTTTTGTGTCCCTTTCGTTCAGAGACAATGTTTCTTAATCCCTTACACTCCCCAGCCAGGTTCTCATCTGAAGGAATGCATCTTTGCCCATGTGCACTTTATCTATTTGATCAGTTCTATGTATGGATTCCCTGCATGTCCTCATACACCGTGGTGGGAAGCTGCCATGCCGCTGCAGCAATCCCCTGTTGATTTGCACAGCAGGGTATCTATTTTGGGCAGATTTTCATTGGTGATGCTCCTGAAAGTCAGATTGTTGAAGAATTCAGCTTTTGTTTTAATAGTGTTTAAATAGTACAGTCAAATCCAGGTGTGAGGCTCCCAAGTAAAGTCTTTCAAGCCTCTGACTATGGGAACTGCGAATTTGGGGCATTGGCTAGCATTTTGGCTGGGTGGAATGGTCAATTCCCTAGTGAAAAACAAACTCCCTTTCTCCATAGCTCTGTTGCTAGCAAACGTGAATTTTCATTGGTCTTGCCAATTATATGTATTTTTTTTCACACAACTCTAGCACCCACGATTCTTTTGTGTTCAGGATGAGAAGAAATAACGTAAACAAAGATTACCTTAATTATATGACTTCTGGTGAATGTTCTAGGTACATCCAACAGAACACATCCATTATGGTGCTCGATGTACCATATTCAAGTATCAGAGCAGTAGCTGTGTTAGTCTGTATGCACAAAAACAATGAGGAGTCCGGTGAGATTAACAGACTAACAGATTTATTTGGACATAAACTTTCGTGGGTAGAAAATCACTTCTTCAGCATCTGTTAGTCTTTAAGATGCCACCGGACTCCTTGTTGTTTTAATGTACTATATTAGCTGCTACTCTCTAAAATTTCACTGATTTCAGTATATCATACTAATGAACAAAATCAGTAAAGCAAGTGCAATAGAGGGCGAGGTTAAAGGCTAATTGCATAAGGGGTAGATAACACACACATCTAGTGCTTCCATCTGGACAGAAGAGCCAAGGTAGATCTTTGGTGTATTCTCTAGGCAACAGCAATTCTTTCCCCCTTTCTATGCCCATTTGATAGTAGGGAGATTTTCCAGCAGTTAGTAAGGACTCTCAGAGATGAGTCTGGTATTAGGACCCAGATGCCTTATGCTATGTACTTTAGACAATCCTAGAACTTCCCATGCCTCCACATACCAATATTGGGGCAAATTCAGAGAAGAGTCTAAGATGGTATAATACTTCTGGTCCCTTGATGTGTAATTTAAATACCACCTGAGACCAGTTTAAGGCCATTCATCAACATGTAATTTAAACTCCTTACACATCTCTGAATTTCTTCTAGAAGGTGAAGAAGCGATTTGAATGTTATTCGTAGAATCACAGAATCATAGAATATCAGGGTTGGAAGGGACCTCAGGAGGTCTTCTAGTCCAACCCCCTGCTCAAAGCAGGACCAATCCCCAACTAAATCATCCCAGCCAGGGCTTTCTCAAGCCTGACCTTAAAAACCTCTAAGGAAGGAGATTCCACCACCTCCCTAGGTAACCCATTCCAATGCTTCACCACCCTCCTAGTGAAAAAGTTTTTTCTAATATCCAACCTAAACCTCCCCCACTGCAACTTGAGACCATTGCTCCTTGTTCTGTCATCTGGTACCACTGAGAACAGTCTAGATCCATCCTCTTTGGAACCCCCTTTCAGGTAGTTGAAAGCAACTATCAAATCCCCCCTCATTCTTCTCTTCTGCAGACTAAACAATCCCAGTTCCCTCAGCCTCTCCTCATAAGTCATGTGTTCCAGCCCCCTAATCATTTTTGTTACTCTCCGCTGGACTCTTTCCAATTTTTCCACATCCTTCTTGTAGTGTGGGGCCCAAAACTGGACACAGTACTCCAGATGAGGCCTCACCAATGTCGAATAGAGGGGAACGATCACGTCCCTCGATCTGCTGGCAATGCCCCTAATTATACAGCCCAAAATGCCGTTAGCCTTCTTGGCAGCAAGGGCACACTGTCGACTCATATCCAGCTTCTCATCCACTGTAACCCCTAGGTCCTTTTCTGCAGAACTGCTGCCTAGCCATTCGGTCCCTAGTCTGTAGCAGTACATGGGATTCTTCTGTCCTAAGTGCAGGACTCTGCACTTGTCCTTGTTGAACCTCATCAGGTTTCTTTTGGCCCAATCCTCTAATTTGTCTAGGTCCCTCTGTATCCTATCCCTACGCTCCAGCATATCTACCACTCCTCCCAGTTTAGTGTCATCTGCAAACTTGCTGAGAGTGCAGTCCACATCATCCTCCAGATCATTAATGAAGATATTGAACAAAACTGGCCCCAGGCCCGACCCTTGGGGCACTCCGCTTGATACCAGCTTCCAACTAGATATGGAGCTATTGATCACTACCCGTTGAGCCCGACGATCTAGCCAGCTTTCTATCCACCTTATAGTCCATTCATCCAGCCCATACTTCTTTAACTTGCCAGCAAGAATACTGTGGGAGACCGTATCAAAAGCTTTGCTAAAGTCAAGGAATAACACATCCACTGCTTTACCGTCATCTTCAGAGCCAGTTATCTCCTCATAGATGGTAATTAGGTTAGTTAGGCATGACTTGCCCTTGGTGAATCCATGCTGACTGTTCCTGATCACTTTCCTCTCCTCTAAGTGCTTCAGAATTGATTCCTTGAGGACCTGCTCCATGATTTTTCCAGGGACTGAGGTGAGGCTGACTGGTCTGTAGTTCCCCGGATCCTCCTTCTTCCCTTTTTTAAAGATGGGCACTACATTAGCCTTTCCAGTCATCCAGGACCTCCCCCGATCATGGCCAATGGCTCTGCAATCACACCTGCCAACTCCTTTAGCACCCTCGGATGCAGCGCATCCGGCCCCATGGATTTGTGCTCATCCAGCTTTTCTAAATAGTCCCGAACCACTTCTATCTCCACAGAGGGCTGGTCACCTCCTCCCCATCCTGTGCTGCCCAGTGCAGCGGTCTGGGAGCTGACCTTGTTTGTGAAGACAGAGGCAAAAAAAGCATTGAGTACATTAGCTTTTTCAACATCCTCTGTCACTAGGTTGCCTCCCTCATTCAGTAAGGGGCCCACGCTTTCCTTGACTTTCTTCTTTTTGCTAACATACTTGAAGAAACCCTTCTTGTTTCTCTTAACATCTCTTGCTAGCTGCAACTCCAAGTGTGCTTTGGCCTTCCTGATTTCACTCCTGCATGCCTGAGCAATATTTTTATACTCCTCCCTGGTCATTTGTCCAACCTTCCACTTCTTGTAAGCTTCTTTTTTGTGTTTAAGATCAGCAAGGATTTCACTGCTAAGCCAAGCTGGTCACCTGCCATATTTACTGTTCTTTCTACACATTGGGATGGTTTGTTCCTGCAACCGCAATAAGGATTCTTTAAAATACAGCCAGCTCTCCTGGACTCCTTTCCCCTTCATGTTATTCTCCCAGTTATTTTCTTAACTGAGCTGGAAGTGTTTTGCATCTTTGTTCTCTGCTGGTGGCAGCATAGGAATAAACAGGTAACAGACCAAGTTTAATAGGACAAGTGGGGTCTGAGGGAATAAGGAATGTAGATTTTTACACAGACTGTCTGTAGCTTCCTCTTCTCTTGCCTTTTCTCTTCTATGTAATCCTTACAGAAACAAATGTTACCATCCAATATTGCATTGTAACTCAATAAAACAGTCCACTTTACACTAATACTATTATCTTCCATATAATGAAGTGATATATCTTGCTATATTCCTTTATAAGGAGAAACATTTCCCATAATGCATTTCAAACAGATTATATACACTCGTGAGTCATTTTTCACAATAAGACTATGCAGCTTTGTGATGCTAGAATTATTAGCAATGCATTTATGAAATATCCCAGCTCTTGTCAGCAATCAGGCAACTGCCAGATACTTGGCTTGAAGCTCATGCTCTAATTGTTAAACATGTGTTTCCAATATGCTTGTGATTGGCTTAATTATCCTTAGTTAATTCTGGGCTTATTTATGTTGTAGGGGATAGTAAGCACTCCGTGAAGTTATTTATTGACACCATATGGCAGTTTTAAGGATGGACAACAAAGATATAATGAGGCCATTAAAAGAACTTGCTTCAGCATAGCTGGGGTATATGCAGTAACGCCTTTGCCAGTAAATCTAGGCTGGTACAGCTGTACCGCCAAACCCTCCTAGTGTAGCTTATCCCAGCAAGACTGCTTTTTTTTAGTGTAGCCTACGTCTGTTTCCTAAACAAAATAAGTTATACTTGCAAAAGCACTTTTATGCTGACATAACTGAGTCTATACTAGGGCTTTTGCTAGTATAGAAATAATATTCTTTTGCTGGCAACAGTTTTAGTATAGACCTGGCCTTAGAGTTTCAGTGGGAGGGGGAAATGGGGTATGAATTACATAAAGAAACTTCTGCAGTGTGCACATTTCAACAGTCCATGTTTGCACTCTATAGGTCTGACTCTTCCCCCCTCAGCGCTTAGCACTATCTGTTGTTATTTAAGCCTGTGCAAAGTAAGTTGTTCTTCTCCTATCACTTGTTTGGCTTTTTTTTGCTAAAAATAACACACACCGTCTTACTCTAACACAGGTCATTAAATAGCCTTCAGATGAAGTGCTGGTTGTAGCAATGTAAATCTGAAGTAACTTTAATACCTTAAAAGGAGTTACTCTGGATTTACACTGAAATATCTGAGATCAGAAATTGGCACTCTGGCTGTGGTGGTTAGATTATTTATTTATTTACCCTTCAGTTGATTGTTGATCACTTCCTTGGTTTTAAAAATATTTTCTTTTAAAACAATTAGTTTGCTCTAAAGGATCATCATTATTTAGGAAATTAAACTTAACTCTTCAGTCATCACTCCTGTGGTCACTTCCACTATAATGATCTTTGGGTAGCATCTAGGGTCTCTTTTGAAGATAATAAACTATTCTTAGAAATTCACCTGCAGCTTAATATTCCCATATAGTTTGTAGCTAGGAATCACTGTACCCCATTGATTTATCATTCCACTCCATAACTGACACACCAATTATGTCAATCAAATATATCTACCGGAAGCTAGAAGTCTACATAAAACTTAATCATCCTGACAATATTAATGTATAATTAGTAAAAAAAAAAAATCCTCTGTAAAAGGCTTAAGAACATCTATTGCTAAATAGTCACATACTATTTTCAAGACTAAAGCCTTGCTAACTATAAAAAAACACATTTACTCTAAAAATTATTTTGCATTTTCACTGAATTGTCTTTTTTTTTTCTCCCAATAGGTCTAGAAATTAGTTCACTGCTGCAAAAAGAAAAATACAGAAAGGGCAGCCATAAGTCTCTTATGTAGATAAGACCATTTGTTATCACTGATACTTTAAGAGAATCATATGAAAATGTAACAGATGGTGGAAATGTTTATCCAGGCTAAAAAGATTTTGTTTAAAAAAGTAGCACTATTTGATTTTATCAAATGCATTTTCTGTGCATGAAGAGATTACAAAGCATCCTAGCCGCTGAATTTTTGAAATCTCTTTGACATAAAATAATCTTCCAATATTACAAAAGTCCTGAGCGGAGTCAAAGCCAGTTAAATAGAATTGGATTATGCAGAAAAAGATGCATAGTATGTTAACTTATAAGCAAATCTTCTGGATGATATTGCAAAATGTAATAAAACTTAAAAGATAGAAGGATTTTTACTTTTTTACCATAAAAGAAATAGATGTTTTCTGAAGTAACAAGCAGAAATAATCACAGTTGCCAGTGAATTATTACATCCTTTAAGTATGGGATTTTATCCCTGACAATATGCATTTTTACAAAGGTTGATCTGGTGCAAATAATGTGACTGCTGGCAAATAGCTGTAACCTACAGGAGGTAGATTGAATTCACGGGCTTCCAGCAGCAGAAATATTGGAACCTAAAGAAGCGTTTTAAGGGATCTTTACATTCCTTTTCTATGATGCAATAATTAGAGTACTGTATTTCAGTTTCAAAGACCCTTTCAGGGATTTATTGATAGAATTATTCTTGAAATATAGGCAGACTATAAAAAGGAGGCTTCTGAGAGTGTCAAAATAATCCTAGGATTGTCATGGCAACTTCCCAAATTGGTCTTCTCTGGTGGATGGATTTGCACTTAACGGATCCTTCCACAAGATGTTTCCACTAATTCATGTACAACAAGCCCCTTTGGGTTTGACACCTCAGAATTCTTTGTGCTACCTGCTTCGGCACTGTTTTTTAAGGCAGTGTGTAATCTATGTAAATGCTAGTGAGATATCTTTGATTATTAATGATACCTTCTGAAGACAACTGAATAAAAATCAGGACATCATACCGGAAAAAGAGGTGATATAAATAGGGGTGGTGGATGGCAAGAGGAAGAGAAATATAACAGCAGGCAGAGGAGGAAGTCAAATACCTAGAATATCGATGAGGGACAAGCTGAGTGAGAATCTTTTATTGGACCAGCTTCTTTTGGTGAGAGGGACAAGCTTTTGAGCCACACAGGGCTCTTTGGGTCTGGGAAAGGTAACGTAAGCTGGCACCAGACCTTGCCAGAACAACAGCTGCAAAACCTGCAGACATATCTCCACTGCTACAACGATCCCAATCATCACACCCTCCACAACACACCTTTCAAGATCCATTGATCCTACACATTCCTACCCCAGCATGAATTCTACCTCATCCAGTGCACTAAATGCCACAATAACGATGTGGGTGAAACCAATCACTACACTCATGGGCGGAGGGTGAAGCTTCCCTTTGGGGAGACTAGTCCCCTACCCTACCTCTTCCAGACAAGGCCATGCCCCCACTCGCTGCTCTCAGCTCCCCCTTCCCCCGTGGCCCCACCTCGGGGGAGGGCTGAGAGCTCAGTCAGGGCCACCCCATGGCTGCTACTCCACCCATCGCCTACCTCATTCCGCCCCTTCCCCTGAGGCCCCGCCCCCCACTCGCTCCTTTCTGTGCCCTCCTCCCCTCCCCAAGCTGTGGCCCAGAGACTGGAAAAACTCCTCCAGCCCTGGGTTGGTGGTGGGAGATTTTTCCGGGGGCCCCAAATTGGCCAGGGCCCCTGGGCATGGGCCCCGTGGACCCAGGCAATAATCCGCCACTACCCCCACCCCCGGCGGCTTTGCCTCCCCCAGCCTCCATTATGTGCCACCCAGGCCTACATTCAAATGAACTCTCACAAGAAAATGATAAAAGATAAAAACACCCTATCACCTGTGGGTGAACATTGTTCACACAGTAATCATTCCGGGCATGTCTTCACTAGCAACATTAAAGCGCTGCCGTGGCTACGCTTTAACGTGGCTGTGTTGTTAATTTCAGTTTACATGTTTGACAAATTATTATGTATAAAAGTTAAAATAAGTTCTGTAAATCAAAAGGCCATTTTGTTTTGGTAAAAGGACAAGGTGACCTCCATTTTGGGTCAGGTTCTTGTTCCTCGGAAAAGGCAGGAAAATGGAAAGAGCAGGAATCTGACCTTGCCCAGCAACAGCTCCCTATAAAGACCAATGAGGGGAGGGGCCAGAGGTTCAGGTGTCTAGCTCTCTCTCGTAGTGCGGTACAATCTTGGCACTGGCTATTGGCCTGCAATAGTTATTTACTAATTAAGTTGGGGTTGTTTGTTTGTTGTTTTGGGAAAGCAAACTTGCATACACGGACCTGGTCCGATTACTTAGATCAATCGCGCACTCAGGACGACGCAAAGCGGGTTAGGGTGGGAGTTAAGATAGGGATACGTACCTGTCTATTTCATCTGTCGTCCACGGTCAGTGTTCATCGCTGGTTTCTGTCATCTGGATCCTGCAGCCCCTTTATCGCTGACGTCTGTAAAGGTAGAAGAACATCTTGTATTATAAGTGCAGGTGTGTGCCTGTGTATTATTCCGAATCTCCAGAATCATTAATCCATTCCCCTTTCCCTTTCTTCCTCTCCCCTTAGCAAATAAAGTGTTGTTGGTTGTTTTACATTTGTGCATGTGTTATTCATTTGGGATCAGCTCTGATAGATGGGCTTAAAAGGGGGACTCAGCGGGAGGTAAACTGTAAGGCTCCCTGAGATCTTCTGATCAGATCAGCCTAGAGCGATAACAATCCTTACAGTGTAGTCACGGCACCAGCGCTGGTAGCTGCGCCCCTCGTTGAGGTGGTTTTTTTCCCTCAGCCTCTCCTCATAAGTCATGTGTTCCAGTCCCCTAATCATTTTTGTTGCTCTCCGCTAGACTCTTTCCAATTTTCCCACATCCTTCTTGTAGTGTGGGGCCCAAAACTGGACACAGTACTCCAGATGAGGCCTCACCAATGCTGATCAGAGGGGAATGGTCACGTCCCTCGATCTACTGGTAATACTCCTACTTATACAACCCAAAATGCCATTAGCCTTCTTGGCAACAACAAGGGCACACTGTTGACTCATATCCAGCTTCTCGTCCACTGTAACCCCTAGGTCCTTTTCTGCAGAACTGCTGCCTAGCCACTCGGTCCCTAGTCTGTAGCAGTGCATGGGATTCTTCCGTCCTAAGTGCAGGACTCTGCACTTGTCCTTGTTGAACCTCATCAGATTTCTTATGACATTTCACATCCCTATTTTGGCACCAGATCACCTTGCAACAGAGTACATCAACAGAAAAAGCAACTTTTCTTTGGTAGTGCAAGTGCTGGTGGATCACTGGGGGTCATTTCACTGACATCAGCCCCTCAATGTGGGCTGGTCAGAGAAGATGCATGATGAACACATTTTTAGGAACACAGGCCTGTACAGAAAGCTGCAAGCAGGGACTTTCTTTCCAGACCAGAGGATTAGCATTGGGGATGTGGAAATGCCAATAGTGATCATGGGAGACCCAGCATACCCTTACTCCCATGGCTCATGAAGCCATACACCAGCCATCTCAACAGCATCAAGAAGCTCTTCAACAGGGTCAGCGGGTGCAGAATGACTGTTGAATGTGCCTTTGGCCATTTGAAGGGCCGCTGGCGCTGTCTACTCAGGAGGTTAAACCTCAGTGAGGATAATATCCACGTGGTCATAGCTGCCTGCTGTGTGCTTCATAATATTTGTGAAGCAAAGGAGGAGACGTTTCTGCAGGGATTGAGGACAGAGGTGGATTGGCTGTATGCATTTGAGCAGCCAGATACCAGGGCTATAAGAAGAGCTCAATGGGGAGCTATTTGGCTAAGGGAGGCTTTGAAGGAGCATTTTAACAATGAGCCACAAAGAGTAATGTGTACTGCTGTGGTGTGCGGACCCTGGTATTGGGTTTTTTGTTTTTTTTTTTGAGGGGGGGACCATGCTACGAACCTTGTAATGATTGCTGTACATTTGCTACTATAACAATACAAATGCACCTATTGCTCTTATCTGTGAATGTTAGCAGCACCTACCATATGTTGGAGACTAATAAAGATAAATTCTGTTTCCACAAATAGATTTTTTTATTCCACACCCATGCAAACATACCTATGTAATGCTGAAGTAAATTTCATACATACGGGGGAAGGAACAGCGAATTCATAAGCACATACACCCAGCTATGAGAGCCTTGTTGATGTATGTGCGGCTGTCGTTGTGTGTAATCTCCTACATGGTAGAGTGCTTGGGGTACTGCTGCGGCCCTGGAAGATACTTGGAATGTGTGTGTGTGGGGCAGGGGGGGAAGTGTAGGGAGGTCCTGGAATGCAATTCTCTATGGGCTCTAGGGCAGTGGTTCTCAAACTTTTGTACTGGTGACCACTTTCACACAGCAAGCCTCTGAGTGCGACCCCCATAATAAATTAAAAACACTTTTTAATATATTTAACATCATTATAAATGCTGGAGGCAAAGCGGGGTTTGGGGTGGAGGCTGACAGCTCGCAACCCCCCATGTAATAACCCCCTGAGGGGTCCCAAACCCCTGCTCTAGGGGGAGGCGAGCATGGATGGGTTGAGCCTGAAGTTCAATCAGAGACCACAGCATATCTGTTTGCTCCCTGAACAGCACCATCATCTCTTACTGCCCATTTCTCCTGTCCATGCTATCCCTCTGCATTTTGTCATTGATTGCCACCTTCCAAGCCCTCTCTCGCAATCCGAAGCACCGTAGGCTTACAGGACATCCTGGAACATGTCTTCCCTTGTCCTTCTTCTTTCTCCTTGTCTGACCAAACCACTCCACTGGTGTGGATGGAGAGACTCTGAAGGCCATATCTGCAGCTGCTAAAGAGACAATGGACAAAAGTACTATTGTCAGTGCTTTCACTCTCCTTGACTCACACAAATTACAAGCACAACATTCTCATTTCCTCTTGGGACTCTTAGAGCGTGGCAGCAACCCCAGCCATGGTGAGTATGGCCCGGGGGAAGGAGGCAAGTTAGGGATAGCAGTGGGGCATCAGTACAAGCAGATAGGGGTATTGTATTGAATACTAGCACTGTTTTCCACAAGCAGTGGTGATTTTAGCTGCTATCTCGCTCTGAGGGTAACCAAGGCTGCAAGGGAGTAGCTCCCACACACGTGTGGCTGTGGCCCCCCACACCACTGGATCCCCTGGTCTGCTGTCCCACATACTCCTACTTCTCCTCTTCCTTGTCCAGCACCTTGTCCTCAGGGTTCACTGTGGTAGGGCATGGCTACACTTGCAGATGTAGAGCGCTGTGAGTTAAACCCGCCTTCAGAGAGCACAATAGGGAAAGCGCTGCAGTCTATCCACACTGACAGCTGCTTGCGCACTGGCGTGGCCACATTTGCAGCACTTGCAGCGGCATTGGGAGCGGTGCATTATGGGCAGCTATCCCAGCATGCAAGTGACTGCAATGTGCTTTTCAAATGGGGGGGATGGAGTATGACAGGGAGTGTGTTGTGTGTATGTGGGGGGGGAGAGAGTGGGTTTTTGGGGGGCTGAGAGCACGTCAGCATGCTGTCTTGTAAGTTCAGACAGCAGCAGACTCCTCCTCCCCCCACCTCTCTCCCTCACACACAGCATTCCACACTAATGGCTTGCATGCTGGCTGTCAGAAATGGAGCTTTGAAAGGGCATTTCCGCATTCCTACAGGAGTTCAAAACAATGACAAGAGTGGCCACTTGACTTAAGGGGATTATGGGATGTTTCCGAAGGCCGATCAGAGCACAGTAACCTAACACCTCGTTCACACTGATGCCCGTGCATTGTGGCCAAGGCGCAGCAAACGTTATTCCTCTCACCGAGGTGGAGTACCAGCAGCGCTGTAGCTGCGGAGACAGAGCGCTCTACATGCCTTGCCAGTGTGGACGGGGAGTTAGCTAGGGCGCCCGGGGCTCCTTTAATGCACTGTAACTCTTAAGTGAAGCCAAGCCTATAGTGTGTGACTCCAGCTCCCCCGAAGGATCCACGGGGCACTTGGTAGTGGAGGTGGGGTTGCTGCTGAGGGTGGTATGCAGCTCTTTGTAAAAGTGGCATGTCTATGGCTCTTCACCAGAGTGACTATTTGCCTCCCTTGCCTTCTGGTACACCTACCAGAGCTCCTTGATTTTCACATGGCACTGCTGCATGTCCCTGTCATGCCCCTTCTCCTCCATGCCCTGAGGGCTCTGGCCGTAGATGTTGACAGTCCTATGGCTGGATCGGAGCTGTGCCTACACAGCTCTCTCTCCCCACAGACCCACGAGATCTCCCACCTCCCATGTACTCCAGGCAGGAGCACGTTTGCTGCATGGAGCTGGCAAAGTTAGCTGGGCAGTTGCTATGTTAGCTCTCCATGCCAAGCAAACAGGAAGAGCAATTAAAAAAATTCCGAGGGCTTCAAAAGGGGAAGGCCATGTACCTGGCTGCCAGGCAGTGGAGTTCAAAACGGTGGCCAGAGCATTGTGGGACACCTCCTGGAGGCCACATAGGTCAATGTAAGCAATTCAGTGTCTACACTGACACAGCATTGCCCTAACTGCATCAATCTAAGCGTTATGCCTCTCACCGAGTTAAAGTTGCAGGAGGAACAGTGTACCGGAGACGCCTCCATAGTTTAGTTGATGTAAGCTGCCTTACGTCAATCTAACTCTGTAGTGTAGACCAAACCTTAGTCTTATTCTAATCAGAAAATAAACAGATTTTTCTCTTTTTTCCTCTTGTTGTGTGTGCGTGTGTTTAATGGTTCTTTTGCTTAGGTTCTCATTGCATACTTATCACCGACCACAGCCACCTTCACCCCTCAAACTCAGTTCTCTTGGGCAGGGGTGGCGGGTATCAAGGCTGTGGCCTTGCCCATGTTCTGTCCCCCCTACCCTGAAGCCGGTGGGGACTCAGCTCAGCCAGGGGCTTGCTGGGCCAGCTAGGGTGACCAGACAGCAAGTGTGAAAAATCGGGACGGGGGTGGGGGGTTAATAGGAACCTAAATAAGAAAAAGACCCAAAAATCGGGACTGTCCCTATAAAATCGGGACATCTGGTCACCCTAGCGGCCAGCCAGTGGGAGTTGGGCCAGCCGGGGTTGGGCCTGCTGGGGAGGCTCAGGCCGGGCCGGCACAGCTCAGGCTGCGGGGGGTGCCGGGCTCAGGCCGAGGGGGGGAGGAGAGACTTGGGGGACGGGGCCTCAGGCGGAAGGGGTGGGGCCAGCAGGCTAACTTCCCCAAAGGGGGGGTTCATCCATGGCCCATGCTCTTGGGCGTGGTTCAAGCTGGCAGGAGCAATCTCAGCAGCAGGGACCCTGATGACATCATTCATTAGGCTGCTGTCTAAAGTTTGTAGCTGCACAGTCTCTCCCCTGTGCTGACTGACTGTTTGCTGCAACCTTGCTCTTGCCCCTCCCTGGAAGCCTCTTCACTTCAGCCTTATTCTACCTGCCCTCTCTCTTCTCTAACCCTGCACCCCCATCTCTCCTCTCCCTTCCTTTGTCTTTCTGTTTAACTAACCCCCTCCTAACATAACCCCACTTGAATTTATATAAACAAAACAAAACCCTCCGGGGGGTGGGGGGGAATTATGCCACTAACATTCTGATTGCAACCGTCATTCTGCTGGTATGTCATGTCCCTTCCCCCTAACCTGTGTCTGTCTTGTCTTTAGACTCTTAACTCTTCAGGGCAGGGACTGTCTAGTACTCTGCATTTGTACAATGCCCAGCACAATGGATACTACAGGAATTCATCCCTTGGCATCTCCCCACTGTGCCCACCAGAACCATACCTCTGCTCAGCACACACTTGCTGCGAGAAGAGAGGACTCTTTTGGTTTGTGCCTTTCAGTTTGAATACCCGAGTGGGGTGAGGTTCCAGTCATTAGCTTTCCTTAGAGGGGTTTTGCTCTCTTGGTACCTGCCTGCAAGAAGTTACTTAAGCAAGCTGTCTCCTTAAAATAGGTTTAGTTACAGTTAAAGTAAAAGAGAGGGTACATTATATTCCTAGAAATCAATTATTCACTGTTTCTTTTGGCCAGCCAGTCTCAGATGCACTCTCTCCTCCTGTGTCCTAGGGTATGTCAACACTGCAGTTGGGAGATTTGAGTTCAACGTGGGTAGAAATACCCGCACTAAGTTTAACCTAAAAATAGCACTGAAGAAGAGTGACTTCAGCACAGGCTATACAAGCCTGCCTGGAATTCTGGGTGCATACTCATGTTTCTAAGCCCACACCCTTGCATCTTTCCTGCTATTTTTAGTGAGCTAGCTAAATTAAAGCTAGTGCAGGTACGCCTACACAAGCTGCAAATCACATTTCTAATTGCAGTGTAGACATATCCGCTGTCCCATATCACTCATCTCCCCCACCCACATCAGTCCTTCCACATGTGGTAAATGAGAAGTCCATTGATGATCAAGGGGGTTCGTGCAGTTTATTATACCTGGCATCTTTCACTAAACATGTTTATCCACTTGTTCTGGTTCATTATCCAATCAGACAGCCTTTCTTTCCCCCACAAAGTGGTGTTTCCTAATCCATTCAAGGTGGTATGCAATGCCTAGTTGTCTGTTAACCCTCCCTTGATAGACACAATAGATGCATTTAAATATTTTACATCCTTGAGGTGAGAGGATGCTAATTAACCTCCTATCACATGTTTAATTCCTTGACTGAGCAGACAGACCCTGTCTTGCTAGCTTAGATCCGTTCAATCTCTCTTTGTATTTGGAAATGAAGATAATGAATATCCATAATGCAATTTTCACATTAATTTTATTCCATATTAAATAACAATTATTGACAGATGCTAGGCCCTCTGTCATAATGACAGTTGTGAGGTTCTATTTCTATTGTGGCAATTTGCTCAGTTCACACAAATATGTATTAGTTTTAACTGCCAATGCTGCAAACTCATCCTGGGAATCTAAATTTCAGACTAAGTTCCTGAAGTCAGTAATAATGATAATTAAGTACCACCCAGGTCTGCATGATCAAAAGTAGCCCTTCATGCAAAAATTGAGACGGGGATGAAAGGAATTAGGGATCTGATATTCCAAACCATATTCATGTAAACAGAGCCAGCGAAGTCAGTGAGAATAATCACCTCAGTAAAGATTTGCAGGATTGGGCCCATAAACTGCAGTCATAGAAACATCAGAGACGTTGATCCAGTTAACATGGAATATTTACAAGAAGATTTTCATTCTTTTAATTCTGGAGGCAAACATTAATGCCAAAAGAATGCAAAAGCAACAACAATAAAAAGCTATTAATCATTCCAAACTAAAAATTTAATCTCCCATAAACACAATTCTTTCAAAATAAAGGTGTTTAAAAATAGCAGTGTAGCAGCTCTAAGACGACTCTGGCCATCATCAGAGAGCTTCATCCCTTGAGGAATTAAAAGTACTTGACTATGCTCCTTGCGTTCTAATCAGCCAATCTCGTTATGCCTTCCTGCTTAATAATTATAGATCTTATTAAGGGAGATGAGTTTGATTAAAAAACATAAAATAAGCATTACAAATTACGTGGTTTCCACCGGGAGATGAGATTTGCTTAGTTTTGGATGCTATCAAGAATGTGGCTTTAACCCAATCACTAGCAGCCCTCTTATTCTTAATATAATTAAATTAAATTGCATGATTTAATGAGATGTCAGCAACAGAGACCACTTCTGAGAACATGCAGTATGAGGAACTACAGATAAGTGGAAATAATGGGCCAGATTGCAGCTGGGGTACATTACTGTAACTCCATTGACTTCAATGGAGCTATGACAGTAAACAACTAGCTCAGGATCTGGCCCAATGTGTTGAGTCAGCCCATTAGATATTTTTGTTTATTCAAACAGCTTGTATTCAAAATGCTTTTCCCTCTGAATACAGAAACTGATAGCAGGCCACAGCTTTCAGCATTACTTGTCCACCAGCCAAGCTGCATTATTGGCTATTGCTATCAAGTTAAAGCTAATATGTTTCATATCTCCAGTTTAGCTGTGATAGTCAAACCACTATAGCAGAGAACACCTCAAAGCTGGTTTGTGTTAGTATTTTCTTATAGTTTGTGCTCTATTATCAGTTCTAAATTTGGCTTTCTTGAAAGCTTCTAGATAGACACGGCCCTGTCCTACTGTCTTTACACTGTCACAGCTCCCATTGAGATCAGTGGCAGTGGGAGTTTTGCCTGAGCTAGGACTGCAGGTTCAGTGTCATACTATATAAGGTGAATGTGTCATCATAGCCATAAAAAGAAAAGGAAAACATAACAGGTACTTACTAGCTGGAAGAGAGAAAGATGTAGCTACCAGTCCTACAATAGCTGAAAAGAGCAGCCTATAGGTATAAGTATTTGCTAGGTAAATCATAGATATAAGTTAAGGCAGTAATGCAAGGAGCCCTAAAACCCTCAAGGCCTGTAAAACAATAGTTTAGCTAAACTAAGTAAGGCCTAAAAAGCCTTAGTATACCAACTAACCAAGTGTAACCACAGACCATAAGATATCACAAGATAGAATGCTGCAATGATGAAACTTCTGACAGGTAACCACAAGATGATAGTTTATATCAGTATGAGATATTAAGTTAGGAATATCAACAGATGTTCAACCACAAGAATGCCATGTTAACTAATTGATGTACATGCTAATAAGCTTGAGGTAAAAGGCCTAGTAACCTATGGGAGAAGGGCACCCCAACATTAGTGGGGTGTGGAAGTTCAAATAAGGAAAAGGGGCTGAAACCCCTACCGAATATGCATTAGGCATAGTGGCATCAGTGTAACAAAACATAAAAGCTGTATCCTGGTCTCTGTGACTTGAAATATGCCAGGATGATGGCCACCGGTGATGAGGATGAGGACTAAAACTTAAGGTTTTTCTGCAAGGGATGATGTGAGTATATGGATGCTCAGATGCTTATGTTATATTATTTCTACCTTTCTTGCTGGGTTAAATTGTTTGTAACTTTGCTAACTGTATTAATAAAACTAATGCAAATACAGAAGGCTCTTCTGAAGTGTGAGCATTGCAACCATGCCCATCAGGGTTCTCCACTTAACAGTAATTCTAACACTGGGCCTGATCTTGGATGAGAACCTACCAAACCTCAGACTGTTAATTGGGAATTCTTAAGTAATCAATATAATTAACACACAACCAACAGATCAAGCAATAGCAATAAGTATATTTTGTGATCAGCTCAATTAATGTTTCCAGTATAAATTAGCGGAGTAGGATGTTTTCCTTCTCTTCAGTATAGATGCCAAATATCAGAAAGAATGTAATTATATCAGTTGCTACATCAGAGAAACTAAACTGTGCATCTCCCAGACAGAAAGGAAAATTCAAACTGTTTTTTTTAAATGGGGCTAGATTTCACAACCTGTCTGATAAAAAAATGTATGTAAAAGTGCTTCCACCTTTTGTAAAGCACTGACACCTGAATAGGTGGTATTCATTTGGACCAATCTGAATGTTCAAGGTTGGGGACTTTGTCAAAATAGCATCTCTAATTATGCAAAAAACTTGAGTTATTGATGAACTTTTAACTAAAACTCTTCATGTTCATTTGTATTTAATCTTCATTCATTAATATTCAGAAAACTTTTCAGAATTTCAAGACTGATACTGAATGAGATCAATTCAAATTACTACTAGAGATTGTAGGTTTTTAGGAGGCAAGAGAACCATGCAGCCTGCCTGATACAAACAATGCCATAACAAGAATGTCTAAAAAACTAAGGACCTAATTTTCAGCCCAGCCATCCACAGTAAAAATAAAGAATGACACAGTTTAAATCTATCTCAGATAGAAACCTTCATGACTGAAAAATTCCACTCTGGCCTGCTAATCTGACAGCAGTCCATAGGGCTGGGTAGTGACCTCATAATTCTCTTCCACCTTGTTGGATACATTACATTACAGAGATGAAGTTGTCCAGTAAAACAGCATTAAAAACATTGTCATATCAGTACAATTCTTGACAAGGTGCTTGAAGGATGACAAGTGGCTGCACTATGAAAGATGGATTAAGTGACCAGCACACACAGATATTCCTGCTATATAATAATATTCCTATATATACAATAATAGTTATGATGAAAAATAAACAAGAAGATGGAGGTAAATGCATTTGTGTAACTGTCTGAAGCAGTGAAACTGTTTCACCTATAATGCGGTAAGATTTTTTGGCTCCTGAGGACAGCGTTATATCAGGGTAGAGGTGTAGTTTTTGTTTTTGTTTTGTTCTCAAGGTAAGCTACCATCTGTTCCCATCCTCTGTCATGAATGTACCATCAGCTGCTATTTCTCTGATACTGAGTTCAGGAATGAATTTGAAACTGTTCATTAGTTACCATGCCTTTCTTGGCAGAGTTTTTATCTGAATACCATAAAGGAAACCTACACAACCAGAGCTGAAGATACTAGAGTTCACTGTAGTATTTCATCAAAGGACCGGCCCATTCCTAATTCACATTTTCACTGCGTGATTTTGGACACTTAGGCCAAAATGTTCAAACTTACGTGCCTAAAGTTAGGCACTTACATCCAAAAGTAGGCACCTAAATAAAATGGCCCAATTTTCAGAGATGCTGGACTCTCACAGCTCCCATTGACTTAAAATCAGGCCATTTATTTAGGTGCCTTAAATACTGTATAGGCACCCAAATTTGAACAGTTTAGCCTGACCTTCTTTGTATCTCATTTTTTTTAATCTGTACAATGTTTATCTATCTATGCAAAGCACTCTGTGGGCCTGGAATGAGAGGTGATATATAAATAAAATTTACTTTAAAAAAATGGAGCAGAGATCTCTTTAAATCACTTGTATGTATAACTCCCCATGTTCCTCTTGAAGTTGACTGTAACTTGGAATACTGAGTGTTTTTCAAGAGGACAAGTTTACTTTCACAATAGCTAGTAATGTAATTCTGAATTGTTGCAAGAAAGATAAAATAAATTAAATTGACAAACACTGTGATAAAGTCCTGCTACAACATGAGAGTTGCTGACTATTTTTTGATCATTGTGTTATGTTTTATTTATTGAGCATAATTCAGTTTGAATGATATGAAATAAAGTCTCCAAGCTTCCTGCAGCATAAGTGGATTAGATTCCCTGCATAATAGACTAGTAAGCAGCAGACCTGTACAAACTGAGGACATAGAATTCCGTTTTAAAAAGCTAAACAGTGCGAAGCTGACAACTTCACAATCAACGATAATAACCAAATGCTAGGCAGTCTGCCACAATGGCTCAATAGTTAAGAAAATAGCAAAGAAGGGGAGGGTTTCATGGCAAAAAAAAGGCAATTAAAATTCACTCATGAGAGGACATTTGTCACAAAAAAGACACTGACAGATGACTGAGATCTTGTTTTTTAAAACAAGACCCTGAGCTAATGTAAGATGAAGTCAGCCAATTAGCAGCTTATTACCAAACACAAACCTAGAAAAATGCTATGTTAACAGTGAAGGGAAGTCACTTTCTTCTGTCATGATCCTCTTTAGAATTCACTTGGATAATGAACATCTCTGTACATAAAACTAAAATTGATCTAATTGCGATAATTGTCTCTGAACAGTAAAATTGACTCATACTTCATGAGCTGTGGGCCTGCTCCCATTGAACCATGTTTCTGAATTCCATGGGAGCTGGACTTGGGCTGTTATTGGCGGGGGAAGGAGAGGTGGGAGAAGGTTAAAGTAAAATAGAACAGTTTAAGATAAATCATTAAGTGCTGGGGAAAATATGTATTTTACTCTACACAGAACATCCTGTTCTTCGTGGCACGTCTCGTACTCTGGTAACATTCACAGGGCATTTATGGAAGATGTTTGTAGTCTAGGATGCCATAAAAGCCAAATGATGTAACATTCACTTAAGTAATTACACTTTATAATATGAACAACAGAATTGACAGATGCAGACACAAGTTCATGAATTACTACCAGTTTAGTTATTAATGTTCCACCTCCCACCCCACCCCCTTCACCCTCTTTTGCAGTCCTCTGATGAGAAGAGATCACCTACAGGTGCACTGGGGATCCAAGTTGAAAGACACTTCAAGAGCAACAGAGGCAGAAGCTGTTTGGACACCTGCTCCCTGCAACACTGTGATTTTTGTCCTCCCTATCTGTGGCAGCATGGATCCAGTTGAAGTCATACTGCCACTGGTTAAGTCCTCCTGTGGCTGCTCACTAGAAATCATGAAGAGAACCAAAGAGGAGTTGGTGCTTGAAGCAGTAATAAACTACCATCCTGCTAGAATATCTATGGGATCATCAGGGGATGGTGATATGAAGCTCTGCATCTCACTTGCTCTACCCTCTCACCCAAAACTCATGGAGTCCCTTTCCTCTACATAACCAATGGAAAGGCATCTGTGGTACCAGGAAGTTGGTGGGGAATGGTTCTACAGAAGTTTCCTTCTTCTACACAAGTACGGGAGATCTGCTTATGGAAGGAACACTGGATGAATGTATTGCTATTACATGCTTTATTCTATATACTAGGCACCCAATGCCACTATGATTGAAATAAAAGGGGGTTTTTTAATGTGGTTTTGTGTTGCAGTACTGCAAGTATAGCACTTGATATATTGCAAGTAACCTTTGACTGCTTCCAGGTACATTGTGTTGTTTTTTTCTGATAAGTATACTTTTTTTGTTTTTCCTCACACTGCTGTGCCCTCTAGTGGTCTTACCTTTTAGACAAAAATAAAGTGTTTCTCACTTAACTACATTAAGCAATTTAATTTAGGCTGCTTAGCAGAAAGGAAAATCATAATTCAATCACTAGGTCAATATCAGTGGGAGATGCAAATGGTCAACACTTCTCAAAATTTAGCCCTCGGAGTGTGGAATAGGATTAAAAAGATAAGCATATATATGAATCTCACGTCTCATATCTACCTTATGTCTAAGATATTTTCACCAGAAGAATTATTCCCAGAGAAAGAGAAAATGAAACTAGGAGGAAATATTAGAGAAAATAAAAAACCCAATAGAAATACAATTAACGTTATTTTATAATCTGTAAAGAAAAGAATTATTGGAGCAATTTACAAAAAAGGCATTGTTTAAGAAAAACACATTAGTTTTAATGACAGATGTGAGAAAGAGCTCAACATCATAACAGTACCGGATAAGTTTGTCAACATATAACATTTATTTATTCTGTACCAAAAGCAGTGCTATGGCCTGAAATCTCAGATGCAATATAAAACTTCAAATAAATTTACTTACACACCTATAAAGCTGCCATCCATGGAAATAATACCACCTAAAAATGCTGAAGAAATTGTAATTCTGAAGGCACGTTAAAATGTATAGCATGCTTCTCTCCAAAACTAAAAACTTGTTGGGGAGTGCACCATTGGTAATCCCAAACATTGAAAAATCAGAGTCAGGCCCCAAAAAATCATGAGGCTGATTTATGAGATTTTTAAAAATGCTGGGTTTTTTTCATTTGCTTTCTAGTTTTGGAGTGATTAGGGTTAAAACTTTCAAGTATTTCTCTGCAACCATGAAGGCTAGATATTTACATTTTTAAAATATTAAAGCCAAGATGCTGATGCAATTTTCTGACTTCAGGAGCTAAGGGTTTAAGAAAAAACACCAATAAATTGTGACACGGGATTAAATTGCAAGATTTGTCAGAACTAGAAAAGGTTTGGGCTGCTATTAAAAATGTAATTGGGCTATGACAGATTTAGGTTTGTAACTCTGAAATAGTCCTTGGAGTTGAAAACTCAGAAATACAAAATGAAAAGCCATTAAAATTGGTCAAAATGCTGTTCCTAACAGTACAATACACTATTGCAAGAGCTCCTGATCAGAACAGAGGCAATTCTATGAATTTCAAATCACATCTTTCCATTGGATGCATGTGAGATGTTTGCCCTACTGTTGCAAAAGCACCTTCTTTAACTTGGGGAACCCTGAACATCTTTACATACATCTTTGAACATCTTTGTCTATCATAGGTGCTTATATGGCCCCCCATTACAGGAATCTGAGTTGTGACCTGAGAGTAACCCAGTCAGACAACAAGGAGCGCCCTGGTATGTATCAGTAAAACTCAGCTGGTCTGACCAGTTCAATACATCTAACACACTGTGATATTTATTTAAAAGGTGTCTTGTAATATGTTACTTGAAAAGTAACAACATGCTAGTCATTAATCACTGTGAAATGTATGTACTGAAGCTGTATGTGAAATCCTGGATACTTTCTGATATTATGTTTTGGAGACTGTAAACAGACCCAGGAGGCAAAACAGGTTTTTTATCCAGAAACAAAGGTCCAGCATCTAAGTGGGGTACCGTCCATTAAACACTGGGGCCCCTCTACGAGAGCATGAGGGTATGCTGGGAAACTGTTCAGAGGCAAAAAGTAACTTGTATCAGAAAAGCGAATTTAGCTAATGAAGTTTAAAGCCTGAGGTTGCGTCTTTCTCTATTTTCTGTGTAACTTGTGTTTGTTTTTCCTTACTATTTTATCTTTGAATCTATGATTTTTTTTATTAAATAAACTTTTTGTTTATCTTTATCCCAAGAAGATCGCTGTGCAAAGTGTGTGGAATGTGTGTCCCAAAGTGAACTGATAACCTAGGGAGCAGGTTTCCTTGCTTTGGGGGTGATGAACTAGAGGGGAAAAGTCCAAGTGTCTAATAGTTAAGAGTAGGCAGATTTGGGAAGAGTCAAGACTGGAAGGGCTGTTGGTGTCACCCTGCAAGGAGTAACTAGGCTGGTGTCAGCCAGGGGTTAGACTTTTATGCTTTTGGGCTGGCTACTGGTTTCCTGGCTCTGAGCCATAGCAGCATAGCATTAAGGCACCCAAGGTTACAGGGCAGATGGTGACAGAACCCCTTACTTGTCCGGGTGATTCCCAAAATTCCACAGCACCTCAAAAGCTTTTAAAGTACTGTTCTCACATCCCCTTGCCAGATAGGAAGTACTATTATCTAATTTTACAGAGTCGGCAGGGAACTGAGGCACAGACAAATTAAGTGACTTACCCAAGGTCACACAAAAAGTCTGGGACACCAAGAACTTGAAGCCAAATCTCTTGAGTCCTAGGCTAGCACCCTAATGTCATTCCTCTCTCAGGAGCCCTAGGAGGTAAATGGCTTCTGTGTAGGTGCAATGCCACTTGTCTCTATTTTGCTATTAGGTCTCACCAGCTGTACTTTCAGAGGGTCCCCTGGGCGTGGGTGTGCTACTTCTAGGTGAAGGGAAAGCAGCACGAGTTAATAGTGATCATTCTGACTGTAAGATTGTAGACCTCTTCCATTAGAACAAAAAAGATGTATAGAGGTGGGGGGGAGGGGAGGGAAAGCATGCTATTATCCTCTGTCGATCAGCACATACAGGGAGACACAACAAGTACTTTGCCAAATATAAACATTTGTGAGAGAGTAGAGGAATGCTGGGCATCATGATTTTTGGTTTCTACTGATGGCTCTCGAACCAGATTGCAGTACAGTAGTTACAGACAGTATAGGTAAATATAATACCACCCCTGTCTGGATAACCTGTGGGACTGAAACTTGTTCAATCTCTGGGCACAAAAGCATAGGCCTCTATCACATCAAATAAAGAATCACACCTCTTAGCAGAGGGAGAGTCATAAACCTCTATAGGTGGTGTAGTTGCTTGGGGTTGACACAGCTACACTATGTTAGTGTGGGTCACAAAAGCACCTAATTTGGCATGTTCCTTCTGAAAGAGTTTGTGGCAAAGTGCATGAGTCTTAGCTATTATGTTAACGGCCTGGATTCTGCTCCGAACTGATACTGTGTATAGATTCCAAGGCCAAAAGGGACCATTGTGATCATCTAGTCTGACCTCTTATATTACACAGGCTATAGAACTCCCCCAAAATAATTCCTAGAGCATATCTCATACAAAAACATCTAGTTTTGCTTTAAACATTACCAGTGATGGAGAATCTGCCACAATCATTGGTAAATTTTTCAAATGCTTAATTCCCTCACGGTTAAAAATGTATGCATTATTTCCAGTCTGAATTTGTCTAGCTTCAGCTTCTAGTCATTGGATCATCTTATATCTGTCTGCTAGATTGAAGAGCCCATTATCAAAATGTCTGTTCCCCATTCAGGTACTTATAGAGTGTGATCAGGTCACCCCTTAACCTTCTATTTGTTAAGCTAAATAGATTGAGCTCCCTGAGGCTATTGCTATAAGGCATGTTTCTAATCCTTTAATCATTCTTGAGGCTCTTCTCTGAACCCCCTCCAATTTATTAATATCCTTCTTGAACCGTGGAAACCAGAACTGGACACAATATTCCAGCAGCAGTCACATCAGTGCCAAATATAATAACCTCTCTACTCCTTCTCGAGATTCCCCTGCCTATGCATGCAAGGATTGCATGAGCCTTTTTGGCTGCAGCATTGTACTGGGAGCTCATGTTCAGCTGATTATTCACCATGACCCCCAAGTCTTCTTCAGAGTCACTGCTTCCCAGGATAAAGTCCCCCATCCTGTAAGTATGGCCTACATTCTTTTTTTCTAAACTCTCAGTTGTCTTATCTGTGAAATGGATGAATGACAGTTATTTCCCACTCACCAGTATAAGACTAACTCCCAGTTAATAATTATGAAGCACAGCAAAAACCACTAACAGCAATCATGGAAAAAATGGGACTAGAACACAAGGTCGATTATCGTGCAGTTTAGCAGACCTTCTCCTAAGCTGCAGGGCTTTCTGTGGGTGCATGTGCAGGATGGGCTGCTTTCTGATTTTGCTTCTCCAAAAGCACATGCAGGCTGGAACTTTTCACATCATTGCAAGACTGCTTGCAGCAGGAGCCAACATTGCATCACTCACTGTAAATTTGCAACACTGAAGCTTTTCCCCATGCAGGGACAAGATATTCTGAATTCACTGGTCACCATTCTATCGTGGAAGCCGAGTTTCCCTTACTCCTGAAGGAAAAAAAAAACAGCAAAAACAATCCCCTAAAGCAGTAGATCTCTCAGATGGTTTATGGAGGCTTTGTGCCTTCAAACAGGCATCCAGCTGGCTTTGCCACAGGACTCATTCAGGAACTGTGCTGCCATTGGCTCACTCCTCCTCCAGTTATACTGCAGCAGCTATAGAGAGGTGTCTGAGCATTCATGTCTCCCCAACTAGCATTATCACTCATCTGGATTTCTGCTCGGAAATCTACAGGGAGCATGCCATGCAGACTGGCTGGTCTGCTTCCTCCCAAAACCCTACAGAGAACAAAGTCCACAGAAATCCAGTGGAGGAGTTTCTGGGGGAGAGTTTGTGGAGTTGAATCTCCACCCTTCTGTATCCACACAACAGGAACCCAATTGTTTCAGTTCCCCTCTGCTTCCAGAAGTACAGGGCAGATTTTACCGGAAAGTGTCCTTTTAAACTCAGTTGCTTTTTTAAGCTTGCCTTTTAATTTTTAATTTACTGTTTTGCCAAACAGGATAGAAACAGTATCTAATTTGGGAAGACAAAATTTACAAACTGCACTCAGATCATGCAGATGTAATGATGGTGATACACGTTGGGCCAGATCATCTGATATGGGCAAACTACATTTGGCACCAGACTGTTGGGGCAATGGTATCTTTAAACCACCTTTTATGCTACTTCCATCCTAGAGCTGAGTGGGAATCTATCTGGTCCCCTTCAGGCTGCTCTAATTTACATCTGGATGCTCATGACCCTAGCAGGCTATTCCAGCAGCTGGAAATATGCCTTTCTTATTGCTGTATCCCCTTCACTTGAGGGCCTGGAATGAGGACGGCACAGGAGCCACATGAGCATGTCTCTACATCATCCAACCAATCCAAAGGGGCCAGATTTATTGGCTTTACAGCTACTTTCACACTGCTAGACCAGAATCTAGACCTTTATTTCTGGATTTAGTGCAGTATTCTCAATTGGTGGATTGCCACACCCAGAGGGATTATAGGGTCACAAGGTGCTGAAATTTTATTACAGTCTGAAGCAAAATCTCACTCTTCCACTCCCCTCACCCCTCAAGGCCAAGTATTCTCTGTCAACCTCTTGAAAAACACATATAAATAAATGATATAGGATTGTCATTGTATCACTGACACATTATTTACTTTTACAGCAAATGTAAGGAGTTCGTAAAAATGTTTAACTTTGAATAAAGAGTAGCCAACCTCAAAATGCTGAGAAACACTGGTTCAGTGGTATTGTTATTCCTCTGCTGTCTCCTTTCCACTAGATATCCTGAATAGTCCAATGGTTCTCAAACGTGGGTCAGGACCCCAAAGTAGGTCGCAACCTGATTATAATGGGATTGCCAGGGCCAGCATTAGAGTTGCTGGGACCCAGGGCTGAAGCTGAAGCTCTAGCTCCAGCCCCACCTGGGGTGGCATGGCTCAGGCTGTGACCCCTTCTCCCCCCACCTAGGATAGCAGGGCTCAGGCTCCGCTCCCCTCCCGGGGTCATGTAGTAACTTTGTTGTCAGAAGGGGGTCACAGTGCAATGAAGTTTGAGAACCCCTGTAATGGTCAATACTATTGCATTTGGATTATGGTGCTTTACTGATACTAGAGTTATTCCACAAAAGAAAATCTTATAATCATATCATACCAGAATGACATACCTATTTACAAAAAATGTGAACAGAAACAATATATTTGTACTTGTGCCAGAACAGGATTAGAAAGGTTATTTAAATACTCTAAGATCCAAATTCTACAGCACCTCATTGTGGATAGCTCCAACTGAATACAATGAAAATTGTATGCACATAGCAGTTGCAGAATCACGCCCAAAGTAATACTGCTACATATTCATTGAAAACACATGGGTAAAAGATAACATTTACTTTACGAAAATGCCACCCTGATCATAGTCATCTAGAAAGAGTGACCTATTGTCCTGAAAAGGATTGATTCTATTTAAATTAAACTGTCTGAAAGATTGGCTAAATCACTTATAATTAAGACTGTGAGTCTTTCATGGAGGTCACGGATTCTGTGACTTTCCAGGACCTCTGTGACTTCCGCAGGTGCAGCAGCTGGTGCAGCTGATCCCAGGGCCTCCTGAGAGCTGGGGCGGCCTTGGGGCCAGCTGCACCGGCTGTTGCTCCGGCGGTCCCAGGCAACTGGTCCCGGGTGCTGTCCTGGAGCAGCAGTATGAGTACAGCAGCGGCACCCCATGCCGCCCCTCACCGGGAGGAGCAGCAGTGGTGGTGTGGCCCCGGGCCGCCCCCACCCGCAGCGGCGGTGGTGGCAGTGGGGCCATGGGCTCCCCCCCCACTGGAGCAGCAGCAGTGGGGCCCTGGGCTGCCCCTCACCCCCAGGAGCAGCAGCATCCCCTGGAGCACCCCGCCCCTCTCAGCACCTAAGATTTAATTAGAGGTATTTTTAGTAAAAGTCACTGAGAGGTCACTGCCTGTGACTTTTTGGTTATTATCCGTGACCTGTCCATGACTTTTAGTAAAAATAGCCATGACTAAATCGTAGCCTTACTTATAACTGATAAGTTGTTAATTTAGTAGATAACCTGATAACAGAGTTAAAATATCTCCTTCCATTATACAGTAACCTATAGCAACCAATGGATATATAACCTGATTTCCCATCACCTTGAATCTTGAGTAGATACTGCCATCTGTGCAAAGTGGGGGTAAAATGCTACCAAGTCAGAATGGTAGTATTTCTCAAGCACTTTGCATAGGTGTCTGACTACACACAGTGCAAGGCATTGGATAATCAGGCTCATATGTCTTGTCTATACTAAAGAAATTAGGGGTGCTTTGCACCATACAGTCCCTCCAACATACCTGTAATGCATCCATACACGGAAGTACACCCAATGGTGCACAGCAGTTACAACTACCATTTGTATTAGGCTTGCTTTGAGAAAGGCTAACCACTGTGAGATCTTTCACCGTGCCAGTCTCCTCCCATGCAATTCTGGTGTGAATGGAGACTGCTGGCATAATAGCCCTACCAGTGCAAATAATCCTTTCATTATCTTTCCACAATGTCCCAGTCACTGCTTTGATTGCCTGTCTAATCTACATTCTGTATCATACACTTTAGCTGGCCAGCCTAGGCAAATGTCTAGGAAATTGGCACAATGTACACCTAGTCTTGTTGGGAGTCATGGGTTCCATCAATCACTCCTGCATAGTCTGGAAATCCCAATATCCCAAATCCCTCAATCTATGACACATTGGCTGTCCAGTTCACAAATCCCTGCAGCACAGTACATACTACTATGACAACAGCACCGACTACGGAAGTCCAGCCTTGAACTGGTGTGAATGTGGGGCTGTCATGTTATATGGAATCATAGTCCTTCTAAAACAAGAAGCAAAACTTAAACTGAATGAGCATGGGCAGTGTGGAGACATAATACTGTTGCTCCTAAAGCTGGTATTATTCCACCTGTTCAATTACCTATGGTTTAGGCTACAATTTTGAAAAGAGCCTTAAGGAGGTAAACACCCAGACCCCTTAAGGCCCTTTTCAAAATCCCAGCCATAATTCTCTAGTATTGGTGCAGCCATAGACAATATAAAGAAAAGAAAAGGGAAGTTCATGCAGAAGTCACACACAATATTTATTAAGCATATATCAGAAGTCTATTAATAATAACATGTAGCTCTTATGTAGCATTTGTCTTTTGTAGATCTCAAACACTTTACAAAAGAGGTCAATATCATCATCTCTATTTTAAAGATGGGGAAACTGAGACAGCAGGAGGTGAAGTGACTTGCCTAAGGTACACCCAAGTACCAAAGATTTCATAACAGCTTCAAAGACTGATGTCAGAATCTTGCAAGTGACTGGTTAGTGTAATATGCAAATGGGCATCTCACCAAGGTTGAGTGTAGAGATAAGCACACATTGACTGCTTTCCCCAAATAAGTTCTGAAATCAGTGGCTATTGTAGGTGGTCTGCATCTCTGACAATCAAGTCACATTTATATGTGACCAAATATATATTTAGATTTCTAATCTTATTTCCCTAAATTAAAACATTTTTGGTCTTTAAGATTAAGCCTTCGTTGTAAAATGAGAACTTGTATTTAAACCAGAGCAAGGTAATGCCCAGCTTGCCTCAGGTTGCCAACAATTGCTGCAAGGAAGCTGAGACATTGTTCTGTCACCCATAAACACTAAATTGAATATGGCACAATGGCAAAAATCTATTTGGCTACATTCTAAGCAGACAGGCCAACACAAGTTATAAATTCTGTGAACTTCTGGCAGCCCTTTGCACTTCACAATTTTTATGATTACTTCAGGCCCTGTGTCATATCTTCTGTTCGCAACTGCTAAAAAAATACTGAGTGGTCAGCACGAATGTTTTTGGATCTCCACACCTCTTTTAGAAGCCTTCCTTACTGAGCAAAAACTTAAAAACAAAAAATAATATGCTAGATTACTCAATTCCAATATGCTCAGAAATAATTCTACGGTACTCATAGTTGTTGACTAGATGGACCAAATATAAAAGCAAAACACAGACTCAAAGAAATCAGTCCTGAAACCGCTGTGCAAGACAAGTGTGTTGTAGTGGTGGCTGTTAATTTTACTGACGGACAGAAACAGAACAAGCAGAATTACAAGAGCAAGAAAAAAAGTTAGAGCCAAAAAAGCCAAACAATAAAACTGTTATCATAGCAAATGTATATGGTCAGATAGAAATTAAGGCTTTATGTTGCTGTTTCAAAAAAAATCTACCACACATCCTTCTCAGTAACACATTATTTTTGTATTGCTTTAAAGTACTGAAAGGAAAATTGTTAAAAGTTCAATTCTGGTGGTTTGGTGGGAGGAGGAAAAAGAACAACAGGAAAATTATGTTTCTTGAAAACCTTTAATGAATAAAATTTATTTCAACATGGTGTTGTGTTTGGCTCTATTAAAGTTAGGTTCTACTGTGAAAAGCCACTGTAAAATGGGCAACATGGAATTTCATTGTATACTGTGTCATGACTCCATATCAAATCTTCTCATTATATAAGTAAAAAGATGTTTTTTTCCCCCTCATCAACCCTGTAATCTCAACCTGGAATCCGAAAGTCAAACTGTGATCTTACTGGCTCACGTAATAAAGATTCTGGAAAACAAAAGTTGCCCTATTTTGTGTGTGCAACTTCATTGTCTTCATATTTTGCCTTTAGTTACATCTATTCTAAATGTGCTCTAAATTACAAATGTAAAATCATCAGTGGGTTTACACAGGTGTCGGAGCGTAATTTGAAGGCAATGAAGGTCCACAGGTGCCTTTGCAATGTGAACTTAGTTAACAATAGTAGTGCTGATACAGAAGCTAGAAAAGAACACAATTCACTCTCCTTGAGTTGTATTGGTTCTGCAGGGTGACAGTGCAGTTAAAACATATCATTTTACTAATATAAGAAAATAAGATTGGGTACACACAAGGAGAAGTTCTTATGAGTAAGAAGTTGCCACTTTCACAGAGACATTTTTCAGATTAGAACTGCACTTTAAAACATCATAATTATAACTTTTCAGTGGGAGTTTCTGACGCAGATTGCATGGGTAACTTGAAAAAGACAATGAATAATTAGTAATGGTTTTATTACACTTTTGGTGTCATCACTCAGCGCTTTAGGGTAGAATTTTCTATCCAAGCTTCATTATTATAGGTTCTATTATACACCTCTACCCCGAAATAACGCGACCCGATATAACACGAATTCGGATATAATGTGGTAAAGCAGTACTCTGGGGGGGGCGGGGCTGCTCACTCCGGTGGATCAAAGCTAGTTCGCTATAACGCGGTTTCACCTATAATGCGGTAAGATTTTTTGGCTCCCGAGGACAGCGTTATATCGAGGTAGAGGTGTATTATATTACATAAAAAACACATATTGTACCAGATGTCCCCTTTAATGACTCTCATTGCATCTTCTGTATGGGAGAGCTCTTTATGCTCCAGTATCAAAAACAACAAACCTAATTGGTTAGGTGGGGCCCACGAGTGCCTCTTGTTTTTCCTCTTTATCTGCTCCTCCTTTGTATTCTCCATCCTCTCCCTCTCCAACCTAAGACAGCTTCCTTTTAATTCTAGTCCCCTGCACCTTCTTGCTCTGTCCACTCTTTGTCCTCCAAGTATGCTCATCCAGGAAATATTCCTTTTGCCCTATCCACCCTCCACCCCAAAACCCCACATTCCAGAACTAAGCTGCACTCTTTAAATGGGGACAAACCACACCATGCTGGTCATCTCCTTTGCATCTTCCACCTCCAAAAATAAAGATATATCTTTGGGAACACATCATATCATGTGCTAGATCATACTGACTGCTGACACCACCCCAGGCATCCCACCATTAAGGCAGCCGGCCCATCAGCCTGTTCATTTCTGAAAGGACTTGAGCGACATATTTTTATAGTTGTGCCTATTGTTCATCATTATTCTTTTGCCATACAATATGTGAGAAAGAAGTTTTAATTTGTGCATTTAACTAAGTCAAACCTGGGTTTTCATAAAAACTTTATTCTCTTCCACATACCTTTCCTCCTCTCTGAGTCATAGACATTGAGTCTCATTAATGTCACTATTTCTTGGCCAGTCGGTATTTTTACAATGGATTTTTGTTTAAAGTAAGTTATAAATGCCTCCGGGAACAGACTATTTTTATTCTTTCTGTGCTAGGAATATCTAGGCCCTGATCCTTATGCATATGCTTAATTATACTTTGTGTGTAGTCCAACTACTAGTAAAGTGAAGTATGTGCATAAATGTTTGCAGTATTGGCATTCTATTGTGCTATATATAAATGATAAAAATGATAGTTTATATTCTTTACTTTGGTGGTTTGATTTGAGGGGGAAGGTGCAATTCTGCTAATGTGTGGGGATCTTTATTTTGTAATTGTTTGGGTAACAGATTGGCGTATTCAGCAGCCTATCAGATTGCTTCTTTAGTCCTGCCCATTTTAAAAAAGGATGGGTGATCAAAATCATCTTCAGCAAGAAAACAATATTTCATTCATTCCAGTGACATTCTGTACCTCAAAATAACACCCTGGAACCTGCATATTCACCACTGTGATATGATTATGATATGTTTTGTACAAAGTATGCATTGTGAAGTATCATTTGAGAAGCCATGATCTGTTGAACATTACTATCCTGTTGTGTTACCATTGTATGTGAAGTTATGAAGTTTTGCTATGTGTGTGTTACTGAAATGTTGTGAGTCTGGGATATATCCAGAGTTGGTCTTTCAGTGGCAACAAAGGAGCAACTAACACCCCCCCAATACAGATTTACATTACGACTAGCCAACCATGGGTTGATGGCCCATTAAGTAGAAGTCACTCTCCCAGGGGACCCCTCCAAAAGACATGAACAATGGAGGCCCAGAGTCTCTGCAGGGCACATACAACATGTGACACCTGACTATGTTTAAGGCAGTATTTTTCCATGCACATGGATGGGGCAGTATAAATTGGAGTCTCTGACATCAGCCCAGGGCCTCTCTCCTCTCCCACCTACTCCGAAGACAAGAACGTTTGGAAAAAAAGACCTTGCAGTGGAGAGACCCAGGATGAGCAAGTAATTCAGCTGGTGTATTAAGAACCATGAACTGCTTACAATGCATAGTGGGGTGAGAAACTGTTTGATTCAAATCTTGCTTAGTCTGATAAGGTGTAGAATGTAGACTATTTTATTTTTATGTATGTAACCATCTTTGATCTCTATGCCTACCACTTATAATCACTTAACATCTATCTTTCTGTAGTTGATAAACTTATTTGAATGTTTTATCCTTACCAGTGAGTTTGTCTAAAGTGTTTGGTGAATCTACTCAGATTACAAAGGCCGATGTATGGCCACTATCCTTTGACGAAGCGGCGAACTAATTAATGAATTTACATTGTTCAAGAGAAGGTCTTGAGCAGTGTAAGATGATACATTTCTAGGGTGCAAGGCTGGGGGGATTTGCTGGGTTCTCCTTCTGAATAGTTCATGAGTGGCTTGTCATGCATTCATGCACCTTATCTGGGTGTGTCCCTGCATGTTGTTGGCTGAGGGATCACAGCACCTGGAGGATTTTGCTGCGTGTCACAAGTACAGCATTGTAAGAGACAGCCCTGACTGGAGAGTTAAGGCAGCACAGCAGTCCCAGTTTCAGGTTGTACCTTCTGTCAGTTCCCCACTGCCATTTTCTCTTGCTTTTCTTGCTCTTTCAAAAGGAGTCCAGCCAGCTCCTATGTCTGTTTTGAATGACACATCCAAAGTGCAATTTGTACCCCATTTATGGTCCACGGTACTTTAAAATGCAGCCTATTCCCATCTTCATTAAGAGCAATGTAATAGAGGGGGATCACATGTCCCAACATGCTTGCATCCAGATGGAGCATAACATGCAAGGACTGCAGTCTCCTCAGGCTGCACTGTAATTAGCTGTTTCCCAACAAGGCAGCACCAGACACATTCTGAATGACAGAGGCTAGAAGAGAACACCGGGGGCAGATAAAACTGCATTACCACAGATCCAGCACTTTCAAAGGGCTCACGTGGCTGTGATAACGTGGGACACACAGTCCCTTTCCCTCTCTGCTATTGCAGGGGGCCTTAAAGTAACAGAGTCTAAGGCCAGAACTTGGGACCACCAGATCATCCACCGGCCTCCAGGGTATCACAGGCCACCAACACGACAGCTCCACCCACCGCCCCCGTCCATCTAGCCGCTTCGCTCCGCGCGAGGGGCCCTGCGCAGGCGCGGAGGCCTTGAGTTCCCGCCCGGGAGAGGGAGACCGCGCGCACACGGCGGCAGGGAAAAGCAAAAGGAAGAAGCCTCATCACTGTTCTTTACCTACGTCATGACATCACTGCGCGACGGCGATAGAGGCGGAAGGGGAGGGAATATCAACGGCCCTGGGGCGGGGCCTCTGTTGCCGGAATGAAAGCCTGAGTGGGGAGGTACCTGTCGCCAATGGCCTTGCGAGAGACGCCTTTTCCCCTCCCCCTCTGCGCGCGGAGGTAGGCGGCTCCACCCCCGTCCCGCCCTGCGCTCGTGCCGCAGTGAGTGAGAGGCGGCAGGGAGGAGGAGCGCGCGTGCGGAGGAGACGCGGTGGCAGGCAGGCGGGGGGAAGATGTTTGAGACTCTGCGCGAGCGGCTGCTGAGCGTGCAGCAGGACCTCACCTCGGGGTGGGTAGCCCCGCCCCGCCCCTCCGCGCGCGGAGCCCCGCGGGGGGAAAGTTCTTCCAAGTCCCCGCCGGGGACAGCGGTGCTCGGGGGGCGCGTGAGGTCGGGCTGCGGGAGCCGGGCGGGAGTCGGGGGCACGTTGCCCAGCCCGGCAGGGTCGCAGCCCCTCTCCCACCCTGGGGCGGTTACAGGCCGAGTTCCGAATAGTGGCTCTAAGCCGAAAGTTTCAGCCCCCCCGTGTCCCGGTCTCTGCCCCGCTGCTCCTAGGGGCCCGCCCAGACCCCGGCGGGAGCGAGCGCCCCATGCCCAAGCTGTGACCAGGGGCGGTCGCCGAGCCCCCCGCGGGCTCCCGGGCCGAGCGCTGTGTGGGGGAAAGGGGGCTATCCCTGCGGCACCGGCTGCAGCCTCTGGAAACCTCCGGGCAGCTGCGGAGGCTCTGGCTGGGAACCGCTGCTCTCCGAAAACGCCGCATCCTGCAGAGCGGTAGGACCCAAGGGAAGGGCCCCCGGCGCCCCTAACTCCGGGCTGTGCTTCGGGGCATCATCCCGGAGAGCTGATACAGACGTGTCACTTGGGGCGCCCCCGGCCCTTCAGACCCCCCGACCTCCGCCCAGGGGCGCGGGGATTGCAGCGCTAATGGACTGGCACGGGAGGCGGTGAGAAGTGGTTGGACTTTGGAGACGCTGTGGGAGCAGGCACGGGGTAACTGGTGTTTGGTCGTGTTAACATTGTAGGGAGTGGGGGAAACGGGAATGGAGACGTGTCGGCATGTAGTAAATGTGGTTTGAAGGAACTGACCAGCAAAACTTCCTGGACCAAAGTAACGACTTGATAGGCGGCCCTGTAGTTTACACAGTTCGCTAAAAGCTTGTTAGCGTCTCTGCCTGTAGAAGGGGTGACTGTCATGTGAGGGGAGGAGGCGGGGAAGGAAGGAATGGCTCCACCCATACTTTAGGAATGGGAAAGGAAAACCAAAAGTAGAAATCTGAGCTTCAGTTTAATTTGTCCCACATCCTTGTATTTACAGGAAAAAACCCCACTTACCAGCAGATAATGAGGTCTCTCTCTCTTCCCCGCCCCCCCCCCCAACATTATTATTTGCAGTGGTTCCTGACTTATGGTTGCTTCCTGTGGTCTTGTCCAGCCACTTAGGGATCTGATAAATGAATCTCACTGAAAGTCAGTGGGATGTAGGAGCCTCAGACTTGGTTTACACTTGAAAAAATATCCAACCTGTTGACATAGCTGCACTGAGGTAACACCCCATGTAGATACAGCTATGTTAACAGAAGTAAGAAAAAATTACTATACGACCCCAGGATGGGGGACTGAAGCCTGAGAATGCCTGAGTCCCAGCACCTACCGTGGGGGGCCAAAGCCCCACCGCCCAGGGTGGGGGCCAAAGCAGAAGCCCAAGGGCTTCAGCCCTAGGCAGGTGGCCTGTAACCTGAGCCCCACCACTCAGGGCTGAAGTGCTTGGGCTTCAGCCCCAGACCCCAGTAAGTCTAATTCCAGCCTTGGCAACCCCATTAAAATGGGATTGCGACCCACTTTGGGGTCCCGAGCCACAGTTTGAGAACTGCTGATTTAGAGGATTATAAATTTTCACCATTGTTGGAAAGTACTCTTAAGGGTGAGAAGGCCCTATCTTTTTGGTCTATATGCTTTCTTGGTTAATAAAAGGTATTGCTTTGCATGCATTGGAAGTGCGTGAGGGATTTTACTACCAAAAACAATGATGGAGTTGTACTAGTGGTAATGTAATGGTGGGAAACTTCCCAAAGAAGTTTTGTTGGCATGGAGGAGTGGGAATTTTCAAACGTATCTAAGACCATGGCTGTATAGGAAAGTTTTTATGATGTAACTTCTGAAGTATAAATTGATACAGTTAAACAGCTATAAACTCCCTGCCCTGGTGCAGAATTTTTTATCCTGGTATAAGATCCTCTGTGGAAACTCTTATACCAGAATAAATAGTTTTTTGGTTTTACGTATGTTGCTTGGGAAGGGCTTAAGCTAAACCAAAAAAAAAGTCACGCTTCTTCCTATAAAAGTTTCCACGCAGGGTTTTTATACCTGTATAACTGATAAAACTTTCCCGTGTAGACAAGATGCAAGTGATTCAGGAGCGGGAGTCCCAGTATAGATGCATACATGGGACTTGTACTCCTAAATCATATTAGGTGCAATTGAAAATCCCATATGCAGCTGTTTGTACAGTACTGCGTGAGAGAAAAAAGGAGGAATACAGTCCATGGAAAAATCACTTCATGTTATAGTCTTGAAAAATACAATAAATGGGGAGACAGTTCTCATTTCCAAAATAAACCAAAGCAAAATTGACCTTTATAAACCTTAAGGTGCACCCTAGGCACCTACTGTGTCAAGCTATGTTTCTGTTGTGGTCGTTAGCAAAGGCCTGATACTTTTGTTTTGAATTATAGGTTGAAGACTTTGGGTGACAAATCAAGAGAAGCAAAAATAAGCAAGCAGAGGTACTTCTGTATGCTTAAATATATAGCTTTATATTTATGAAAACATTGTTTAAACATAGCGAATATACTTTAGCAAAACTATTTACATAGTATTTTACATAATACTGAAATTTTGATGAAGAAAATGCTGCTCTATTGATAAGAGGATTATCCAAGACACATAGTTTAATAGAACTCTCTAGTTCCCACTTTTTAAAATTAGCCATTTTTTGGTGCTCAGCACTCAGTTTAAAGATGTTTGCTGTAACTAAATTATATTGTCCTTTATAATCTAGTAAATTAAACAGTATCAGTGCCCAAAACATTTGACACTTGAATTTATTATCTTTCTCCATGTGAATCTTAAATACTACAATCGTTCTTCCTATGTTACGAGGTGTTTTTAAAGTACAAGAACAGAAATAAGTGCCTTTCATTGCTTTAAAAAATTGATGATAAAGGGATGGTAACTTCAGAAGAGAAATCTTAAACCATTCTGTAGCATAGCTGAAAATAGCATTGGTTATAATGTTTCTGAAGTCAGCATTTTAAAATGTCATTCTGTTTTCAACATGAATAAATGGCATATGTGTACAATATTCAACTGCAGAAAAGTAAAACAAAAAACCCAAACAAAAATCCAGAGCAATTTTAAATAAATTAAACTGATTACTGCATTCTTGCACTTCAGAAGTTAACAACTTTTGGAAGATCAGTCTTTTATAACTAAAAATTTGCCAATTAGTTGTCCATAATGTAGGCCAAGGCTAAAGTATTTTGTTGGGAGAAGGCTGAATTAGTAATTTTAGCAAACTCTGCTGTGCATATGTATTGCTCATAGGTGCTATAGTAATACAAATAATGTTTTAATGCAGGTGGCATATTGAAGTAATGCCATTGATTCTGTAGGATCTGTTATCATTGATATGTTTACATGAACTCTGTACAGTGAAAATTCATGAAGTCTAGGGTCTGAATCCTCCATCCTGTTTGTGATGCTCCTGTGTGTCAAGGGGGACAGAGAGCTGCTTTGAAAGGGCAGCTGATGAGTCCCCTTGCATAGCTATATTGCATAGGTTGCCTGGATGGCATAACTGGCTCTTTTATCCTTTTCTAGTCCTGCTTTGTAGAGTCCATGTTGAAGTGAGACGGAATTATTGATAGAGCCCTGTGAAATTCTTATTTTTATTTTTCAGAAATTTCTTCCCCATCTCTGCTTATATAGCCCCCCCCTCCAGGGTGGGTGGGAGGCCCTTGGGAGGGGTGACAGGTCTTAGTGGGAGATCCTTGAGGGAGGGCAGCAGTTGGGTTCTGTCCCCCCGGGGGTGGGTGTGAGGCCCTTGGGGTGGTGGCAGGGTAGGGTCCTGCCCCCCATCAGGGGCGGAAGGCCCTTGATGGGAAGTGGGGGCTGGATGGCCCTTGGTAGGGGGTGGCAGGCGCTGCCTCCTGTAAGGGCAGGAGCCCTTTGGTGGAGGGCGGCAAGGTGGGGTGATAGCTCCTGTCATGATGGGGCGGGCAGGCCAAACTTTCCATTTTATTTCATTTTTTCACGTTGATTTTTGTTTTATTTCATGTTGTTTTGCCTTTGTGAAAAACATAGGGCTCTAATTATTGAGATTGTGGAGGTTTCACCAGAGATCCTTGTGCGCTAGTGATTCTTCGCTGACAGAACATGCTAGAGGGCTGTTGCAGCGAGCAATAGGTTAGAGCAGTGGTTCCCAAACTTTTTACTAAGGTGACCCACCATCTGCATTTTGCCTTTTTGGGGACCCACCATTACCCCTCCTCCACCCCTTGCCATCCTACCCCTCTGTTCCTCCTCTTCTCAGCTCTCCAGCCCCTGCTGTCTTCTCCCTTCCTAGCCTTCCAGCACCCTGCGCTCCCCCTTTCACTCTCCAGCCTTCTTCTTAGTCCAAGTGCTGTGCTCAGCTCCCCCTAGCTTCCTTGTTCTGGCGATCCCAGCCCTGCCCCTTCCTGCAGCCCCAGCTGGCCCCTTTCTTTCTGCTGCTGAGCCCGTATCACTACCAGGCTGGTGATTGACCGCTCGTTGGCTACGGCCACTTCCTCCGTGCTGCTGCTGCCCAGATTCTGCTTCCCACACTGCTGCCTGTTAGATTCTTCCTGTGACATGAGGTCAGGGTCCAGTTTTTGGGAAACACTGGGTTAGTTTAGCCTTGAGGGTACTCTAGCCTCAGACTAGGTGAACACAAAGGTGGCTTTAAACCATATTTGCTTCCTCTCCACTGACCAGGTTCTGAAGCAAACATAACATAGCTTGATCTTTGAATCTAATTAATAAACAACTGTTGAGTCATATTATTTACATCACATACACCATCATTCAAACAGTTAACTGCAGTTTCAATCCATTCTAAGGGCCTTTCAGGAGTCTGAAGTGAGGAAAGTCTTGATGTAGTTAGGGCTGCTGATTGAATTGCAGTTAACTCACGCGATTAACTCAAAATTAATAGTGAATAACAAAATTAATCGTGATTAATCGCCCTCTTAAACAATAAAAATACCAATTGAAATTTATTAAATATTTTTGGATGCTTTTCTGCTAATTCAAATATATTGATTTCAATTATAACACACAATACAAAGTATACAGTGCTCACTTTATATTTATTTTTGATTACAAATATTTGCACTGTAAAAATGATAAACAAAAGAAATAGTATTTTCAGTTTGCACTACAGTACTTGAGTTAGGCAATCTTTTTATCATGAAGGTGCAGTTTACAAATGTAGTTTTTTTGTTACATAACTGCACTCAAAAACAAAACAGTGTAAAACTTTAGAGCCTACAAGTCCACTCAGTCCTACTTTTTGTTCAGCCAATCGCTGAGAGAAGTTTGTTTACATTTGCAGAAGATAATGCTGCCTGCTTCTTGTTTACAATGTCACCTGAAAGTGAGAACAGGCATTTGCATGGCACTGTTGTAGCTGATGTCGCAAGTTATTTACATGCCAGCTGTGCTAAAAATTCATATGTCCCTTCATGCTTCAGCCACCGTTCCAGAGGACATGCGTCCATGCTGATGACGAATTCTGCTCAAAAACCATCCAAAGCATTGCGGACCGATGCATGTTCATTTTCATCATCTGAGTCATGCTACCTGCAGAAGGTTGATTTTCTTTTTTGGTGGTTTGGGTTCTGTAGTTTCCACATCAGTGTTTTGCTCTTTTAAGACTTCTGGAAGCATGCTCCCCACCTCGTCCCTCTCAGATTTTGGAAGGCACTTCAGATTCTGAAATCTTGGTTTGAGTGCTGTAGCATCTTTAGAAATTTCACATTGGTAATTGAAATGAAATATATGGCAGAATGCGGGTAAAACAGCAGGAGACATACAATTCTCCCCCAAGGAGTTCAGTCACAAATTTAATTAACACTTTTTTTTTTTTGTTTAAAACGAGCAGCATCAGCATGGAAACATGTCCTATGGAATGATGGCCGAAGCATGAAGAGGCATATGAATCTTTAGCGCATCTGGCACGTAAATATCTTGAAATGCCAGCTACAACAGTGCCATGCAAATGCCTGTTCTCATTTTCAGCTGACATTGTAATTAAGAAGTGGGCAGCATTATCTCCTTTAATGTAAACAAACTTAGCGATTTGTTTGTCTTAGCGATTGGCTGACCAAGAAGTAGGACTGAGTGGACTTGTAGGCTCTAAAGTTTTACATTGTTTTGTTTTTGAGTGCAGTTATGTAACCAAAAAAACTACATTTGTATACTGCACTTTCATGATAGAGATTGCACTACAGTACTTGTATTAGGTGAACTGAAAATACTGTTTCTTTGTTTTTTTACAGTGCAAATATTTTTAATAAAAATAAATATAAAGTGAGCACTGTATGCTTTGTATTCTGTGTTGTAATTGAAATGAATATATTTGAAAATGTAGAAAACATCCAAAAATATTTTTTAAAAAATGGTAATCTATTGTTTAACAGTGCAATTAATCGCAAATAATTTTCTAATCGCTTGACAGCCCAAGATGTAGGACAATATATTTATAAAGTGTGGTCTTGCTAATATTTAATATGTGGTAGAAGCATTGTAACATTGTTTTCATGTTAAAATGTTTTCATGTTACAATTTATCAGCAAGTTTATTCTTGCTGATAAATTATACTTGTTATTGACTAAGAGGTATAGCCAAGTAATTAACTATACGTGCGGTTCAATGTTAAAAATCTTCAAGAAATCAAATCAAGCTAAGCCAGTTTTATTGTCTAAAGACAAAGTAATACAGTACAGGAAAGAGAGAGTAAGCACATTGGTCTTTCCCCGGAAGCGCAGTCTTGTAGCGTGTTCAGTTCACCTTACACAGAAGATGGGCTTCCCAAATGCCACTTAAGTTAGCCATCTTTTTATAGGATGGCTGTTTATAAGCTGCACAGCACTCACTATTCATATCACTTAAAGTTTAACTAACCAGTTTGTGCCAGCTTTGTCATTGGTGCATCCCTGTACTTTCCCATCTTTTGTTTTGATTATTACCTTCCAAACACTGAGGGGCATGAAAATACTCCTTAATGCAAAGCATTCATACACCTTACATTATTTCCTTGTACCACATTATAGCTTTGTTTCAGAACATTCATTCATCTAGCATAACATGACAATTTTTGTATTTGCCTAAGCCATGTGCTGAGCAATTTGTCCCAGGGCATTGTAGGATATGTGTCTTGGCATAAGTGAGCAAGAATAAGCATAGTACAATTTAGCATGATTCCCCTCCCCATGCGCACACACAAATGTTTATATTGTGCATGTAATACCTATTGGTGTGTATGTATATAACCTATTAGCTCCGACCAACATAGGAAATATTAGATTATGGGCTGGCAAAGATTCTTTCAATTTTGTAGCAACCACAGTTTTAATGAACAGTGCATTAAATGCAAAACCTTTGGGCTTTAATGATTAGTGTCAATATATTAATGCAGAACTAGTTATCATTATTATAATCATGATTTCATAATCTACTCTTAAAGTGATGTCTGTCTTGCCAATGCATCTGCAAAAAATTGCCTTGTACATTGTCTGTCTATTTCTAATGAACACCAAGAATAGAGCAGTGTTGAGGGGTATAATGCAATAATCAAAAAAGGGAAAATGTAGGTGGATATCAGCTTAACATTGAAATCTAGTGGTTTTGTATTCTTTTATATTCTTGTAAAGTAGATTGCTTAGTATGTTTTGAACTAGACCATACAAAATGGTAGCAAATGGGGATGGCAGTGAATAATCGTGCACTGACGAGGAGCTGGATTGGATGACCTTATTCTCTTCCATTTTTAACTTCGGTGATTTTATTATGTTTACAGGGCTGTTCAGTATTTGCCAAAGTTCTCTGCTGGATTGGAATTGCTCAGCAGGTATGTCCTTCCATTTTCATACTAATGTGTTTTTTTCCGTGGTTTCTTTCCCCAATCAAAATATTATAGGGGGAACCAAGTAGTAAATAAGATCATAAGAAAATGAAAACTCTGTATTGATTGTAGGTTTTGAATGGTGTGCAGTAAATAAAGAAGGGACTACAGACGCTCCCCACTTACGCAAGCGTTCCGTTCTGGAATGCCTTGCGTAACTTGAATTTTGTGTAAGTCAGAAATGTATACCCGACCGTTACGCAAAATAAATAAATAAATAAATAAATTTCTAGTTTATGGAACTTTTTCCGTAAATGCGGATTTGCATAAATCGGGTTTGCGTAACCTGGGGGGTGTCTGTACTAATTGAATGATGAGGATAGATACATTGAACAGCTGCCTCAAACCCAGAGCACTGTTCATCCTGTGCACTGAGTGAGGCAGGAATACTGTGGGGTGAGGGAATAGTATGTGATCATGTAATTAGGTTATATAATGTTATAAATTTTTCTACAATTAGGTTGCCTGGGCAACCTTAATTTTAGCATTTCCTAATTATTGAGTATTTGATTTTGCAACCTTAATTATACTACATTCCGAATCCTGCAGTTCTTCTAATGTATCTCTTTGCATATAATATATAGTTAAGTACTATGGATTAGACTGTGATAATTTACAACTATCCAGTTTCTCATGCCACTGAAGCCCAACTGGTCTCTGTGCTGGGGCAGTCTATACTTGACTAATACAAAAAGACATCCAGCTTGCATTTTAAGTAGATTAGGGCCATCAGGCTTTATAGTATAGTGAACTCACCTCTCACCTTTGGTACTCCTTGCTAATTTTGAAGAGATTTTTAAACTTGAACGTTAAAGAAAATATTACTATTTTATTTGCTTCTTGTACTGGAGGAAAGAATGGATCAATTTTTTTTTATTTAAGTGCAATAAAAACACTTTTTCTTGAAGTGGAAGCAAGAGGGTTTGGGGACACAGAACAATCAACGTTACATTGAGTTATTCTGCTATCTAGTTTGTTTTTTCTGATGCACTTAGATTCATTTTCTACAATATCATGTGGTCTGCTCTTTTGACACACCACAATACTGGAGAGCTGAAGCATAAATCTGACAAAATGCCTTTACTTGGGGATTTCTCCTGGTTGTTTCTTGATGTGTTTTTAGTTGATTCAGTTGAAATATCATTCAGATCTATGCAGTGTAGTTGCAGCTGTTTTGGTCCCAAGATATTAGAGAGGCAAGGTGGGTGAGGTAATCTCTTTCATTGGACCAGCTTCTGTTGGTGTCAGATACAAGCTTTCAGGTCTACACAGAGCTCTTCTTCAGCTTATTTTTGCTGACCGGAAGAAAAGTTTTGTAAGCTTGTCTTTGTCACCAACAGAAGGTGGTCCAATGAAAGATATTACCTCACCCACTTTGTCTCATTAAGATCTATGGCATTTGTAGCTGCAGTCAGATGTTCTCTTTATTTGTAAAACAGCCTACTGGAGCTCCTTATGCTTTTTTGTTATGTAGATTTGAAGTTGCTTTAGGCTGTCCTACAAGGACTGACTCCTTGACTGTTAAACTTTCCTTCCCTTTTCTGGACTTAAGGCGTACAAGAATATTGAACTTCAATATATATTTATTTACAATTTTGTATAGAATTTGTTCCTGTGGCTTTCAATTATCTGGGTTGTTTGCTGCATCCAGTTCAGAACCAGCTTCTCTCCAAGACCACAGTAGCTCCAGGCATTGTGAGGAGCTCAGATAATCTAATATTAACTCTTATTTGGTTGCCCATAATCTTTGTTTAGAAACATGTGTTCTCTTATGATGCCTGTGTGGAGACTCTACCTTTTTGTGTGTCTGTAGAGGGGCTTTCCCCTGCAAAACAAACTATCATTCACACGTCTAAGATGTCATATTTTGCTCTTAAAGCTGTGATTCTGTTATGGATGCTTCCAAAGTGTGCTTTGACTTCAGATGAAATCTCTAACCGACTCCCATTGTCCACATTATTTTCCAGTCTCTGTGGTCTTCCTGTTAGGCTTCTTTTTCTATAGGTGCTTTAGGCAGGTTTTGCTTTGAATCTTTTTTAGCTTGAATGAGTACTCATTCCTTTGACTTGGATCTCCTTGGAGTAAGGAGTCCCTTACTGACTGCTGAGTTGACCCCTGATTATAAATACTTTATCTGTTATATAACTATTGTGTTGGCACTGATTTAGCACTGATTTTCTTCTTGAGGTGATGATGAAAGAATCTTATAAAATGTTTTGGAATGTTACATATAAAAAATTGAATTATATGAATGGATTTTTCTTCTATGAGAGAGGCAGTATTAAAAAAAGAAGTCCTTATATACATACATGTCTGTCTTGGGGATCAAAACTGATGTAGTCCAAAGAAATGTGTGCAGAAGAAGCATATGAAATGCATGCAAAAATAGTTTTTATGTATCAGTATGTGTGTATTCCAGGTTTAATAAGTTGAGTTCTGGAGCAGGTAGTTAAGCAGATGGTACTATTACCTAATACGTTGTCATATGGCAGTGGAAGGTAAGCTGCACAAGAATGCATGATTCTGCCCTTGGCTATATGAATTAAGGTTGTTGTCCCTGTCTCCCCCCCGCCCCCCCAAGCTGTTGTGCTAATTAAGTCACTTGTGATTCTACTTCCAAAATTGAAAACCTGTTTGGTTCTGTCAACCACAGGAACATGTTTTGTAAAAGTCCGTTAGGTAACATCTAATTCCATTTCAGTCATATAAGTCTAAAAGTTTGTGGTAAGTTGGGTCAAATGTAAGAGTGTTGTTAAATTGAATAATTCATGTTGGTAATAGAAGTTTAATAGTTGCTAAAGCTGTATTATCTTATGCATAAGTAATTTGGAAGAGACATAGAGAAATACGATACCAAACTACTTGTTTGGGATAAACCTCCAAGGCAGAGATCCAAAAAGATTAAGGTGCCTAAGTTCAAAATTCAGGTGCTTCTGAGATCCTCAAGACCCCTGCTCAGCTGCCGCCTTACTCTTGAAATGCCTAAAATCCCTCATTGCTTAAACATTGTTAGGTGTGTTTTGTTTTGTTTTATTTTTAAAATGCCACTGCACGTTGAGCAGGTTTGTCAGAGATCTATCCACAATGACTCCAAGATTTTTCTTGAGTGGTAACACATAATTAGACCCCTTCATTTTGTATGTGTAGTTGGAATTATGTCTTCCAATCTGCATTACATTGCATTTATCAACACTGAATTTCATCTGCCATTTTGTTGCCCAGTCACTCAGTTTGGTAAGATCTTGTGATGGAATATACTCCAGTATTCACTTCCTACACACTATTCTAATAATTTTTGTGAAAAGTATACCTTGTAAGATATCATTTGAAAACTTATAATTATTGTCCTAGTAACATGTCTGCTGACAACATTGCTTGTGAAGTTATAATGGGTGGCCAAACTCGCTGACCATGAGAGCCGAGTACGACAATCTTAAGAATTTTGAGAGCTGAGGCACACCTGCGGGGGCTCAGGGCTTCAGGTCTGCGGGAGGCACCTGCTGGGGCTTCAGCCCTGCTCTAGCTGAAGCCCTGAGCCCTGGCAGGCATGCCCTGTGGGGCTGAAGCCCCAAAACTACTCCTCCTCCCCGCTTGGCAGAAGCCTCCACCCCACCACCTTGGTGCAAGGCAGAGTTCCCAAGCTCCTCTGTCCCCCCGCCCCCACCAGTCTGATAGGTGGAGAATGGCAAATGTGGGGGCACTGCAAGCCATACCTTAACCTTTAAACAGCCACATGTGGCTCACGAGCCACAGTTTGGCCACCCCTGACTTATAAGATTCCCCTGTATGATGATAACAAACATTCCAAATGCCACAGCTCTGCCTAAGCAGAAGTCAGGTTTGTCCTAAACAACAGAAGGAATGAGTGCTTTCTTTAATTTGCATTTAAGCAGTAAACAGAGATATTAAGGAAGGAGGGAAAATAAAGGAAGTTCCAACAGGTGGAAAAAAACAGGACCTATCTTTCTACATAGACTTTGTCTCCTGGGTCTCAGCTGGAAATGTTTTTTTTAACAGGGGGACTGAAACTATTAAAAAGGAGGGACAAAAATATCTGAAGGCACCTCTCTCTCTCTCTCTCTCTCTCTCTCTCTCTCTCTCTCTCTCTCTCACCTCATTCTCAGCACCTGAGAACACAAAAGGAAACAGCAATTGGACTCTGGGGAAGGGGTCCTGGCTAGACATGCTAAAAATGCAGAAATCGGGCTTGTTTTTGGCTTAATTGACTTGAGTTACTTGTTGGCTAGTTTTTGGCTTGTAGCTTGTTGCTTCTTTTTGGACCCAGCAAGCAGGGGCAAGGAGGGGGAGAGAGTCAGGGGTGCATAGCGGACCCACCACAGTCCCAGACTGCACCCTGGGGGTTCTAGTCACATAGAGTGGTGAGGTTTTTAGGGATTGGCTTGTTTTGGCCTTGTTTTGAAATGGGATTAGCTTGATTTTTGGCTTATTGTGAAAGTCAGGGTGCTTATTTACCGCGTGAAAGTTGGCAATTGTGGTCCTGACCTGAAAGTTTGGTCAGTAATCTGCTGGATCTTGTGGCGAGAGAGTTTGCTTTGCAACTAAGGCCTTGTCTACACTACACAGTTCTGTTGACAAAAGTCAGCTTTTGTCAATGAAACAGTGGAGGTGTACACAGTGCAATGCTCCTCCCGCCAATTTAATTTTCCTGCTACGCTGACATAATAAAACCACCTTGATGAGTGGCATAGAGCTTATGAAGTTAGAGTGATAAAGTGTTAGTGTAGACACTGTGCTTGCTTATGTCTCCATAAGTGATCTCTAGGAGGTGTCCCGTAATGCCCATCATCACCGCTCTGGTCAGCAGTTTCAACTCCGCTGCCCTGCAGCCATGTACACAGGCATGTGCCCTCCCCCTTTAAAGCCCCGGGTATTTTTGAAAATTCACTTATTGTTTGCTCAGTGTGGAGAGCTCACATAGCATCTTCCTAGCTGATCATGGCGGCTTTCTGCAGCAAACACACTCCCACCTGGAGTACACAGGAGTAGTTGGATCTGCTGGGTCTGTGGGGAGAGGAGGCTGTGCAGTCGCAGCACTGCTCCAGCCGCAAGAACTTTGATATGTACAAGCATATTGCTCATGGCAGGAGCAGAAGGGACAAGGAAAGGGACACCAAAGTAGTGTGTTAAGATCAAGGAGCTAAGGCTGGTGTATCAGAAGGCCAGGGAGGCCAAATGTTGCTCTGGTGGAGTGCTGCAGACATGCCACTTTTACAAGGAGCTGCATGCCATCCTCGGTGGTGACCACTACTCCATCACCAAGAGCCTCATGGATGCTTTGGGGGGACTGGAGGCTGTGGCCAGCGGAGTCAACCCTGAGGATGAAGTGATGGAAGAGGAAATGGAGGAGGGTGTGGGACAGGGTCATCCGGTGGCATGGCAAGCCAGGGCCTCATTTTGACTCCGGAGGGCTCTAGCCAATCCCAGCGCTCTGGCTCTAGCATGCCTGAAGCAGGAGAGGGGAGCTCTGGTAAGTAATCATTTTGATTTTATACTGCATGGTGACATGAGGTGGAGCTCTCCTTTATTTTCTTACATGGTAGAAGTGGGATGAGGGATAGAAATTAACACTAGGACTGTTTGTGTCTGCTTCTAATTCCCCGGTACAGCTACGCAGTTTAATGCACACCAGGCTGTCCCTGGAATCCTCCATGGAGATCTCTGGGAAACTTTCCTGGAGGTACTCCGCAATCCTCTGCCGAAGGTTCCTTGACAGAGCTGCTGTTTCTTCCGCCATTGTAGGAAACTTTGCTGTGCCAATCAACAATTATTTCTGCAGGAACCAAAGCAGCACAGACTGATCTGAAGCTGCACGCATGCAGGAGATGCACCCTTGCATCCTTGGTTACCCTCAGTTGTGAGATATCAGCTTCAATCACCCCTGCCTGTGGAAAATGGTGCCAGTATTCAGAATAGTGTCCCTACGTGCTAATAAAGATCCCCTTCTGACCCAGACCCTTTGTCCCATCTTGCCTCTTCCCCCCTCCTCCCCCCCGCCCTCCGCCCAACTCACCATGTTTAGGACTCTTGCCTTGCTGTGTGCTTGCCAAGGGAAAGTGAGAAAGGAATATGTAACTTTTATGATTCAAGACTGAGTGCTCTCACAATACTGCCTCTGTGTATTGTTTCTTTTGCTTCTGCAGATGTGGCCCTGAAGGCCACCTCATACATACCGTCAGAGCACCTCTGTCAGATAAGGAGGCAAATGAGGAGGAGGAGGAGTAAGGAGGTCATGTTTAGAGAAATGCTGCAATCATCTGATACTACAGATAGTGAGCACAGAGCATGGAGAGAGACAATCAATGGAAAAACTCAGAATTGATAGTCAGGAGAGGAGACTGGGCAGGCATGGATGATAGAGGGGTAGGAGTGCATGATAAATCAGATGGAGGACCAAACAGAGATGCTGAGGTCCCTGATTTCACTGCAGTCAGAACACAACCAAGCTCAACTCCCACAGCAGCCCATACAGAACTGCATTCCATGCCCCTTCCAAATTCCACACACGTTCCTCACATGTTTTTGGCCTGTCGCAGTACCCCTTGCACTCCACCCCTAGGAACGTGTTTATAATGACAGCTCTGAGAGCCTCATTTGAGTGCTCCTCAATGTCATGTCCTTTGTAAGAAATGGAAATCTGTCTTACTGTTTAATAAAAATTTAGTCTTAAAAATACAATTCTTTATTTATGTCCTACATATGGTGGTTGCTGCTGAAATCCATACACCATGGCAATCGGCAAAGTGGCAAGTAAACAATGCCTTACTGAATATATTAAGACACATTACTGGGGCTGTCAAAATGCTGCTTCAAAGCCTACCTGGTTCAAATAGCTCCACCCCCGCCTTGTTGAGCTCCTCTAATAGTGTTGGTATCTGGCTGCTCAAAATCAGCTGCCAGATGATCCACCTCAACGCTCCAGCCCTGTAGAAACTTTTCCGCCTAGCTTCACAAATGTTATGCAGAGCACAGCATATTGCTGTGACCAGGGGAATATTTTCCTCATTGAGCTCTAACCTGCCAAAAAGGCAGTGCCAGTGACCTTTAATCTGCCAAACGCACATTCAGTGGTCATTCTGCACTGGCTGAGCCTGTTGAAGCACTCCTTGCTGCTGTCAAGGATTCTGGGGTAAGACTTCATGAGCCATGGGAGTAAGGGGTAGGCTGGGTCTCCCAGGATCAATCACTTTGGTCATTTCCACATGCCCTATTGGAATCTTCTGGTCTGAAAAGAAAGTCCCTGCTTGCAGCTTTCTATACGGCCAGTGTTCCTGAAGATGGGTGTATCCTGCACCTTCCCTGACTATCCCATGTTGAGGTCAGTGAATTGACCCCAGTGATCCACCAGCGTCTCCAGTACCATATAGAAGTAGCCCTTTCCGTTGATGTACTCCATCGCAAGATGGTCTGGAGCCAAAATTGGAATTTGCATGCCATCTATTGCTCCATCACAGGGAGTCCCATTGTTGCAAAGCCATCTGTTATTTCCTGCACATTGCCCAAAGTCACTGTCCTTTGTAGCAAGAGGTGATTAATGGCCCTGCACACTTGCATCACCGCCACCCTCTCAGTGGACTTCCCAACTCCAAACTGATGAATGACTGACCGGTAGCAGTATGGAGTTGACAGCTTTCACACAGTGATAGCCACTTGCTTTTCCAGCATGAGGGCAGCTCTCATTTTGGTGTGCTTGTGCTACAATGCAGGGGCAAGCTCTGCACACAGTTCCAGGAAGGTGGCTTTGCACATCTGAAAGTTCTGCAGCCATTGCTCATCATCCCATACCTGCATCACAATGCGATTCAACAAATCAGTGCTTGTTTCCTAAGCCCAATACCAACGGTCCACCATATGCAGCTGCCCGATGAATGCCATCATCTATCTTGAATTCTTTCTTTCTATGGCCCACAGCAGTGCAGGCACCACAGTATCATTTTCAGATTTGTAGCTCATGAAATACTGTAGGATCAACCATGTTGTGTTTGTAACACTCATCATGAGACTGTCAGGATCCATGCTTTCAGGCAGAGATGGCGGACGCGCGGTTTACAGGGGTAGTTGGAAAAAGGGGCAAAATGTAGTCAGAAGGTCACTCCTATGATGCACTGCTATCCATTCCCAGAACTCCTAGCTGTAGAAGATAGCAAGTTGCACACTGGGATAGCTACCCAAGGTGCCTTGCTCTCTCTGTTGAAGCTAGAGCACCAACTGTGGATGTGTACCACCGAAAACAAGGAATGTTGTGTGAACATGCACAAGCGAAATAGTTACAGCAGTTTATGATCATTGATGTAACCCCAAAACAACAAGGAGTCTGGTGGCACCTTAAAGACTAACTAATCTGTTAGTCTTTAAGGTGCCACCAGACTCCTTGTTGTTTTTGTAGATACAGACTAACATGGCTACCCCCTGATGTAACTCAAGTTGACTTAACTCTGTAGTGTAAACCTAGCCTAAAATCCTTAAGTAGATACTAGTACGCATCTTACCTTGATTTTTCTTGTAACCATTGATGACTTTTGTGCCTCATTACTTACTCACTTAAAATCTCTTTGTAGTTTAATAAACTTGTTTTACTGTTTGATCTAATCCAGTGTGTTGAAGTGTCTGACTGATTAAGGTAATGAATTGGCATATTATTCCCTTAAAGGAATAACAGAATTACTGTATTTGTACTGTCCAGGAGAGGGGTGGGCAGTACAGGGATATACGTTTCTGGGGAAAATCTGGGACTAGGGGCGTGTTGGGTCACCCTACAGGACAACCAAGGCTGGTGAGAGCCAGGGTGTAGCTAGCAAGGTGCAGTTACACATAGACAGTCAGAGTGTGGCTTGCATGCTTGAAGGCTGTGAGTGGCCCAGGTGGGAACCACTAGAGTGAGGCATTGTAAGGCATCCAAGGTTGTAGGGGAGGGGTGACGCAGCCCCCTTTTAGTCTGGATTGTGCCCATTTATGTCACAGATATCTTTGTAACTCTTCACGGACAGTTTTGGACTTAACTATCAGGAATAATTTTGTATCATACAAACTTTGCTACCTTGCTGTTTAACCCTTTTTCCAGATCATTTATGAATATGTTGAACAGTACTAGTTCCAGAACTGATCCTTGGGGGACCCCGCTATTTAGCGCTATCCATTCTGAAACTGACCATTTTTCTACTCTTTTGTTTCCTATCTTTTAACCGGTTACTAATCAATGAGAGGATCTTCCCTCTTATCCCTTACTTTGCTTAAGAGCCTTTGGTGAGGGACTTTGTCAAAGGCTTTCTGAAAGTTTTTTACCCATCTATAAAGTTTATTATTTATGATTCACTAGACAGAGGGCTCTACTGATTTTTGGGAATAGACTTTGATTTTAACTTCTCTTGAAGAGAGAGTCCCTGCCAGAGGTGGACCCACATTCAAAGATATAACTTCTGTTGAAAGGTCTCCACAGAGAGACATATGGAAGAGATTGCAACTGAAGCAATCATTGTTTTTGTTCTGTTGAGGTATTTTAACTTTTTCTTTTTCTTTCTATAATAATAATAATAATAATTAATAATTAATTAATTATGATGTCCCCTAAGGCATAGGAAGAACCCCATGTGACTGAAATAAGAGTCACTTCCCTGCATTGGCAATTGAGGTCTGCTCTGTCATTTCTTGTTTCTGAAGTCTATAGTATAAACTTTCAGTTATTTTTAGAATAAAATTACTTGACACTCAACCACTTAAAATTGCCTATTTTGCATACTACTACTACTTATTTTTGCTTTATATGTTGAAGAAGCCATTTAAAAGGGTATGATGTATTCTTATTCAGACTAAGATTTCTCAAAAATTTAAAATATAAATTTTCTCATCCACTGATCATGAGTTTAATAATTCTGAATAATTACAGTTGAAATCTACTGAATCAAGCCATGTCTCAAGGAAAGACACAAACATATTCATACTGCCATTTAAAATTCTCTGCTCGTTTGTCCAATGTTTCCTAGTTATTACTACCTCCATGCACTATTTCCATTACTGTCCAATCATAATGAAATTGGTCAAAATCCATTTGACTCCATTAATGAACCTCTGAATAAAATTAATACCAGTATCTGAGAAATTAAAAATGGAATGATTGCTTTCTTTTTACTTATTAATTTGGGCTTTTATAAAAACTTATGAAAGCGAACCTGCTAAAATGCAGTATATTTGTTTTTCTAGTTATTTTTCTGTCCTGTTTATATTGGGTAGTGCTTGTAAGAAAAGGTAGAAAAATGTTAGATGTGATTTTTTTTTTTTTTCCAAGTTGATATCTCTTTAATCCAGTTCTTTTGGTCCCTGTTATTTAAGTGACCCTTTTTTCATGAGGCTCTCATGCCACCTTTCAAAACTACTTTAAAGAAACTTATTAGAAGGTGCTTTACAAAATCCTGTAAAAACTATTGCTTTAAAAATAAAAAGCTTTTAGTGAAAGCTTTAAATTAGCCTACAGTATCTCTTGAGTATCTTCTCTTCCTCTAAGTCTGAAGTGATATTCTGAAACCTGCTTCCAGTAAGTGGTAACTGAGTTTGTCCTTAAGCAGGCCATTAATTTCCTACCCTTTTCCCCAGAATCTGTCTTTGGAGAAGATCGGTTCCATACTTCCTGTATGTGTGCGTTTGGGTGGGGGAATACCAAACCCACGCAGTGTTCTCTCTCTCTCTTTTTTTTTTTTTTTTTTTTTTTTTTTATATAACTAGGCCAGGGGATTTAGAAAGTTCATCAAACTTTTTGTAACACTGCAGGATAAAAATAGAGGGACCACTATTCAGCATCTTAGTGGTTGTGTATTGAGAGTGTTTTGGGGTAGGATGACAGTAATTGAGGGTCTTGAAGGTCATTCTGCTAGGGCTAAGGTGGTTTCAATGGTGTGTTTCCATAACTTCTTAATTTGGAGATTTGTACTTTTTCTAGCTGGCGTTCTATACATATATTTTATTAAGTACTAATCTCAATTTGGAATCTGGGTCTGATCCTCATTTTGGCATGGCAGTTGTGCAAGTACTGTGCATATCTTCCTGGGAGTCTTACTCTTTGGTGAACTCATATAAGCAAGATTATGCTTATGCAGCAGCAATTCCGGTAATTTACCAGTAATTGTAGTTTTTTTGTGTATTATATCTAGATAGATGCACTCCCTCCCCACTTTTCCTTTTTCAATGTTTTAAGACATTGAAGCTTAGTTGAAGGAACTAAGGCCAGGTCTACTCTATAAATCCACACCCTAGTGACACAATTATACTGACCTAGCCCCTGGTGTCTTCCATCGACATAGCTAATGCCTCTTCCGGAGGTGGAGTGCCTATGCCTGCTTCTCCTGTTGGTGTAGTAGGGTCTTAACTGAAGCGCTACAATGGTGCAACTGTGCCACTGTACCGTTTTAATTGTAGGCCTGCCCTGAGGCATTTTGGGGAGAGGAGGGATCCTTCATCCCTCTTATAGTCTTGGATCTTCATGTTCAGACTTGAGAGGGGACACTTGTGTGTGCGTACCTAGTGTGCACTAAAGTACTAGAAGTTCATTGGTAATGGTGAAACATATCTTTTTTGAATATACAGAAGCAATATTCTAAGAAATAAAGGTCACTCACCAGAAACTAGTTAATTTAGGTGCCATTTATATTTTACTGCTGTGTAACCTGTGGAGTTTTTTTTACCTCTAACCAATTAATCTCTCTTCATGCTGGAGTGTCAAGTAGTCTCCATAAGAAAGGGTGTTAAAGTATTTTGTTATAGTTTCATAAGCCTTTCCTGTTTTATTCACATAATGTTTCTAGAAACTTCTTTTCTCTCTTCCCGCCGCTCATGTTGTATTTTCTTGGAAGCTTTTGCCAAATTCATAAATTGCCTAGTGGTCTTTGTTCAACTGTTTTATTTTTCAAAGCTTTGTTTTGATATCCTTTGATGGCTGAGTTTGTGTCTAGTAAATGCCAAACACAGTGTATGTCAACATTGGTCTGCATAGGTTCCTGAAACTGGAGTGGAAATGACACTGCGTTCATCTGGCCTATGTTTAAGTAGTCCAAGTGTGACAACATTTCTCTATTAAAATAGAAGTAGTGGCTAGTGTATGAAAAGTGCTTCATCTTTGTACACTTTAGTTTCTGAATGTATAAATCTGAAATGGGCATCTTTCAAAAACATTGGTATTTGTCAAGGTGACAATTTCTAATGCTTAGTGCCAGAAACACATTACAGTATATCAGGGGTGTCCGAGCTGCACACGACAATCTTCAGAAGTTCGAGAGCTGGGGCTCGGGGCTTCAACCCTGTGGGAGGTGCCTTCAAGGGCTCAGGGCTTCAGCCCTACTCCTGCTGAAGCCTCAAGACCCTCCCCCTCCCCGCTGGGCAGAAGCCCCTACCCCACTGCCAGGCAGAGGTGCTGAGCTCTGAAAGGGGAGAATGGGGGGGGGGGTGTGGAAGGCTCTGTGAGCCCCACTTTAATGGTTAAGAGTCCCATGTGGTTTGTGAGCCATAGTTTGGCCACCCCTGCAATATAGAGTTCTTCTGCTGGATTTCCCTTCTCCAGTAGACCGTGTACAAGCTTCTGGTACTTACCATTTCAAGTTCTTTTGTAATGTAGGTCCTTCCTACTGACTTGCTTTTGTACTTTATCATGTCCACTGCTATGCCTCACCAACTATGTTAGTCATTTTGCCTATGTTTATTTCTTCCAAAAACACTTTCATGTTTTCTTCCATGCCAACCTTACGCATAGATCTTTGTGGAACTAGTCCTCCTCTGACCAGATTTTGAATGGGACCTGATCTGGTAATGGCCTTTGAGATCACCTACTGGATGAGGTCCCGCATGTGAGTTAGGCAAGTGAATGTCTCTTCCCCCATTCATGCATTGCTCTGGGGCTTAGGCAGGAGATAGGCATCTGGGTACCTAGAGTGAGGCAGCAGAAGCTTGGGACTTTCTTCCCCTGAAAATTTAGGCGTTGTGAGTTTAGGCACCTCCACGGGTATGCGGGTGTTTTGTGAATCACAGTGGTGCCTAAACCCAGACTGAGGCACCTAAGTTTCTGTGCATTTTGGCCTTTGTTTTTAGTCACTGTCAGCTCACTTATTACTACAGTTACTTCCTTTTGTTTAATAAATTGGTTAGTATTAAATGCAAAACGTGTTTTGATAAACTTTTTCTTAGGTGTCCAGCATATCTAAATTACTTTTGTTAAACTAATAATCATTAGAAAATGCTATGTTTATGCATTTTAATTGAATTCTAATTTTCATCCAGTTACAGCTTGACACAAATCACGTGTGTGTGTGTGTGTGTGTGTGGGGGGGAATTCCAAAGAGTTAATTAGAAATATGCATAATTCAGTTGTAACATAAAGTGTAAAAAGGTGTATAGATATAGTGTGTCCTCCTGGTTAGCAAAAAAGAACCAAATTTAGTATAAAGGCTATATTTAGCTGCAAATCAACATGGCTTAATGGTTACCAACCAATGAGAATTGACCTCTTGATTTAAATCAATTTGTATTTTAGTTATTTACTCAAGATTTTCTACTGTTTGTTTTTAAATCATGATTAAAGTTGGTGATTTAAATCACTTGGATATAAATCAATCCACTCTGGCCTATGAAAACGCATATGGCACCTCCATAATTCCCTCTGATTTATTTTACACATACTTGTATATCTTAAGTATCTCAGCCCAAAAGAACTTATCATAGTGGGTCCTCAATCTTCAGGCCTTTAGGTGCTACTGTAAATAATTAATAAAAATAATAGTTTATATTTGCAGTATCCGGAAGTGCACCTGGCATTGTAATAAACAGTCACTGTATGGATGAAGAGCTGCTTAAATAACTCTGGGGTCAATGGTCTTACTGAGTGTTCCAGTAAAAGTTTACACGGATGTATGTATTCGAGCGCAGATTCCATAGGCACGTATACCTTTAAAAAAAAAAAAATCCTAATCAGAATGCTATTTGTGTTGTATACAATTATAAGATCTTTAATGTTAGTATTTTATTGCTTTCCTCGTGGGACTAGTGTTTCCACTAGTGTTTTTAGTTTGTTTGTTTTTTTTTCTGTACAGTTTTGAAGATATGACTCGGCTGTGTTTTCTAGTCAGGTTAATTAGCAGTTTAGGAAATCCATGGAGCACTAAGCAGCAAATGCAAAGTTTTCAACTGGGACAAATATGCTACTAATGTGAAATTTGCATTTAGAAATACACAGATAAGATGAAACACCAACATTCATAATGTTTATTTTGAGTTGGGACTGAATTTATGGTAAGCATAACCACAAAAGTTTAATTTTTTATTCTGTTCAGGTATGAAGACACTTGGGTGGCCCTTCACAAAGGAGCTAAGGAATGTGCAAAAGCTGGAGAGGTAAGAAAAAAAAAAATTACATCTGTTAAAATATCTGAAGAGCTGTGAAACTTTTTTAAAAATTCTAATAAATATCAGTATTTTGAGACCAAATTACATTACAGTTGGATAATTAGATGACTATTTTTACTTGATTTAATCCAGTACAGTAGAACCTCAGAGTTACAAACACCTCAGGAATGGAGTTTGTTCATCACTCTGGGTTTTTTGGTCTCTGCTGCTACCTGATTGTGTACTTCCAGTTCCAAATGAGGTGTGTGGTTGACTGGTCAGTTCGTAACTCTGGTGTTCGTAACGCTGAAGTTCTATTGTATTTAGCATGTAGTAGTTGTTGAAGCAGAATTTCCAAAATTCCTACAAAGTCTGTTGCTTCAGATTTAAAAACTCCTTACTATACCAGACGGGTGACTTAAGGTACATATTCACTTGTGGTAGTATGTAATGTACAGACACTGCATGCCCCGCTAGCTGGGGTATAAGTAGCAGGATACACGGTGAGGTGTGCCTTAGGGGAGTAGAGTGCCATACCTGCCTGTTCCCCCATGGTATATACCATTCACGAGCTCTCTACGTTTCCAAGCAGTGCCCCACACGTATACACTGATATTTTTGGCAGTGTAGTGCCCTGTTGTCTTCCTGCTTCCAGAGCCTTTCACTGCAGCGTGTAGCTACACTTGTAGTTCCTGTACTCTACGTGCTGCTGTAGGTGTAAACAAAGGTATGTATCCTTGATAAATTTGTTACTATTCACTACTTCTCTTTGAAATCCTAGAAGAAGAATATCTTCCTATCCCTTAACAAAGGGAAGGTATTCTTGAAGCTTTTCTCCTTATCACTAATTTGGGAAGAAAGCAGTTTTCTCCTAAATTTCTGTCATTAGCCTAAACACTTAATTTAATAAAACAAGCATCTACAAACTTAAATATGAGCTATTATTATTCTCCAAGCATCATGTATGTGAAAATTATAAATAGCTCTAAAATTCAGTAAAGACTAAAGCAGGCTTATAACATAAGATTAAACTGATGCAAAATAGTTAATATGGTTATAAATGTTGATATTTAGAACATAAGACTGGAAGGGAACCTCTTTGGTCTTCGAGTCCAATCATCTGCTGTCAAAGGTTTACCTCCACTGCTCTGTAAAATTGCTTTGACCATTTTTGAGCTGTCATGCCTGAAGTTTTTCACATTTTTCCCCATGACAATAATATGTGAAGAAAGCTTCATTGCTTTATTGTATTTATTTTCCTTAATCATAGAGTGCTGGAAAAGTGTTATATTAATTTAGGTTACATTTCCAGCTTACAACTTCATATTTAAATGATATTTTCCACTCTAGATAAAACCCTGTATCCAGTACTGAGAATCCTTTTGTAGGAGAAGTATAAAATTAATGTTGGCTTAAGATTTTGGTTAAGGAAGTGTGTGTTGTAAAGAGAGGCCCTGACTAGCAAGTAGAAGGAAGGCCTTGAAAACAATGAACTACAAGGCCAGAAGGAATAAAATAGGGAGTATGTCTGGTTCAAAGAATAACTAATAAGATAAGGGGAAGTTTCTAAAAAGAGAGCTTCTGATCAGTAGGGGTGACTGAAGATGGTTTTATATCAAACAGAGAATCTGTCTAACATGAGCCAACACGGCCCTTCCCCACCCCACGCACCAGTGTTAAAGCCTATGTGAACCCAGGTGCAATGGGAAACTGTTGTACAGCAAAAAGGAGGGGAGGAAAGGCCTTGAAGAAAGGAGGTTGTAAACCTTATCTGGATTAAGACTGGAAATAAGGGTGAACTGTCTCAAATTGTTTTTTTAGCTGAAGTCAGTAATTGGCAATGACATCACTTGTTTGTTAAAGGTATAAAAAGTAAAGTCTTAAAGGGTTCATTGCTAATACCTGCCTGACCATGTTGGAGCCGATCGATATGGGTTTAAGCACTCTGGGTTTAGCCTGAGTTTGTAAGTATCTTGATCAAGATACTTATACGTGTTTTGGTTACTGTTCGCTTATTATTTAGGCTTTTTAGGCATGGTTAGAGTTATTGCATAAGTACCGTTTGGCCTTTGAATGTATTAAAGGAATTTATGATTAAATTAGTGTTTGGTTTCCCATATTAATTTCAAATATTAATAATTCCAACAGTTGTGTTCACATAGAGCATTGTATTGTTTATATTTTAAAGATGATATGATGGCAGTTGGAAATTATTTTGTGCCCTCTTTTCCTTGACAATGTTTAAAGAGGTCTGAAGGACTTACAAAAAAACCCAACAACTTTTAGAGCTGCATATTTTTTAACCTTATAAATGTCTGGAATCTCACGTTTCTTTCCTTGAGGACTTCTTCAGAGGACCCAGAGATGTGAATTGGGAGCTCTCCGTCCTTAATTGTAAGGGCAGCAGGGCAGATAAAAATTAATGTTTTTAAAATAAAAATATCAGATTTTTAAAATTTAAATTAAATACAGCTTTATTTTTTAAAAATAAATGTGAAATTATGACTGTTATGTTAAGGCCTGAATTTATAATTTATTTAAATATAAATTAAATAAAAATAATACTAAGCACATGTTTGTTGCAAGTTGTAAAGAAAGTCTACTACTGCACTGGGGGAAATCACTGGCTAAGCACCTGGAATCAGAGTTTAAGTGCTAAAACAGCTTTTGATAGCAGTAGCCTGTCTTTATACCTGCAGAAGAATATTTTCCTCCTTTTGGTTTACTCATCAAGTTCATTCAGAGTTAAGAAACCAGTTGGAGTTGAAAAAGCAGGGAAAGTTCTTCCAATCTATGTATTAAAAACTAGGTTTGGGAGAATGAGATCAACTAGTTCTAAAATGTTGAAGGATGTAGTGACCAGAAACATTCTGTTCAATTCACTTAATATAGATAATTCTCCCTTTGCTTAATAAATCAGTTGGTTTTAAAAGTAGAACATGTTTTGATAAACCTTTTCTTATGTATCAAGCACATTTAGGGAAGTTTTATTTAACTTAATATTCCTGAGGGAATTCTGCACCAAGAAATAAAAATTCTACACACAATATTAAAATTCTGCAAAATTCTGCATACTTTGTCAAAATAACACAATATAATCATGCAATTTTCAATTATTTCCTGACAAGTATTTTGAAATAAATTACCAAAATAATTGAAAATGGTCTGCAGAATTTTAATTTTTAAAATTTTTTTGGCACACAATTCCCTCGAGTATTTAGGGTTCTGTGTGGCGCAATCTGGGTGCGGGCAACTCTGTGTGGGGGATGTGGATGCACAGGGGCTTGTTGGGGGTTCTAGGTGCAGGGGGAATGGGCATCTGCAGGGTTCAGGGGAAGTGGTTAGCGCTCAGGGCGGGTCTGGGTATGGATGGCTCAGCGGGGTGTCTAGGTGCTGGGGGAGTGGGGCTTGGTGGGGTGAGGGCCAGGGTGTAGTTGGTTGGGGCTCAGTTGGGTGCGGGTCTGGGTGTGGCAGGGTTCCTGATGCAGGGGGTGAGGCTTGGCGAATCAGGGGTTCTGGGTGCGGAGGGCTCCGATGCAGGAGAGGGGGTTAATGGGGGGCTTCTGGGTGTGTGGAGGGGTGAGGCTTGGCGGGGAGGTGGTCCAGATGCATGGGGGTTGGGCGGATAGGGGAGCAGCTCCCTGTACAATGACTTCTCCACCCATGGCTGAGGCGCAATGGGACCAGGAAGTGTGGGGGGGAGGGGTCACTGTATGGTGAGCTGCTCCTCTGTCTGCTCAACCCCCATGCATCTGGACCCACACCCAGCCCCCCCAGATAAGCCTCACCTCCTGCCAGCCCTGCCCCCAACCCGCTTTGAAGAGCTTCCTGTAGCTGGGGGAGGTTTCTGGGGGGTTGATCTGACCCAGCCCCAGCTGCTCCGGGCAGGGGAGGGGGAACTCCACCCCCCTCTTCACCCTGCCCAGCTGGGACTAATGTTCCTGGGCAGTGACTCTTCCCTGGCTGCTCTGGGTACCCAACCAGATGCACTCCCACTGCCGGGATGGGTGAGTGAGCACTGGTGCAGCTTCTCTTTGCTTCCACACAGAAACCATTTTTCTGCGTGAATGCAGAGAGAGTCTGCGAGGGGACAGGTTTCTGTGTGCCTGCAGTGGCACAGAATTCTCCTAGGAATAAACTAATAAATAAGTTTTTTAAAATGCTGTTTTTGTCCATTTTAATTTAATTTGAATTTCCATCCAAGTAGACCTTGACATAAATAAAATTAAACATAATCTAGTAAATAAGAAAGGAAAAAGTGAAATGATGCATAACATAATAAAAATTAAGAATCTGAATAAATGTATGTAAAGCTATATAGTATACTTAATCTATACTGATGATTTAAGCAATTTTCCTGGTTAAGAAAAATGAAGCACAATTTAGGGTAAAGGCTATATTTTGTTGCAAATCAACATGTTTTAATGGTTACCAATCATTGAGAATCAAAAATAACTAAAAAGTACAAATATAAAACAAGATAAAAATAGATGATTTAAATCCGTTTCCTGCTTGCTGATTTAAATACTGATTGATTTAAATCACTCCGCCCTGAAGGACAGGTTATTAAGATGCTTAAGAGCTTAAACTTGGGGGAGAGGAGGGCCAGAATCTTCACAGAGAAGCTGTTTTATAAATGTTTATTCCTGAAATAAGTAGAAATAAATACTTGATAATAAATAGTAAAGTCTACATTTTATGGAGACTTCCTGTTAGACCATATTGAACTTAAACATTTTTTTAACACCCCGCCCCGCAACTTGCACTAAAGCATACTGTGAACATGTTTCATCACTGAAACGTCATTGCTCTAGTCATAGGCTTTGTGACTGCATGGATTATACAAATCAATCAAGATGCTCATAAAGCTGAAGTTCATGAATTAATAATCACTATTTTGCAAGTAAATACAAACTAAGTTTTATCATTGGTTGTAAATATTACAGCTAGTGGATAGCGAAGTTGTGATGCTTTCTGCACACTGGGAGAAGAAGAGGAGTAGTCTAATAGAGCTGCAGGAACAACTCCAGCAAGTTCCAGGGTTTTTAGCAGATCTGGAGTCCATGACAGCAAATCTGGGTAAGCTGTGTGTGATGTGTTTAACAGGTGTAAAAAGCATTGTAAAAAATTAGTCTCATAACAAAACACAGAGGACTGACAATAATTCAGCTGTTCTGAGAATTGTAATTATAAAGCTATTTTTACTCTAATAGATTTTTCTGTTTTATAGAATGTCTTAAATCCTTATATGTTTGTAACAGTTGCCTGAAAACTAGCTGGTTATCGTACATAATTTGAGTGTATTCAACTATTGAATCTGCACACTCTTAAAGAATTTATCTGTAAATTGCATTTCTGCGAGAGAATCCCCTAATCTGAGACACCTCAGCTGGTAGCTAAAATAAAAGCAGGAGTATTTTTAATTGTACATTGTTGCTGGTTGCTACAGTTACAAAAATTGTGGGTATAGTGTCAATAGCCCAGACACTTGTGGAGTGCAAGGTTAGGCTTTCATGAGAGGTGTTGGTCTTATCATAGGCATTGTTACGAGCCCTGCCTATTACTAAGGCTGCCCAACAAGTCCCTTTATAAGATCCGTTTTTTCAGATGCTTACAACTTTTCTGAACAGTAACCTTTTGGGCAGAAATGTTCTATGGCTGATGTCTGCCTCATGCTGAATATTTTGGAAAATTTCAGCCAAAATGGTTCACCCGTTTCCAAGAACAAGGCTAGGGAAAAATATTGTTTTGACCATGCAAAACAATTTTGGTAACCTTTTCTTTGAAAAGCGCTTGTGCTCCCAGGCATTGAACTGTGACTTGAAATTTAGGAGGAGGGTAGCCTTTGTTTCAGTGATGTGCCTTTTTGCTGTCCTTTATGAAAATGTGCTGAAGGCTGGCCAAGTTATAAGCCTTTGGAAAAAGTGCAGTTTGTACATTCTTAGTAGAGACTTAATAAATTTCAGCAACTAAATCCCCCCAAAGATTCTGTCTGTACTGGGCATGCTGCAGCCTGACACTAAGCAGGACTTTCCCAGTAATTGCAGCTTGGGGCTGCTGTGGACCAAGTCTGTTTGGGCAACAGAACTGAGAACAGGAAGATTCCTTTCTGTGATGTCAGTGACACTCCTGTTGATGGCTAGGCAGCCATGGAGGAGGAAACTGTCTGGTTCGAATGCAGAGGGGGCAATAGATAGACCTTCAGGGGTGGATGGACTAGATTGTGACAAGCAGCCTTCAGCAGAGCCTAACAAAGGGTGTGGGAAGAGAGGGAGCAGAAGACAAGCTGGGACTATTAGTTGGGTGGGAGGCTGGGCAAGGAGAATGGGACTGGGAGCCAGAGAGAGAAATAGGGTGGAGGTGGGAACTAGGACCCAATTGGTGTGTGTGGGAGGGGGTGGAGAGTGAGAGATTGGCTGAGGAACTGGGGGTGGAAAGAGAGATTAGTACTGAGGACGGGGGCGAGGGGAAACACATCTGGCGAGAAGCTGGGGTGTGGGGTGAAGAACTGAGACAGGCTGGGCAAAGAGAGTGGGACAAGTAGCTAGAGGGGACACACGGGGATTGGAACTGAGATGCAAGGGAGTCTGGGGTAGGAGATTAGGACTGGGAGCCAGTGGGTATGGAAAACATGGGGTAATGGTGGGGGAGACACAGATTGGATGAGGAGATGGGGAAGGAGAATTGGGGTTGTTTGGACAATGGGATTGGGAGGGAGAACTGGGACAAGTACAGTAACTCCTCACTTAACGTCATCCCGGTTAACATTGTTTCATCGTTAGGTCCCTGATCTATTAGAGAACATACTCATTTAAAGTTTTGCAGTGTTTCCTTATAACATTGTTTGACCGTGGGGGCTTGGAACCAGGGTGGGCTGGCAGCGCCCCTCCACCACACCCCAGCGGCCCCTTGGATCAGCAACTCCCCCCTCCCTCTCCGCACCTCCCGCCTGCAACAATCAGCTGTTTTGTGGGCGGTCAGGAGGCTAGGGGGAGGAGAGAGGATGCACTTGGGGAGGGGGTGGAGTGGGGGCAGGCCTGGGGCAGAGTTGAGTGCACACACCTCCACCCCAGCCTGGCACTTTGGAAAGTAGACACCTGTGCAGCCGTGCTTGCGCCATCCAGAGGAAGGAGTGGTGCGCTCCAGAGGGATAGCATAGGTTCATAATCATGTTCTGCTTCCCCAGGGAAGTGTTTGCAGCTGCTGTTCTATTGTGTCTCCTGCCTCCCTTGGTGCTGCCTTGTAGAGTGTGAAGCTACATTAACAATGTGTTAACCCTTGAGGGCTCAGCCGAGTGCTAGTTCATCATTTAGCAGCAAGGCATTCCCTGGGAAATATCCCACCTGATATCAACACGGTTGCTTTAGGAGAAGCTCAGGGAGCTCATGAGCAGACAATCCTCTGATTAGAACTTGTTTAAAACTTATACTGTATATGTATATAATGTCTTTTATCTGGTGAAAAAAATTAGCTTGGAACCTAACCCCCCCCTCCCCCCCACTTACATTAATTCTTATGGGGAAATTGGATTCACTTAACATCGTTTCACTTAGTCGCATTTTTTAAGAACATAACTACAACATTAAGCAAGGAGTTACTGTAGTCTGGATGAGTGAAATTTAGGACTGCTGGGCAAGGGGACTGGGATGGGAAATCTGGGGAGTGGAGACTGGGATTGGCTAAATGAAGAAAATGGGATTGGGATGAGAATCGAGGGGTCAGGAATAGACAGAAATGGGACGGGGACGGGTTGGATGGCACAGGACAGAAAAGGGGGGGGGGGAACGACAGAATACTGTGCCAGCTGGAGCACGCTCACATATCCTAATTCATAGAATAACTGTGTACTAGAATATATGCTGTTTGTATTTGAGAGAATTATGATCTTCAGTGTTTTGAAAAGTAGAATCACTGTTGTAAACTAAGACATTTTTGAAAAACCTGATTGTGCTTCTACTTTCAAATCAATGCCATATTAAGAACATCTGATAGGCTGCTTTTAGTAGAGGGAGAATTAGAGGAATCTTAGAAAATGATAGAATACCAACAGTATTCTTTTTTTCTCTTTAAAATGTACTAAATTTAGTTCTGTCACCACTTTCTTGTATATTTTGCTTTAGAATATGTATCTGAAAGCTTTAAAATGATAACCTACAGAGTGCAGTTCATAAGTGTAACTCTTCTGCCTCCTAGAGGTTTATACTATATATTTCTTTCATCTTGTAAATTTGAGCAAGTATCACTTACCACTGTCTTGTATTTCAAAGTTTATGGGTATTTAGATCTGAATAATTCTCAGTAGCCTCCATGTCAGTCTTCACAGTGGGCATTCCCCATCTCCATGGGGAGGCTGAGCATATCTGTGCTCTGAGCATAGGACTTTTCCTCAGGAAGAACTCTTCAGAATTCTCAGCCTCCAAATGGCACAGATGATAGGTCTCCCTTTGTAGTAGAGCCTTTACAGGATTTGTAAACTTTAACTTTTTCTTCATTGTCTTCAAGGGTTTTCTCCTCAAAACTCCTAAACAGACACATGTACTCGGAGAGAAATTCCTGCTCCCAGCCAGCACATAGGCAGGTTCTGATGGTTGAAAAGGTTACAAAATATCCCCCTTCTCACAAGCTGTCTTTCTTACAAGGCCATAGCTGCCATTAAAGGTGCCAGTTCCTGTAACCTTTCTAATACTAGTGAGTCATTTGTTTCCAGTGGCTCCAGCTCCCTCCCCATTCTGTGTTGGCACACCCCACTCAGCCTGGACCCAGCAGCACGAGGTGAAGTGATTCAGACCCCCTTCTCTGTGAGATGGATCTACCTCCTCTTTATATAAAATATTTAAAAATTCATTGGGTGAGAGAGAGATTCTATAGCCTAGTGATTAGCACACTTTCTTGGGATACTCAGGTTCCAGTCCCTGCTCCAAGGAGTATTTAAGTATTTCATGCAAAGTAGAACAGCTTCAAAAGGAGAGACTGAAACACCCACCCCAGAATAGCTTTATAGTTCACGGGTTAGGGCAATTACCTAGGAGACACGAGTGCCTAATTTGGAGCAAGGACTTGAAGAGTGGGGATATCCCCCACCACCCAGGTGAGTGCTTTAACCATTGGACTATTGGGCATAAGAGGGGGTGAACCGCCACCACTTCCATTTTTTCTTTTTCTTTTTTTGCAGAAGGACTGACCTGGTGTAGGTCTCTAATTTCAGGGGAGGAGTCACAGCTGTGAATCCCAAGCAGGGATAGGCGCCTAACTGAGTTTCAGGGACAGGGCTTTGTTTGCACCCTTTTCCTTGACACTTCCTGCTGGCCAGCTTAGGCACCTTCCTGCTCTGTGTGCAGGCTTTTACGAATCCCTTGTTTTTTAGGTGCCTAACTCCCTATGCATTGTATAGGAAGCCTGGACACCTAATGTGGGGCTGAGGATTGATTCCACTGGGTGGCAGGGCGCCTGATCCTAAGTCCCTTAGATCTCCCTGATATTCTCTCACCCACCTTGTCTCCCTAGTCCCTTTGTAGATCTAGCCAAATGTGATTACTGTTTTCCTTAGGGGGGAGACATGCAGGATATGTTTCCGCAGATTCTTTTTTGATCTCCCTGGTAATGTGCTCTCCCCCTCCTTTCAAGGATTTGTCCCAAGGACTGGTGAAGGCAGTTGCTTCACATTTTCTCTTAAAGGGGCAGCACAGTGTCTTAAAACCTCTCATGTGAGTCTCCCCTCTAGATCTTCTAAAGAGAGGGCTGAATCTCTAGAGCTAGGATTTTGAGTGAGATACCTGAGACTCTTAATTAAGCTTCTCAGAATTAAGCACAATCTAAGACTAACTTCATACGTGCTTACGTTTTTAGAAAATGAAACATTAATAAAACACCCTGAAAAGTTGAAGGAATGCTGTGTAGTTCTTCCTTACCTGGTTTGAAGGTGTAATTAAGGGAGAGTGGGAAATCCCTGTGAAGACACATTGGTATCTAAGGACAAAAAGATCTTCATTACTCTGGCTAAGGTGAAGCCTGCAGCTTCACTAGTAAAAGGCCTAATGATACCAGCTGAGGGAGTATTCCTGCCAAACACACGGACACGAGTGAAATCATCACACAGACTAAATTTGGATACAACAGCCTCAGTGCTGAGTATTGGCTGCAATCTTATGGTGCAGGTCTGTTCTCATCTAGGAGACAATTGTGAGAGTGCACAAAAATAAAAAATATATAAAATCTACTTTAAACTAGATTTTCCTAGCAGCTTTTTCAGGGCTAATGCTGCACCTGACTGATTTGCTGTTGTTCATAACTTTCAAAGATGTGTCTGAGCGGCAACTACAGCTCTGCTTGAAGAAATTGGAATATTTCAGGCTAACGTCTGATATCCTTCCATATATTTTGTTGGTAAGGTAAACATACAGACAAAGCAGTCATTGAATCTTTAGACAAGAATAAGTCCCTCCCTCATTCCAGGAAGAGAGACTCTTCAAATTATCTTCTCAGCAGGTGTTCCCTTTGAAGAATTTGCTCATCCAGGTTCCAGTATTGAGATCACAAATTAGGAGGAGGCCATTCTGTTTTGAGAATTAAATCCCAGCCTTGGTCTTCCTTTAGAAAACAATCCAACTTGTGTTTTTGTTTTTAGTTTCTCAATTCTAGGCTGATTCCATCCCTCTGAGAGGTGTTTCAGGGTGCGCCCTCATCTGGGAGTGAACCACCTCAGCAAATGGGTGCTTGAGATAATCAAGGAAGGCTAATCCTTCAAAGACTAATATAGATTTTTGTTGGTAAATGGCAGTAAATGTTAATTTCACCATACACACAAACTGACAAAATATTTCCAACGATAATCTAAATTTACAGATAGGCAAAGTAAGAATGCTGATAGGGAACTTATTAAAGTTTAAGGATATTTATTTGGTATATTTTGAGGGGTTGACAATGTGTGTTTGAACAGTTAAAAAGTTAAGATTTATAAATCTTAACATTTACAGTCATTAAATTGTCTGATTTCTCCCCCTATAATTTCCTGCAACTATGAAAATAGGGAAAAAATCCTTAAAAGCCATAACTTTGTGCAGTTGTGAAAATGTAAATGAATAAAAGTTGGAAAATATGCTTATAGAAACATCAATACTATCCATCAGAATTATTAAAAAAAAAAATAGAATTCTGACAAGCTTAGATGTACTATTGAACTCACGCGTCTTAAGGACAAGTTTATCCTTTCCTCAAAATAAATTAAAATAAACCAACACTATCAACAAGATCTTGGTAGCATCAGAAGATAAAGGGTAAAATAATCCATATCCTACACGTGAGAATTATGGAACCAGTTCTGTGGCAAGGCAGATTTTAATAAGGGCACAAGATTTTTTTTGTAGTACAAAGAGAAACAATGGCATGCAGCCTATAATGAAATCAGTATTCTAGGTGGAAATGCAGTCCATTACACCATTATCTTCCAAAACTTCAAAGTATACAAATAACGTCCTGGAGATCCCCTGAAAATATGATCAGGAAGAGTTGCCTATTGATTCCTTAGCTTCTGCTACAATAAGCATTTGGGTAAAAGTGATTATGAAATTATGTGGATTTCATGATTGTAAGGAAAGGAAGACGTGAGAGCAGCAGAGTAAGGAAAATGGACTTCAAAAAAGCAGATTTAAACAAACTGAGGGAATTAGCAGATCAAGTCCCCGGGAAGAAAATCAAAGGGATGAAGGAGTTCAGGAGAGCTGGCAGTTTCTCAAGGAGACTGTATTAAACATACAACTGCAACCTGTTCCGATGCAAAGGAACTATAGGAAGAATAGTAGGAGGCCAATATGGCTCTGTGACCAGGTGCCTTGGATGGGCCACACTAAGAATGCTAGACTCACGGCAGATTGCAAGTAATAGGGCAGACCGTCCCCAAAGCTGGTGATTTACTCTGTAACAGGGGGTCTCAAACTCCTGGCCTGCGGGGCTCCAGCAGTTTTGGGGCTGGGTCTCTCCATTGGCCTCACCTGCCGCCCCTTGGCACTCCCCCCTCAGGGGCCCCGGCCGCGCAGCGGAGCTGAGTGGCGTCTGCCGGCTCACTCCAGTAGCTGCCGGCCCCTCTGTGCTGCCCAGGGGCGGGGTGGGGCTTGCCTCTGTGCACTGTCCCTGCCCCGAGCGCCCCTGTGGCCAATGGGATGCTGCGGGGGTGGTGCCTGGGGGCAGAAGTGTGCAGAGGCCCCCTGTCCTGCCCCGCCTTGGAGCCCCAGGTAAGAGCCGCACCCCTGACCTCCTCCCCACACATCCCTCAGCGCCTAAACTCCATCCCAGAGCCTGTACCCCTGGCCCTTTCCCTCACCCAAACTCCCTCTCAGAGCCCAACCTCTCACCCCTTCTGCACCCAAACTCCCTTCCAGAGTCTGCATCCCAATCCCCTACCCCAGACCACCTCCCCCACCCAAACTCTGTCCCAGAGCCATAGGCGGTGGGGGACGGAGTTTTTGGAGGATGGCGTTTTTGGGGGACGGGTTCTTGGCGTCATGAGTGACATTGGCCTACTGGGAGGATTTGAGGACTGGCACTAGCCCTAAGGTAAATTGAGTTTGAGACCCCTGCTCTATAAGTTGATTCGCTAAGCCAATAACAAAAGAGCTTCTCCAGCACATTGGTTAACCTGAAGCCAAACACATTTCCCTTTGGGCATTCCAGCCCTTGGCTCTGATCTGGACAACCAAATATAATATAGTGAGAGGTTATTAGAAACCTATTTCACCATATGTGATGTTCTTTCTAATCCCAAAGGATCAGGCACATAGCCCCAGATCTCAGATTTTATCCAAATACAAACTGTCAGTCAATTCTTAATAACTAACTAAAGAGTAATAATATAAAAGTTATAAATGATTAATCATATACATACAAATGATGGTAAAATCCTTATATCAGGTTTGTAGCAGTGATGGAATAGATTGTTGGCTTGTAAAAGTCTCTCTGGTAACTTCCAAAAGATTGAAAGGTCCTCAGTCCATAGTTCAAGATGCTCCTTTTAGTTGTAAATTCACAGTCCAGAGAATTAGAGCAGGGAAGAAGCAACATGGAGGTGTCTCAGAGGTCTTTTTATATCCTTTGCCATGTGCATGGAAATTTATTGTCGCCAACAAAGCTCACAGCCCATGTATGTGGAAAGTTACTGGCCCGAGATGGAGTCCATGGTCACATGAGCACATCACATGCCTTTAAACGTTTTGCTGAATCACAGGGGGTGGCCATTGTTCGTTTGCTGTCTGAGCCATTCTCAGGAAGAGCTATCTGAACAGGATGAGTTTCTTCAATGGTCCATTGTGAGAGTGGGGTGTCCTTGATAGGCCATCAACACGTAGCTGTCTAGCCCTAATGTAAATTCTGTCTGGGGTTGTCACCCAGGAATACAACACAGGTTTAAGATAAAAGTACATAGCCAATATTCATAACTTCAGATACAGAGATGATACATGCATATAAACAGAATAATCATACTTAGCAAATCATAACTTTGCAACTGACTCCTTACACGACATTATATAAGTTTTGTTGCATTGTAGAACAGTGGTAGCAACAATGATACAAATGGTCATCTTTCTTATACACAGCACCACAGTCTCTACCAGGAGCTCTTTAATGACCTGAAAATCAAAAAGGGGAAACATGGATGAATTGCTAAGGCTAATTACAAAAGAATAGCACAAGCATGTAAGCACAAAATCAGAAAGGCTAAATGATAAAATGATTTATACCTAGCAAGGGATATGAACACAAGAAGAAGAGGTTCTATTAATACATGAGGAGCAAGAGGAAGATGAAGGAAAGTATAGTGGGGAAGGAGAGCTAATAACTGGTGACATCAAGAAGGATGAGGTGTTCAATGCCTATTTTGCATCAGTTTTCCCCAAAAAGGTTAATAGTGACTGGATATACAATAAAATATTAATAAGGCGGAAAGAACACCAGTCAAAATAGGAAAAGAACAGGTTGAAGAATATTTAGATAATTTTAGATGTATTCAGATTTTCGTGGCCGGATCCAAAGCCCTGAAGGGCCGGATCCGGCCCGCGGGCCGTAGTTTGCCCACCCCTGTGCTAAAATGTCCCCTTTATGCCTTATGCCTTTCCCACATGTGAGTAAAGATGACAAAAAAGATTGTGAAGGATCAGGCCATGGCAATAATCCCCTCCTCATTAACCCTGAAGTCTTGGTTCTTAGACTTACATTTAAATTGATCTAAATATAACAGGAACCTCCTTTCAAACTCCCAACACACACCATAGTGCCACAGGTACATATCCTGAACCAATATTCAGTGCTGCCTAAATACAGGTGCTCATTCTAAGAAGGTGATAAATAATTTCATTTAAACTGAAGAAAAACTCTTTCATGCCTTCCTTCAAATTCTTCTGGCTTTCAGGGTACTGCAGAATTGGCAAGACAAGAGTTACTTATCCTGCAGACCTGTTCTTGGAGTTTCTGGCCCTGTTAAAAGTTCACCTATTCTCTCTCCTCTGAAGCTTGTCTCATCAGAAAGGTAGAGTGGTGCATCCAAATAATACCACCTCTGGAACCCTAAAACAGACCTCTTAGCTGCAGAGTTTTTAGGGAGGATGTCTTGTGCTTAGCTGAGGGGATAAAGGAAGTAATGTTGGAATCCAAAAGCCTTCTGCTGGGAAGCTTTACATGGCCAAATGGAACTGGTTTAAATGGTTTGCTCAAGGCAACTATTCCTGTTTATTGTAAATGCTTATTCTTCTATGTTGTTCCTACTACAGGGATATGTTAGTCACTGGTGTTTTACCATCCCATGATGAAACAAATTTAAAATGCTCCCAGGTGTTCTATCCAGTAGCCTACTGATCTTCCGGAATTTAATATGTTAAAACAATGAAAAATCTTGCTATTGCTTGCTTCAGCTTACATGCTTCCACTTTTTGTGAGCATTACTTAGTCTAGGAGGGTTTGAGCTGCACAATCTGGTGGCCCATTGACTTTACACTATTTCACAAAGACAAGGTGATATTCAAACCCCACCCTCAAATTCCTGACAAAAGTTTTATCAAACTTCCATTTCTGTTAATACCACTGCCTGCCTTTTCCCCCAAAGCTGTAGAACTATAGTGAAGTAAGGCTACATGGCCTGGGTCTCTGGGTATTAACAACTATAACACCAATTTGAAATGTGAGACTTATTTATGGCCCTTGGTCAAATCTAAAGACTAACCCACCTCAGGAACCAGCTGATGTGTCTGGGCTCGATCAACTAGGGAAATGGCAACCTTAATGGCACGTACATACACTGACCTTTTTGTGTAGTTTGTAGAGCTGCTGTATGAAGTTTTGGCTTGCACCTTCATGAGTCAATATTCTCTTGACACTGCATCATAGATACTAATTCAATCCCCTTTTCTGAAAGGCTCCTTGTTTACCTCCTCTGGGAGGTTGCACCTAGTTGCCTACAGTAGGGCTAGGGGAAGGTAAGGGAAGAAAAGGGGGTTACTTTTCAACAGTAGCTCCTGTTCTTCGATTGTATTCTATCCACTCAGCTGCAATGACCTTTTCTTCTACTTCAGAGCCCAAATGCAAATAGAGCTTCTGGAGGTATAGAGCAACTGAAGGGTATTTATATCCTTGGCCTATATAATGTTGCACTGCAAGGAATGATAAAGAATACTAACTGTTTGGATTCTGTAACTGCAGAATGTATTTACTAGAATTTACTGTGGATAAGGATTAGAGCTGTCTGCAACATTTTCACTAAAATTAAAAAACAGATTATGCTGGTTGGGAAGGTTTTTGGGTCAGGCTCGTCATGTGCTTGCTTGCTCTTGTAAGGGAGACGGGGTACATCTACTCTACCAAAAACAACAACAAAAACACAGCAGATCTCAGAGCCCAGGTCAACTGACTTGGGATCGTGGACTGAAAAATGGGAAGAGTCAATGTTCCCACTCAAGCTGGAGCCCAGGGTCTGAAACCCAGTCGGGGAATGGGTCTCAAAGCTCAGTCTCCAGCCTGAGTGGGAACATCTACACTTCCCATTTTGTAGCCTGATAGCACGAGCCTGAATCAGGTAAACCAGCTCTGATATTTACTTCTGCAGTGTGGTGGTGGTGGTTTTTGATTGCTGCTGCTAGAAATACCCAGAGACTTTGATGCCCTACCCTGGTGGTTAGGGCCCAGGTCTGGGATGTGGGAGGCCCAGGTTCAGATCCATGATCAAAAACTGCTTCTAATCAGGCAAAGCAGGAACCTGAACTTGGTCTTCCACATCCCAGATGAGTGTCCTAACCACCAGGCTATTGTGGGATGCGTCAGTTATCATTCTTCCCCTTTCTCCCTCCCTGTCCCCTTCCCCCGCGTCTTCTCCTCTCCTTCCCTCCTGGACCTGAGAACACTTTTGTGAAAATTCTGGTTTCAATGATTTGATATCTGATTGGGGGAAAAAAAAACTCTTGTTGAAAAATTCCCAGCAAGCTCTAATCCCAGACCAGTTTCCTAACCACTCAGCTATAGAGTTCTTCTCCTCTCCCAATTATGTTTTTGTGAAAATGGTCAAAAGGTTTTGCTTTTCTTCCAATGTGGAATGTATACAAATTTCAAAACCTTGAAAGTTGCTGTAAAGCTGAATTGTTGTCCTCTAGACTCTGAGAGCTCTAATTAGGATTAAAACATAAATCCCTGTTCTTCAAGCAAGTAAATAAGTTGTTTTCTCCCAGGCTCCCACTAGAGGCTGCTCAAATACTGCAGCTCAGAAATGGTTGGCTGTTGCTGGACTCTAGTTTTCACCCTTTCTCTCTTTCTCTTTTTTTAAATTGCTTGATTTTATTACATGATTTCCTCTTCTTTTAAAACAGGAAGAATACTAGTAAAATAGTACCTCATTCTAAATTACACTGTGGGAGACCTGTTGTGTGCTAGTGAGATTTGCAAATTAGTAAGTGAACAGTTATTTAAAAAGCAAGTTAGTGCATCAGTTTTCTGTGATTTATTTTGAAAATTATGGTTCATTATACTTCATGAGCTAGTACTGTAAATGCTTATTTTCACAAAATATTAAATATTACCAGATATAAAAGAATATTTTAATCACGTCTCTGTGAAATTTTTGCTAGGCGGTAGGATGGGTCACTTATTGCAGTATTATAAAATGTGTGGATTAATGAGGTTTTACTGTTATACAATTTTATGTTGGTATGTGAAGTTGAAATTGTATGTTTTATTCAGGTCACATACAAACACTCAAGCTGGGGAACTTCATGTACATCATTCCCATGAATTTTAACTACTTCTGGAGCAGGAGGTCCAGGTCACGGCGGGAGAGACTAGCTTAACCGGCACCGTGGCCCCCGCAGTGGCAGAACCCAGCGTAGTGGCCTTTCTGGACACCCTGGGCCTTCCATCCGAGCCAGGGACGGAGTCAAGGGTCGCGCTCGGCAGCAACATCAGTAGCTTCAGCTACTTTTGTTCCACCTTCCGCCCCTCAGGGACCTGCAGCCCTGGCGATCTCCCAGCCACTGTAGCCAGCTATTGAGGCACCGCCGCAGCATACATTGACGCCGTCGGCTACTGCACCATTGCCAGCGCAATCAGCACCGACGACACCGATGGTGCTGATATCGACACCTACAGTGACGCCTGTAGTGCCATGGGTGTCCTCTGTCCCGGCACCTACAGGAACGACACCGTCCAGGTCAGCTCCAGCCTGGGATCCCCAGGAGTTGCGGAACTCCTTGGGTGCCATGGGGAGGGAACAGCCACCCTTCATGGGGGCTTCTTCCTCACCAGATGAGGCACTAGCGGGCACCGCTATAGCCCTAGCTCTGGAGGGTAACAGGGCGTTGCAGCAGTTGCTGCGACAAGTTGCCCAGGGCCTGGGCATTCATGCGGAGCAGGTAATCAAAGACATGGATCTCATGGTGGACGTCCTAGCGCCCTCCAGACCCGCACACATTGCCCTCCCTGTCATCAAAACTGTATCTGTCACAACCAAAACTTTGACAGACCCCAGCCTCATTGCCCCCCACAGCTAAGCGCAATGAAAGGCGCTACTTTCTGTCATCGAGCATCTGTACTCGCACCTGCTGCCTGATACCCTGGTTGTGGATGCTGCTAACCAGTGTGAGCAGCAGGGCTATCAGGGACCCTCCCTTAAGAACAGGGAAGCGAAAAGACTCAACCTTTTTTGGTAGAAAGGTCTATTCTATGGGCGGGTTGCAACTCCGCATTTCAAACCAGCAGGCTGTTGTTAGCAGGACTACTATAATACATGTGGAGCAATGGAAAATTTGCAAAGCTGCTGCCACAACACTTCCATACCAAGTTCTCGGCCTTGGTCAAGGAGGGCAGACTCATCTCCTGAGCTTCCCTGCAGGCAGTGCTAGACGGAGCTGATGCTGCCTCCAGGGTGATGGCTACAGGGGTGGCCATGAGAAGGGGCTCTTGGCTCCAAGTTTCAGGTCTGCCATACAAGGTCCAGTAGACTATTCAGGACCTCCCCTTTGAGGGTGTGACTCTGTTTTCTGAAAAGACGGATACAAGGCTTCATAGCCTAAAAGACTCAAGAGCCACCCTCAAATCGCTGGGCCTCCATACTCTTGCCATGCAGCGGAAACATTTCAGACCGCAACCTCCTCTGCGGTTCTACCAACAATGGAACCGACAGGCCGGTTCCTGGAGGAGGAATAGGAGCGGCAAGAAAAGGCCACACCCATCCTCAGGCCAGGGCTCTGGCCAACCCAAACTAGCTCCCTGGCCCCAAACCGACCTTTTGAAGGTGCAGTTGAGGATGGCGCACCAGAACAAGAACTGGATCTACACTGCCTTACTTTATCATCCCAACTATCCCCTTTCTACTGTGCATGGTCCCATATCACTTTGGACTGCTGGCTGCTCTGCACAGTAGAGCGGGGATACTCCATCCAATGCTGTGCCCTCCTGCTCTTCCACCCCCCTTCCCCGTCCCTCTTCAGGTACCCCTCTCATGAGCAACTCCTTATATAGAAGGTGCACTCGCTCCTTTTGCTAGGGACAGTGGAAGAGGTTCCTCAGGAGCAGAAGGGCAAGGGTTTCTGTTCCTGGTATTCCCAGGCCCATCCTAGACCTGAGAACTCAACAAGTTCATGAAGAAGCTCAAGTTCCACATGGTCTCTTTGGCCTCCATCATCCCTTCATTGGATCCAGGAGACTGGTATGCCGCCCTCGACTTGAAGGATGTGTACTTTCCCATAGCAATAACTCTGCCCTACAGAAAATACCTCAGGTTTGTGGTGAACAACAACCACTATCAGTTCACAGTCCTCCCGTTCGGCCTGTCAGCGGCACCTTGAGTGTTTACCAAGTGCATGGCAGTCATGGCTGCGTTCCTGCACAGGCGGCAGGTACAGGTGTTCCCGTACCTCGACGACTGGCTCATCAAGTGCCGGTCCAGAGCTCAAGTGGAGGCACAGGTCGACTTCATAAGAGTGACGTTTGACAATCTGGGCCTTCTTCTGAACATGGGGAAATCGACGTTGTCTCCAGTTCAGTGGATAGAATTTATAGGGGTGGTGCTGGACTCAACCCAGGCCAGGGAGTACCTCCTGGAAGTGAGGTTCCAAGCCCTCAGCAACATCATTCAAAGTCTCAGGCAGTTCCCCACCACTATAGCAAGGAACTGCCTGAAACTTCTAGGACACATGGCAGCTTTTACCTATGTGTTGCAGCATGTCAGGCTCAGACTTCGGCCTCTTCAGTCCTGGCTAGTGTCAGTGTATTGGCCAGCCTGGGGCAATTTGGACAGGGTCATAACCCTGCCCTGCCAGGTTCTCGACTCCCTCCTGTGGTGGCTCGACGTACAGGTAGTATGTGCAGGGGTCCCCTTCTCCAGCCATCAGCTGTCTCTCTCTCCCTAGTGATGGACGCATCAGCACTGGGATGGGTAGCACATCTGCGGGACCTCAGGACTCAAGACCTCTGGTCTGGGGCAGAGCTCACTCTCCACATCACTCTCAGAGAGCTGAGAGCGGTGCGCCTGGCATGCCTGACTTTCTGAACCCACTTATCAGGGAAATGTGTATTGGTAATGACAGACAACACCACCGCTATGTTCTATATCAACAAATGGGGGTGCACACTCCTCTCCCCTGTGCCAGGAAGCCCTCATGTTGTGGGACTTCTGTGTAGAGCATTCAATACACCTTCAAGCATCGTACCTCCCAGGGGTACAGAACAAGTTGGCGGACTATCTCAGCAGGTTGTTCCACGGCCACGAGTGGTCCTTAATGCCCGGACGTCGAAAACTCCATCTTCCATCAGTGGGGCTTTCCCCAGATAGACTTGTTCGCCACACGGCGCAACAGGAAGTGTTAGCAGTTTTGCTCCTTCCTGAATTACAGTCCGGGTTCCATCACAAATGCATTCCTCCTCCCATGGGGAGACCATCTCCTTTACTCGTTCCCACCCATTCCGCTTGTTCACAAGGTACTCAAGATATGGAGGGAACAAGCATCGGTGATGTTGATAGCTCCAGCCTGGCCCCACCAGCACTGGTACATATCACCAGTCCATGGAAGCCCCAGTCACCTTGCTGCTCTTCCTGGACCTGTTGACCCAGGGTCACCATCATCTCCAGCACCCTCGAATCACTACACCTCATGGCATGGAAGCTCCACAGCTGAATCCAGTGGCGGTTTCCTGTTCAGACTCGGTCAGACAAGTCCTCCTTGGCAGTCGAAAGCCCTCCACCAGGGTTACCTAGCTAGCCAAGTGGAAGAGATTCTCAATCTGGTGACGCAACACGGTTCATCACCCCTCTCACTTCTTTACCGTGTATATTGGACTAGCTTCTCTATCTTAAGCAGCAGGGGCTGCCCATGTCTTCAATAAGGGTTCATTTGGTCGCTATCTCAGCCTTCCATCCAGGTACTGAGAACCGGTTGGTCTTTGCCAACCCTATGGTTAGCAGTTTCCTCAAGAGTCTCAACAGGCTATACCCACATGTCCGACAGTCAGTCCCAGTCTGAGACCTCAATCTGGTCCTTTCCAGATTGACGAGGCCACCCTTTGAACCACTCGCGACATGCTCCCTGCCCTCGCGCGCTCTCTCTCTCTCTCTCTCGTACAAGGTGGCGTTTCTGGTGGCGATAACCTCAGCCAGGAGGGTGTCTGAGCTCAAGGCCCTAATATCAGAGCCTTCCTACACAGTATTCTATAAGGACAAGGTTCAACTCAGACCACATCCAGCTTTCCTCCCGAAGGTGGTTTCCCAATTCCACATCAACCAGGAATGGTTTTCCTCCCAGTGTTCTATCCTAAACCACTTTTAAGCAGCAGGGAGCAGAGGCTGCACTCATTGGATGTTTTCAGAGCACTAGCCTTCTACATCAAGAGAATGAAGCCGTTATGGAAGTCTATTAAACTCTTTGTAGCTGTGGCAGACAGCATGAAAGGTGTCCCAGTCTTCTCCCAACGAATTTTGTCATAGCTCACGTCCTGCATCCAGGAGTGCTACAGCTTGGCAGGGGTGCCTGCTCCTCTGCTCATGGCACACTCCACCAGAGCGCAGGCTTCCTCGGCAGCATTCTTGGCACGGGTTCCCACCCAGGAAATATGCAGAGTGGTGCCGTGGCCCTTCATACACAGAGGTCACTGTGCATTATGCGATCACCCGGCAGGCCAGAGACAATACTGCCTTTGGTAGAGCAGTACTCCAATCAGTAGTCAACTCCAACCCCACCTCCAGAATTTTAGGCTTGGGAGTCACCTAATTGGAATGGACATGAACAAGTACTCGCAGAAAAACCGCTTACTCACCTTCTTGTAACTGTGTTGTTCTTAGAGGTGTCTTGTTCATGTCCATTCCAATACCCACCCTCCCACTCCTCTGTCGGAGTAGTCAACAGGAAGGAACTGAGGGGGCGTCGGGTTGGCAGGGCTCTAGATTCAGCGTCATGAAGGGGGCGCCCGAGCCGACGCAATGGATGCTGCTATGGGAAAAAATTTCCTGTTGCTGCGCACACACTCCTAATTGGAATGGACATTAACAACACATCTCAAAGAACAACAGTTATGAGAAGGTGAGTAACCGTTTTTTCTGTTGATAAACTTGTTTTACTTTTACAAAACCATTTCACTGCTGTATATTGAACTACAGGGTAAAATCCTGAGTAAACTACCAGGCTGGCTTGCATTCTGTCTCTTTGGAGGCAGCAAACTTGATGACTTTTATGAGGATCCAGTGGGAGGGACTGGAGACTACAAGGGGGATGGGAAGGGCTGTTGGTATCACCCTGCAAGAAGTAACCAAGCTGGTGAAGTCCGGGTGATGCCATTGTGCTGTGAACATGCTGCTGGTTTCCGGGCTCTGAGACAAACTGCATTCCACAGAAGCACCTGGGGTTACTCGACAGGCATTGGCAGAATCCTTTATTGGTCTGGGTGAACCCCAAATTGTTATGGCATTTCTCTTTCACAGAGGTTAGAGTCTGACCAATGGGTGCTTAGCACAGTAAAGGCGGGGTTACCTCACCTGGTTCATTTCTTCAGTGACTTATGTGACAGTACATTCAAGCCACAGGAAGTGTGTTTGATTTGTAGTTAAGAACATGCACTGCCAATACACAGTGCTCCCCATCGGTCTGTCCTCAGCACTGAGGGTGTTCACCAAGCTTATGACAGTAGGAACAGCCCATATGCATCATTTTGGAGTGCACATATTTTCCTCCCTGGATGATTGATTAGCACAAGGAATGTCAAACGGAAATGTACAAAATAGCATCCTTATCAGAGATCTTTTCTCATCTGGGGCTAAAGTTGAATGTAGAGAAACTGACATTACTTTTATAGGAGCAGAACTGGACTGTGCCCACGAAGGCTTTCTTTCCAATGGACAGGTTTCAGTCTTCCTGTGTGAAAACCCCAAATCTGACCAATGGACAGCAGTGCATTCTTGCCTTCAGCTTTTGGGGCATATGGCCTCGGGCGTCTACATGTTCAGTATGCCAGACTTCACCTCAGATGTCTGCAGGCCTGGCTTCACTCAGTATACCATCCAAGCACATGCTCTCTGGACATGCTGATTTGCTCACTTGCACAGGTGCTTCAGGACCTGAATTGGTGGATAGATCCCTGGAACATCTGCAAATGGGCTGTTACCACCAGAGCTAACAATGACTCTTGTAACAGATGCATCCATCATGAGCTAAGCTTCCCATCTGTGGCAACTTTTTAGGCTCATGGACTATGGACATCACAAGAGTCTTACCTCCATATAAATGTATTGGAGCTTTGACCCATTCATTGCGCCTGTGAAATTTCATTACCACCGTCAGGAATCAGGTGATTCAAGTTCTTACCAACCACACACTGCTGTGTTTTATCTGAACAAGCAGGGAGGTGCAAGATCCACAAATGGATCACTTCATGGCAAAAATGAGTTGAACTTTTGCATAAAAGAACAACATATCACTAAAGGAATTTCAGCTCCCAGGAGTGATAAACAGTATAGCACAATTCCTCAGCAGACACTTTGTAGACCATGATGAGAGGTCAGTAAAGGAGGAGATTCTGCAAGAGATTTTCTATCCATGAGGGTACCTGGTAGTAGCGTCTTTTGCAACCATCCTGAACAATAAATGCCCAAAGTTCTGCTTCAGGGCAGGTCACAGCCCTGACTACATGATAGATGCTTACTACTTCCCTGGCTGAGTAATCTGCTGCATTCCCTCTAGTTCTGTTACTTCTGAGGATAATCAGGAGGCTAAGAAGAGATGAGGCAATCTTAATCCTCGTAGCTTCTGCCTGGCCAAAACAGTACTGGTACATGGACCTACATCAACTCTCAATTTAATCAGCTATAGCTCTACCTTTGGTTGAGGATCTCTTGTCTCAGAGCCAGAGCTAGTCACTGCACTCCAGTTTACAATTTCTTCACCTCATGGCTTGGATGATCTCTGGTTGAGCAATGTGGGGGGAAAAAGTCTGCCTTCAAGATTTCTGGGCCATTTTGGTTAACAGCAGAAAGGTCTCCACCTGAGTTACTTATGTAGCAAAATGGGTAGTACTTTAATTTATTTTTAAAAGTAGTCCTTTGCAAAGCTCTAAATGTTGGTGTGATTTGTGTAAATATATCACGTTATAAATAATGAAGATTTTAGAATTTTGAAAACATAATATAATTTGGACTAATATGGATTAGTCATAACAAACTATTAGGTGTGAGTCATAATATATACTGAATAGGCTATGTGTATTATGCACGCAAATGGCTCAACAGATTTTTATCAGACTTTCCAAACAAAAGATATTCTGAGCTGTGAGAACAAACTAGAGAAATCAGTTTAAAACCTCTGGAGAAATTAAATTACTGAAAATGATGGTTGAATGAATGTGCTATTCCAGCCTTAAACGCAGCATAGCATCATGCTGTGCAAACAAAAGATCATGTTATGATGTGAAGTATCATAAAGTTAACCTTGCCATAAGTTCTGGATGTCATTTTGAACGATGACAGAGCCGGAAATAATTATTTTGCAGAACTTTCCAAACAAGCAGCAGGAAAACTTTGAACACCCCACACTAACGTTTACTAAACTTTGGAAAGCTGAGTCTCTCCAAGAAAATGAAACTAACTGCATCTCCCCCTTCATTCCTGCCACACGGCATTAAACCAAAATGATCAGTCACTCAGACCTCGTCTGCACTACCGGATTAGGTTGACGTAAGCTGCTTTGTGTTGACCTAGCCGTGGAAGTGTCTTCATTTTAAATATGGCTCCCACTAATGTAAGTACCTTTCTACGCTGATTTAATAACACCACATCCCTGAGCGGCGGAGAGTCATAGTTGATGTAATTAGGTTTACGCAGTGTCAGTGTAGACATTGTGTTGCTTAAGTCAACTGTTACTGGCCTTCAGGAGCTGTCCCACAATGCTCCACACTGACAATACAATCAATACAAGTGCTCCTGGTGAAGACACATGCTGCTGACACAAGGAGTCAAGTGTGCATACACACGTGTGATTTTATAACTGGTAGCTGTATGCTGATGAAAGTTAGGTCAACATAATTTTGTAGGGTAAACATGGCCTAAGAGAAGATTATCTAGATCCTCTTAGTATTCTGCTTTCTTCCATGCTTTGAGCAGTGAATGAGTTAACAATAGTGACTTTTACAGTACTATCATTGACATTTGAGTTAGAAGCTATGGAAATGAATGGAGCAGTTGACACTTCAGAGCTATTGTTTGAGGCGCTTTGTAGACTGAGACAGGCATCAATGACACTTGGGTCATGTTTTCATGGTTTTCTTTGCAACCATAACAACTAGAGACTGACTTATTTGTGAAACGAAAGCTGAGGCTCCAGAGAACAACTGAGAGGCCTGTATGCAGTCCCCTCCTTTACCCCGTTCCCAGGGGTGCTGCTGCAGGGTGGTACAGTGCATGCTTCACAAAACACTGCCCTACATAAATACTGTTTTTTATTTCTAATTTCTTTTCATTTTGAGGTGTATTACTGTCCAAAGCTCATTGATGGAGCCTACAGATGCACATAAGTACAGTTTCAAACTACGTAATTTAAAAGCATACACCAGGATTTGTGAAGCATAGAGATGTAGCGTAGCGTGTGGTAGACAAATAAACATTCAACAATATTAATCTTTTAGGACTAAGAGTGAAAACATTTTTCCAGAAAACACGTGTTCAAAGTTTTTTTTAATTGTCTTCCTAATCAAGCAAGATTCAAAAACTAATGTACATACAAACAAGTAATGTAAAGAAAACTGCTTTTTTTCAAAGTTATCAATTCCTGGTCCTAGTAACATCAGCAGTGTGGAAAACTTCAGTAGCTCAGCAATGCTTGAAAGATTCTTGGGTGAATCCTGAGATTCCTTCTCTGAGGCTGCTGTGTAGAGCCAATGGCTGCCCTCCCATGCTCCCTGGTCGGGGGCCGAAACCATGCTGAATTCAGAGTCTGGCTGCCATATATGGAAGCTTGTGAGTTGTTTGTGAAATGGTAGCTCCCTGCTCTCTTAGTGGGCATTGGGATTTGCAATTTCTGGCTGAGTGACAGCTAAGAAAATTGAAAAGCTTGTATAGCCCAAGATACTCCCCAGCTTAACACAGCCAAAATGAAGCTGTCAGCCAGACAAGATGACAGGGATGCTTTTTCAGCCTGATGATCCTTTCTCCTGAGCGTCCAAAACACAGGGAGATTTCACCTTTGAACCACTTCTCTGCACTCTTCCCTGCTTGTTGTTGCATGAGAGTTACTGCAGCCCTCAGAGATCCCAGAGCAAAGGGGGAAAATGGTTAGGATCTGCATTAGGTTGCTGGAGTTCAATGCTGCTTGAGTTGTCTCTGTCCTCCTCTCCCATCACATATAGGATTCTTCATCTCCAGGATTGGGAGGACTGGTCAGCAGCCAGTTTACCCACTGTGGCAAATTGATACAGACACATGCTATCTACAAACTCCATTCTGTTCTGTGAACTTCATTTTGATTGTAACCTATACTATATCTTCACTTCTGCAGTGTAGCCTTCAGCCTGGGCTGGGACACCCAGGAGGTGTTAGAAGAAATCCCTTCACCTCACAGAGGGGCTAGCAATGGGAAAGCCAGCAAGAGTCTTCAGCCTTGATTGTCTTTCTTTCAAATGAGTCCACCCTAGTACGTTAGGCTTGCTGGAATCCAGAGGAATTAGTTTTCTCACTTTGGAACCCAAGGTTGAACTGGCAGGTTTTGAAGTTGCCTGGGAGGTCACCTGACAAAAGGGGCCAGAACTTCAAGGGCCAGATCTTCTTGAGTCTGTGGCTGTCGTGGGCGATCTGTTGAACAGGAAAAGAAGACTGAGTAGATGGAGTGGGATGGATTTGTAACTTTTGTGCTTTGTCTAATAAGTAAACTCTGGTTTAGAAGTTTCTTTGCAAAGTCTGTGTATTCCATTTGGTTTAGCTGTCACAAGGTCCACAATGAGTTAAACTGTAAATAGGAGTGCCCATGCAGTGGAGCTCTGATAGGGCATGGTTAAACTACTGGGGAGTCTTTGGAGGGGCAGCACGGTCTTGGGGCATGGTCATGTGGGCTGTGGAGTACCACATCCCAAGAATCTGGACACTGGGAGCGTGCATGAGAGGCTGGACTAAGGCAGTGTGTAGATCGGGGCGGGCAAACTTTTTGGCCTGAGGGCCGCATTGGGTTTCCAAAATTGTATGGAGGGCCGGTTAGCGGAGGCTGTGCCTCCCCAAACAGCCAGGCGTGGCCCAGCCCCTATCCGACCCCTCCTGCTTCTCGCTCCCTGATGGGGGGCCCCCCCCCCCGGGACTCCTGCCCCATCCAACCCTCCCTGTCCCCTGACAGCCCCTGGAACCTCTGCCCCTGACTGCCCCCCGCCACCTCATCCAACCCCTCCTCTCATTCCTGACTGCCCCCCCAGGACCCCTTCTCCCTGACCGCCCCTGGAACCCCTGCTCCTGACCCCCCCCGTGGCCCCATCCAACCCCTCCTCTCATTCCTGACTGCCTTCCCCCGGGACCTCTGCCGCCATTCAACCCCCCTGTTCCCTGCTTTCTGACCGCCCCGACCCCTATCCACACCACCACCCTGAGCTCCCCTGCCCTCTATCCAACCCCCCTTACCACGCTGCCTGGAGCACCGGTGGCTGGTGGCGCTACAGCCGCGTTGCCCAGAGCACTAGGACAGGCAGCCGCGCCACCCGGCTGGAGTCAGCCACACTACTGCGCAGCACAGAGCACCGGGTCAGGCCCAGGCTCTGCAGCTGCACTGCCCGGCAAGAGCTCGCAGCCACACCACCCAGAGCATTGCGCCGGCGGCGCAGTGAGCTGAGGCTGCGGGGGAGGGGGCTAGCGTCTGGGGGCAGGGGCTGGGCAGGAGGGTCCCGCGGGCCGTAGTTTGCCCACCTCTGGTGTAGATGCTGCTAAGACTCAGTAGGATTAAAAGCACATGGAATCCAAAGCTTGAATCTAATACAGAAGCCTGGTATCTGACCACAAGGGGCAACTGAATCATGGTTATAATACCTATTCATAGGAGTCTATTGTGCCTCTCTTACCTGGACTGGAATTTGACCAAGAAAAAGAGGATAAATGCAAATATGTGCATAATTTTACCATATTAAGCAATTTTAATACTTGCCTCTGGCTTACTGTTTCTGGGAAAAATATATTTCTTTCATATATATATGAAGCTTGGCTAATATTTATTTGTTTTTCTTGCAGCCCAGCTAGAGGTAAACTTTAAGGAAATGGAAAATCATCTGTTGCATCTTGAAGACCTGTGTGGACAGTGTGAGTTGGAAAGGTACAAACATATGCAGGCACTACAGCTGGAAAACTACAAGAAAACAAAAAGGTAACTAAACTACAAATGCTATGAATAGTAACATAAAAATAACTATCAAGCCATTAGTTTATAAACCTTTAATTCTCAATGTAAAATGATCTTGGTGCTTTTCCTTATCATAGAATGTGGTCCATTTTGTTGTCAAATAATTTGTAAATGTCAGGGTTATCTATGGCAGTTGACATATGATCTACAATAGGGTCATTTAACATTTGTTTTGCTGTTAGTGAAGTATGCAGAGTATGCATTTGGAAAAACATCAGTGTATAATTGGTGTTCAGATGTCGGTAAAATGATTCCTCTGAATTTCAGTTGTTGCTTGCCACAAGCAATAGGAATAAAGGCACTAAGAAAACATTCAATTAACTGTCATTTAAAAAAAATTTCTTGTTTATCCCATACCTGTATTTTTCATACTTTCTAATCTACAAAGTAGAAACTATTTTTTTTCTCTAATCCACCTTCCACCTCTGCCTCTAATAAATGCTCTCCCCAAATTGGCCTTTGCTGCCACTGCTGCTCACTTGTCACTGTTTTACATTGACTGTCCTCTAGAGTGTTCCACTTGTAGCAATAAGTAGGAGTGTGCAGAGTCTTAAAAAAACAAAAAAGACACTAGAAATGGACGAATCACTTTCTGGGTCTTTGTGTTTTTGTCAAGAGTGTCTAAAAAGTCTTCTAGTTAAATATGAATAAAACCACAGGTAAGCACCGTCCCAATCCCCAGCACAGCCCCCCCGCCCCCCCCCAAACTCTTACTGCTTCGAGGCGGGGGGGCCTGAGACTGCCCCAGCAGCAGAAGATGACTGGCGCAGGGGCTGCCTGAGCTGCTCACGTGGCTCCCGGGCCAGCCGCATGGGTCGCTGCAGAAGTCATGGAATCCGTGTTTACAGGATTGAAGCCTAAATAAAAAAAAGATCAGGGTGAGAGAAAAGAAGCTTCATTATTTCCATTAAATAGATGGGGAACTGAGTCACAAATTGGCTAAGTGACTTGTCCAAGGTCACACAGGAAATCTGTGGTAGAGTCGGGAACTGAGCCCAGATCATCTTCTGATTCCCAGACCAGTGCCTTAAGAACAAGAGCATCATTTTTCTAGGGCTGTCAGATGATTAAAAAAATTAATGACAATCACGAGATTGGAAAAAAAATAGTCGTGATTAATTGCAATTTTAAATGCACTGTTAATAATGAATACCATTGATTTAAATATTTTTGGATGTTTTCTACATTTTAAAATATACTGATTTCAGTTACAACACAATACAAAGTGTACAGTGCTCTCTTTATATTTTTATTACAAATATTTTCACTGTAAAAAAGATAAGTGTATTTCATTTCACCTCATACAATTACTGTAGTGAAAGTGCAACTTACAAATGTAGAATTTTTTTTTACATAACTGCACTCAAGAACAAAATAATGTAAAACTTTGACCACCATTCCAGAGGCCATGTTTCCATGCTGATGAGGGTTTTGCTCAATAACAACCCAAAGCAGTGCACAAGTGATGCATGTTCATTTTCATCATTTGAGTCAGAAGCCACCAACAGACAGTTGATTTTCTTTTTTGGTGGTTCAGGTTCTGTACTTTCCACATCGGAGTGTTGCTCTTATAAGACTTATGAGAGAGCATGTTCCACAGCTCATCCATCTCAGATTTTGGAAGGCACTTCAGATTCTTAAATCTTGGGTTGAGTTCTGTAGCCATCTCTTTGCGGTTTTTCATATCTGTAGTGGAAGGGTTCTTAAATTGAACAACATGTGCTGGTTCGTCATCCAAGACTGCCATAACATTAAATATATGGCAGAATGTGGGTAAAACCATGGAGCAGGAGACATACAATTCTCCCCCAAGGAGTTGAGTCACAAATTTAGTTAATGCGTTATTTTTTTAACAAGTGTCATCAGCTTGGAAGCATGTCCTCTGCAATGGTGGTCGAAGTGTGAAGAGGCATATGAATGTTCAGCGTATCTGGCACATAAATACCTTGCAACCTCAGCTACAACAGTGTCCTACAAATGCCTATTCTCACTTTCAGGTGACATAAATAAGAAGCGGGCAGCATTATCTCCCATAAATGTAAACAAACTTGTTTTCTCCTAGCGATTGGCTAAACAAGAAGTAGGAGTGAGTGGACTTGTAGGTTCTCAAATTTTACATTGTTTTGTTTTTGAGAAATGTAGAAAACTTCCAAAAATATTTATAGTTTTAAATTGGTATTCTGTTATTAAACCGTGCGATTAAAACTGCGATTAATTATGACAATATTTTTAAATCTAGTTAAGTTGTGTTAATTGCTTGAGTTAACTGCGATTAATTGACAACCCTGTATTTTCTCTGTTGGGACAATATTACCCAATAGGGGACTCAGTTTTTTTATCACCACCCTGCTTAGCGCAAGTATAGTGCTGAACGGTGGCAGTCTACCAATTCCCAGATACTAGTTAATTTGCCACACAACTATTTAAAATCTTGTATGAAAAGAAGTAGATTATTGAATCCAGTTAAATGTATTAATCCTTCTGAAGCATTCTGAGAGGATTTTATTCAGTATATGTGTTGAGGCATGCAGGTATTTTTTCAAAGAAATCTCTTTGGAAGTAATTTATTTTCCAAGGCGTCAAAATATCTATTAAGTTTGCTAAGCAGCTGTCAGTTCTATAAATAGCTTAACTTGCTTGGCATACTAATACTAAATTGATTGATGTTAGTTATTTGGTCAGGTGTAGCCAAAACAACAACAACAAAATATCATAGATTATAGCTGATGAATGATGTAGGCCATTTTTAAATGATTAGTTGCCTTATGCATAGTGTAGTGTTTTGGAAGATCCCACTGTGTTTTAAAATTTAGAATGGAAAGAAATAATGCTTTAGGTCAACATTAAACCATTAAAATTCATTTCACAATAATTATGGGAGAACTGTCTCTCAGAAATAGACCTCTTAATCTAGTCCATGTCAGATGATTTATGTTTTGCCATTGTGTGTTGAGTAACTGTTTAGAAGTTTACTACTCCAACAAGATGCTTAAATGTTTGATTATAACTATGGCTAAGATTTTGTCATGGTTATTTTTAGTAAAAGTCATGGACAATAAACAAAAATTCACAGAAGCCCTGACTTGTCTGTGACTTTTGCTGCTGCGGCTCCATGATTTTCCCCTGCCACCGTGGTGGCTGGGAGCTGTGGGGTTCCCCCTCTGCCCAGGGCAGCTGGAAGCTGCGGGAAGGCCCTCCGCCTAGGCCGTCTGGGAGCTGCAGGTGGACCATATTTCCCAAAGAGGAAACGGGACACCCCTAGCCACTTGCCCAAGGCATCCCCTTTCCCCACTGTGCGAGGCTGTCGCCTATCCCTGGGACCCTGAGGAGAGCCTCCTCAGGAGTCTGTCACCTGTCGCTGGAACTTTGCAGGGGGCCCCCTGTTGCTGCTGTCTCCAGAACCCTGCCAGGGCCCTGCTGGCTGCCAGCTCGAGTCCCGCAGTCCCTGGGGCTGAAGCAGAGAATGTCATGGAGGTCTCTGGAAGTCACGGATTCTGTGATTTTAAACGTAGCCTTAATTATAGTGCATTTCAGAGCCTGATTAGTTTATCAGAGCATTGCTCTCTGAAGTTTTGATTCTAAATTGTAACTGTTTTGTCTGTTTAGGCCCTGATCCTCCAGTTGATTCCATGTGGGCACAGGAATATACCCGCATGCAACAAGCTGTAGGTTCAAGACCTAAGAAAGGACAGGAACTGTCTGTGTTTGTACAGCCCTTTGTACAATTGGACCCTGGTGCAAAATGAATAATAATGCAATAAAACAACCAGAAATAACCATATAGAAAAACCTAAAAGATTTGGTCACTAATGAAATCAGTAGGTAAATTTCAGATGACAAGGCAGTAGCAGTGTCAGGAATAAGAAAACTTCAAAGGTTTTGCTCACATTAATCTTGTACCGACGGTTCCAGATATTGGTAATCTAACAACCACACACTTAATTGATTTGCACATTTCTATTAAAAAATTTTTTTTTGAATAGTTCACTAACTTTTTTTCCAAAATCAGGCAGGGCTAATATAACACATACAATTAAATATCGTGTCACAGCTGCTAGGCTGAGTGACCGAACAACAACAATATTTGGAGCACAGTCCCTAAATTTCCTGCAGTTGGGAACATGTGTGCATGTTGTGCTGTTCCTTATCTGGTTTCAAACATATTAATTGCATGGGGTTTGAAATTGACAAGACTGTTTGTTGCTCTTGAAGTTCTTTGAAAAACAAGTAGGCTTCTTGTTCTCTAATGTCAATACATGGTTTAAGAACAGAGGCAACAGAAAGATGAAGGAAGGAAGCTATTCTTGATTACAATAAATCTAAAATTCTGGGTTTATTATTGGTAGGGTAATCTTTTTTTAGGAGCTGAGCATTTAACATTACTGTAATCCTTGGCAGGACTATTTTTGTCTGGGGACATTTTAAAGAGACAGATCCATTTAACTAAGGGGTAAATTGTTTTTAAACATAATTTGTTTTCAAGATAATTTGTAATTCTCTCACAGGCTTCTTGTTTCTGATGTACTTAAAGAATTTGTTTTTTACTTTGGCTATTTGTCCATCGGTTTCCCTCCTCCACTTCCTAATAGCCATCTTATATTTTGTGCTGTAGATTATACTTTTTTTGGCTTCATTAGGGTTGGCTTTTCATTTTCTGAAGGATCTCTTTTGGCTTGAATAAGTTTTTACCTTTTTATTTAACCTTTCTGTTTTTTCTCGTTTTCCTGCTTTATTCTTTGTTTTATGGCTAGGCATATCTTCTGTAACCATAATATACTTAAATAGCCACTGTGCAGAGTCTGACTTTTAATTTGCTCACTCATGAGCTTTGTTACTTTTATTAGGCTTAGTTGTTTTTCTAATCTCTCTCAATATGGTGTACACATTATCCTTTTCTGATCAGAAGTCTGTTAGTATAGCGTTACCATTATAACTGATATATAAAAACTTAGCTGTGAAGCCGTTCAAGTTGCTACACACATTCCATACCTGATATAAACCCACAAAAGTAAGGAGATGAAAAGTTAAATCATCTCATCCTCCATGGTACATGGTAGTTGTGGTAAAGGAAAATGTAACTCTGTCCCCCCCTCAATCTGCCCTTCTCCACATATCCCTTTACTGAAGTATTTTGTGTTTGGAATGAGTAGTTTGGTAAAGGGGGGGGATGTGATGGAAGGCTGTTATAACCTTAACTCTAACACTTAGAGATGTTTTGTGCTAGGTGTGCATGGTGGTTATGGTAATGGCAAGTTCTTCAAGTGATTGTCCATGTGCACATTCATCTTATGGTGTGTGTGTGCCTCATGCACCCAAATTCTGAGTCTTTTGGCCAGCAGTGTCTTTTGGGACTCTGTGTACATCCCGAGTATTCTTGTGCACCACACTGAGGGCACAAAAGGGTGAAGAAGGCCCTCCAACCTCTGTTTCCCTCATCACCTCCTGTCTTCAAGACACAGTGGCTTGCTGTCAATGAACTGCTGGAATTTTTTTCTCAATCTCTCTCAATATGGTGATTTTGCAAATAGAGTAGTTGCCTGTTGGCATTTTGATAGTTTTTATTAGAATTATGTTTTATTATTTTCACCTTGTGATTGTGCTAAATCCATTAATGATGGATATTTAAAATTCTTATTTTGCCTGGGGGAATCGTACATTCCTGGGAAATGTGCTATTTATAAGTCTTTCACTGCCAGGACTGCAAAGGTAGAAAAACTCCGTAGCAAACCCAGTGAGGCCTGCTTCAGGCTCTGTGGCATATGACAATCCTGCTGCTCCGCCTGCCCAGCCTCCCGCCCCAGCCACCACTACGTGTCCTCAGACATGATTCCCCTACTTCAGGCTCTAGTAGGTCAGTCAAAAAGCTGTTGACAAGGAAGGCACAGGGATTAGGTGGTTCTAGAGCAGGGGTTCTCAAACTGGGGGTCGTGACCCCTCAGGGGGTTGCGAGCTGTCAGCCTCCACCCTCAGAGGCTTGCTGTGTGAAAGGGGTCACCACTACAAAAGTTTGAGAACCACTGTTCTAGAGGTGGATCCCTGGATTAAGGTGTCCTCAAAAACAAAAGTGTCTTCCCTGCACCATTCTGCCTTTGAGACTTCGGGGTCCTGGGTTGTGACTTCTGAAGCTCAACCCCTTCACAGTACTGAGTCCTTGGCACCAAAACAAAATGCTGAGAAATCTTCAAGTGCAATATCTTTGTCTTCCCACTTTGCTATGTTGGTACTGCCTCTGTTGAAAACCACTGCCTCCACCACCGGCCAAATCAGCACCGTTAGCAGAGGATTCACCCAGCTGGTGAGTCCTCTATAGTAGTGATGTTCGCGGCACTGACAGATCTGTGTCTTGCAGGAAACAGCATTGCTATTGTTCACAATATGTGGTGTCTCTTATGGCACCAGAACACTCTCACTGCGGTACCAAGAATCTCCACAGCTCTACAATCCATGCCTATTTCTACTTCCCCACCAGTGAAGTTGGAGTGCTCCTTCTCTTTGTCCTCTTCCAGCAGCATTGAATGATAGTGAGAAAAGGGACGCTCCCACCAGGGCTGGCCTTACCATGAGGCGAACTGAGGCGGCCGCCTCAGGTGCCAGACTCTGGGGGGGCGCCACTAGGACCCAGATTGTAGAAAATTGTGTCTGCTGCTGGTTCATATGTATTCTCTCTGCTCTAGATGCACAGAGATGGTGAAGTGCTGTGCTGGAGGAAGGAGGGCACAAGAGACACAACAGGCAGGCAGGAGAAAAGGTGAGAGGGAATAACAGAAAGCAGCAGGAGCTGCAGGGAGAGAGAGGAGAAGGAGCTTCTTGTGTATGTCTCTAGCACCCCCAGGAGCCTGGATTGATTAACACCAGCTTCTCAGGGTGCTTCCTGTTTCCTGCTGCTTCCCTGAACCCACTTGAGAAGAATAGGTAGTCAACTGAAATAGTAGGAGCCAGTTAGGCCCTTAAGATGCTGATATCTTCCCTCACTCAGGCCCTGCTACCAGCCTGCTTATTTGTCCCCTTCAATTGATTGTTGAGAGCCACTATAGCTGGCACAGAACTGCAGTCATGAGTGAAAGAAGAAAACGCCCCTCTGGGGCAGCATTCAGAAAAAGAAAGCAAGCAAATGAAGCTTTTCTATCTAAGCTGGAAGGAGCTCTCCTGAGATACAGACACAAATGTTCACGGTGAGCCTTCTGGCCCCAGTGAGGATGAGAGTGGTGAGGAGATGCCTGATCTTCCAGTTAGAGTGCAGGTGACCTGGCAGCTACTGCATATCCATATCTCCATCTGAAATGGATGTAACCATGCACATTCCTGAAGAAAAGTGTGGATCAGAGAAGAGTGTGGTGGAGGCACAAGAAACAGCTGCTGCTGAGTTTAGTTCCTTAAGTCTAAATGATCCAGGACTGTGGACCCACTTGAGCAGTAGCCTGAGGGACTTCCTTGTACTGCATGGGCAGCGGGGTGCAGTCAGGGGCAGGGGTTCTGGGGGTGGGACAGTGAGAAGGTGGGGTTGCATAGAGGGCGGGGGAGTTCGGGGTGGTGGTTAGGGGGCGGGGGTGTGGATAGGGGTCAGGGCGATCAGAGGGCGGGGAACGGGGGGGTTGAATGGGCGCAGGGGTTCCAGTGGGCAATCAGGGAGGGGGGGTTGGATGAGGGGGTGGGGGGCAGTCGGGTGGGGGTTCTGGGGGTGGCCGGGGGACATGGAGTAGGGGTGTGTGGATGGGGTAGGGGTCTGTGGGAGTGGGGGGGGGGCATCAGGGAACGGGGGTGGGGTTGGATGGGGCAGGAGTCCCAGTGTGGAGGGCCGTCAGGGGGCGAGAAGTGGGGAGGTGGAATAAGGGGCAGGTGCCAGGCCACGCCTGGCTGTTTGGGGAGGCACAGCCTCCCCTAACTGGCCCTCCATACAATTTCCGAAACCCGATGCGGCCTTCAGGCCAAAAAGTTTGCCCGTCCCTGGTCTTACCAGTCAGATGAGGGATTTCAAAACGTTCTGAAGAGTGCACAGAAGTTGACAGAGGAACTTCACACTGAAGCAATTTTTCCCACCCATTCAAGAATACAAGAGTCACCGAAGAAGACATTTTGATTACAAGGCACGGGATAATCCCATAAGAGACCCCAAACAACAATTCAAAGTTGAATTCTTTAACCAGGTGCTAGATTGTTTCAGCAGGATCAACTCCAAAGGCTGTTCCAGAATATATGTGCACAAATAAGATGACCACCCCTTTCCAAATGCTTTTGTTGCTCTGCGCATACTTCTAACACTTCCTGTAACAGTTGCCAGTGGAGAACGCAGCTTCTCCAAGCTGAAGTTAATAAAAACACATCTACGCTCGACAATGACACAGGAGAGGCTGGTTGACCTTGCAACCATCTCCTGTCTTAGATAGTGGATCTAGAGACTGGTCTCTCAACAGATGTGGTGTTCACTGAGCTGGGCACAGACCTTGGTTCCTGTCCATGGCCATCAGGCACTTACCCTCAATACTTGTGTGGCCTTATTGGGGGCCATCGACCTCTCATGGAAGGGAGGATTACCTGGACAGACCTCTGCCTTCTAGAGCTTTTTGATCTATATCTCTATATCTCTCTGTTCACCCCTTTTACAAGACCATATTAAATTTTGTACAAAGCATACTGTGATTTGCTGATCATTATTGTCCTGGTTAAATGTGTGGCAACATTGTATGTAAAGATATAAGATTCCACTGTATAATATTACAAAGACATATTCCAACATGTTCTGGAGGGCAGTCACAAACAAGTTCCACAGAGACAAAAGCTAGCCAATGCCTCAGCCAGGTGTCAACAAGTTCAAATGGACCAACACCTGAGTAAGTGGCTACTCTTCGGCAGGAGAGAGAGCAAAAAAAGCTACATTTTGACAAAGAAGAAACTTAAGGTTCCTGGCCCCACAGACTTTCTGAACATCAGCTGGAGATGATTCTTGTGCTAGAGAAAGGGCTATATGAGGAGAGGACAGATGCCCCAGATAATCTCTGCCTTGCTCTCTACCCATGGCATTATCAACAGCTGAAGAAGAAAGGAAGCAGTGTTGTGGGGAGGAGATAGATTCTGACTCAAAGAGGTTCAGCTAGTAAGACTGCTTGAAAATGTGGTGAGAGACCTTTGCTGTGTATTGACTTGACTTGTTAAATTAGGTGTTAGTTGCATTTTACCTTTTATTTCTTTGTAATCAATTCTGAATTATATGCCTCATTACTTGTAGTCAATTAAAATCTTTCTGTAGTTAATACATTTGTTGTGTTGTTTTATCTAGCCTTGTGTGTTTGGGGAAACAAGATAAGATTTGTGCATATCATTTTCTGTTAATAAATGATGGATTTTATATGAGCTTGTATTGTCCAGGAGGGCAGTACAAGGTGCACATGTCTGGAGGAAAGTCTGGAACTGGGAGTTTGTTGGTGTGGCCCTGTAATATAATTTGTGAGTGGCTGGCCATAGCACGCATACAGTATAGCTGGGAGTGACTTACATGCCGAAGGCTGTGCGCGAGCAGACCAGGAATGGTGGTTTTCACAGCGAAGCAGGGTAGAAGGCACCCCGGGTTGGAGAATTGAGGGGAGACACAGCTTTCCATAAGTCCAGTTTGTACCCTGAGTAATGTCACACTCAGTCACCCAGGCTGCTTCTGAGCAACAGCCAGTTTAGATTTCCCTCCACCCTGAGGATTTACCAGGGATATCCTATCTCATTCAGTTAATTTATTGTGTTCCGCTGTCCTAGTCATCCCCTGACAAAGCTGTGGTCCCTCCCAGTACATTTCAGATTGATGACTTTGATCTGCACCCAGACTTTTTCATCCTGGAGAGGATGAAAGGCAAACCCAGCTCACCTCGTACACTGTTGAGATGGATATCTAACTGTGTGAGAACCTGCTTTGAGTTGGCTAAGGTGAATCCTCTGACTTCTCTGATCTCACTCCACCAGAGCTCAGGCAGCCTCAGCAGCATTGTTGAAAAACATTTTGTTATGGACATATGTAAAGCAGTCAAGTGGGGTTCTAGCTATCCACACATTTGCAAAGCATTGTGCTATCATTGAAGCCTCCAGATCAGATGCTCTATTTAGGAAGGCTGTTCTGCAGTCTCTGTTTTCTTGAGTTTCCACCTTCATTAGAATGGTCCATTGCTTGGGAGTCACTCAAAGGAGAAAGGAAAGTTACTTACCTGTTTAAAAAACAACAAGGAGTCTGGTGGCACCTTAAAGACTAACAGATTTATTTGGGCATAAGCTTTCATGGGTAAAAACCTCACTTCTGAAGTGAGGTTTTTACGGTTTTTACCCACGAAAGCTTATGCCCAAATAAATCTGTTAATCTTTAAGGTGCCACCAGACTCCTTGTTGTTTTTGTAGATACAGACTAACACGGCTACCCCCTGATACTTACCTGTTTAGTAACTGGAGTTCTTTCAGATGTTTTCTATATGCAGATTTCATGACTCACACTCCATCCCTTCTACCTAAAAGTTCTTTACCACCCAGGATTCTTCAGTGGGGAAGAAACTTAGTGGCAGGTGGCCCAGTCTACCCTTTTATGTGTTTGGTGCAGGACACAAGGACACTCAGGATGCATGTGTACGAAGTGGCTTGCCCCACTGCACACAGGGTCTCCTAGTCTTTTTTTTGGAATGTCCAAATTAAAAGAATTAACAAATGAGGGAAATGAAAGATTTCTACACACACAGACTTACTTTTCCTTCTCCCTGCCACAGGCAGTAAGAGATAACTGAGGGAGAGTTGTGGCCACTCCACCCTTTATATGCTCACGTGGAAACACAAGGAGGCATGTGGTGCATTTGTTGCCCTGACAGATACTGCTATTCAAAATAGCCTGATCTCTCATGCATGAGATGCGTGCATATCTATGAGGGACACATACTTAAAGAAGAACATCAAGTTCTATAGTACAGTGCCAGCAGGCACAACTGACATTTCACTATTTTGTTTTCAGGGAAAGAGTAGGTAGCAATTAAAGAGTAATAAAAAAAAAAAGAGAGAAATTGCATGAGTCACATATGAATGGTAAGAATGAATTAA